>NC_040040.1:52730632-53087359 GCF_003713205.1 Coffea eugenioides
TACACTCGAAACTGGGTTGAGTGACCTTCTGCAATATTGTAGCCCTATCGCTTAGCTTCGAAACAGTGGATCTTCCACCTTCATACGATAATCGTAGTGCCTTTGGTACCATTACCGTAAAATGAGGTCAAAAACTATTTTTTTCAGGGCTAAAGCTAATTCTATTTCCGGATTTTCTGGTTTTCCCCTAATGCTTGTATATGCTTATGGAACCCTATTGGGGTCATATTTGGCATTGGTTTATGACTCGTTATCGAGTTTCATTGTACCTGTTTGCATGTTCTAGGGCGTGACGGTGGTTCACGACGTTCTTTTGACGGAAGTGCATGAAACACCATTTGCAAGCTTGGTGAGTGTACTACTCACTTGTGTGTTACTATATGGCTTTGATACTTGAATTTGATGAGTTAAATGTTTATTGTACCATTGATATTGATTGAAGTGAGGGTGTACTTTATCACTCTCACTTATTTCTCATGTTATTGGAATGTTACATGGAATGTTACATGAAATGAAAAGTACTTGACTAGGTGTCGATTGGACGAGTATCCAACGACCATGATTGTTACCATTGAATTCAACCCCATTGGTAATTGATTGAATCGAGCCGGCGAGGGCCTGGTCGTGACAATTAATGAGCCTTGGAAAAATGTTATATGGAATCTTGTAGTATGAGAGACTCTCGATTCCGGTATACTCGAGTAATACCACAATACAAGTGTTTGGAGTTCGGGCCCGGTAGGGGTTTGATGGGTGGAAGGAATGGAAGTAAAGTGGAGTCTACGGTTGGTTACTTTTAAACATTGACGGAGGGTCAATGAGTTCCGATCAAGAATGCAAACGAGGAAAAGGGCTCTTGAGAGCCGCCCGTATCCTTTTATCACCATTAATGTGTGCCTTTATTTACTTTTGATGTATTGAAATGAAAAGCTTGATGCTTGTATGAACTTGGTTGCTTGAGTAGTATTATCTCATTGGGCAATTAGCTCACTCTATTCCTTTTGTTTTCCTTACAGGAAAATAAATACTTTTGGACTGCAATTGATAATTGGTTGCCGAAATGAGCTAGTTGGACATATCTTTTGTATTGCTCATTTATTGAAACCCTAAATGTACTTTTGGGACCGTTTCTCTTTTGATTTGGCAAACCAGACATGTATCCACTTTTGAATACTTTTGAATGTCACTTTGGCTTGTAAATGCTAAGTTTCAAGATGTGAATGTTTGCTTGATATTTGGTTGGGTTCTGACGAGTAGGTTACTATTCATGGCCGACTCCGGATTTCATTTTTTTTAATTTTTTTTATTTTGACATTTTGACTTATTTACGCGCGTTTGTAAGTTCCGGAACGCAATAGATCGCTCTAATCTGCACCGTTAGTCCTGGCGAGAGTTGGGCAGGCAGTCCGCTAACCCCTCTGGTTCGCCTTAGGGGAAGGTGGGGCTATCACAGTTGGTATCAGAGTCTAAGTTTGAATTAGCCTGGGTATAATAGAAATGCTCGATTTGAGGGTTCTTTGTTTATGGCCTTTAGGCTTATTTATGGTTAATTGCTCTTTTGGTGTAGAATGGCCGGACAGGGTGAGCCTAGTGATAGTCCTCCGGGCGAGAGACCTCGTGGAGCGCTCCCCGTGATACCACGGCCAAGAGGGGCCGTCGTGCGCTGGAGTCCGTCTAACCGCCTCAGACGGGGGAGTGCCGCCATAAGTATGCTTACCCTAACGCTCTAGTATTCGCCGTGGCCGAGGAACGTAAGGAGTTAGCCGCAGATAATGCTAGGTTTGAGGCTGAGGTGAACCAGCTTAGGGCGGCCAATGAGAAACATGTCGAGCGCATTAAGGGCTTGGAGTACGACGTGCTAGAGGTAGAGGATAGGGTGGATGACCTCTACACTCAGCTTAGGGAAGTCCGTGAGCGCGAGTCTAAGAGAGCCCGAAAGGTGAAGGTTCGAGCTGCCTCGATCCTGAACCTCTGTACTGACGTGGTCGAGGGCGTGAGCGACGAGGACTCATGTGCGGGGCTCGAGGCTGGGGTTGGATCTACCCCGTCGGGTGGGTCTACTAGCTCGTCGTCGGACTAGGTTACGATTCCTAGGGTTTTTGAGATAGTTTTATTTTCTGTATATAGGGCGGATAGGGAAAGAGCCTTAGCTAATCGTTTTGTACGTTTGGGGTTAGCTACGTGTATATTTCTTTTGGATGGGGCTTTTCCCTCGTGGATTGACCATGTTTGTACTTGACTTGACTGTACTTGACTTGACTAGTTGTTTATATGTGTGTTGTTGCCTTGTTTGGAATGTATATATATGGTTATAAAAATTTTTGGGATTTTATTTACATGCATTGTCATTTTATTGTTCTAGTACGTTTGTCTAGATCAAATAGAACTTATGGAAGGCACACGTAGTGGACGGGGGCGTGGGCGCGGGAATAGGCAACCTACGCCAGACCGGGGTGCTGTGGAAACCTCCTCTGGACCCAATCCTGAACCGAGAGTTGACCCCAATGTACAGATAGCTGCCGCTATGCAGCAAATGACCAACCTGCTGGCACAAGTGGTGCAGCAACAAGGCCAGAATCCAAACCCTAATCCTGAAAATCCTGAAAATCCTGGCAATCATGTCGAGAGCGAAGACAGAGCTCTCGAACGATTTCAAAAGTTTGCTCCACCCAAGTTCATTGGGGGACCTGATCCGGATGTCGCCGAAAGGTGGATCGAAAAGATGGTCGATATTTTTGCTGCCCTGCACTATACCGAAGAACGGCAGGTGACTTTTGCCGTTTTCCAGTTGGAAGGGGCGGCCCGTTCCTGGTGGAATGTCATACGGCAAAAATGGGAACGGGAACAAACGCCCAAGACTTGGGTAAATTTTATGAGAGAGTTTAACGCGAAATTCTTCCCTCCTTTGGTTCAGGAGAGGAAGGAAGATGAGTTCATCCGACTCCGCCAAGGAGCTCAATCGGTAGCGGAATACGAGAGCCAGTTCACCCGCCTGTCCAAATTTGCGCCTGAGTTGATTGTGACAGAGCAACGACGAATTAGGCGTTTTATCCAGAGCCTAAACGTGGAGATTCAGAAGGACCTCGCAGTGGCTCAAATCAATGCTTTTAGCGAGGTCGTTGAGAAGGCCCAACGGGTAGAGAGCGTCAGGGTACAAGTACGGAACTTCCAGGCGAAGAAGCGGGGTTTTCCGGGAAGCAGCTCTGGACAAGGGGATAAAGGTACCCCCTCCAAGTTCGGACGAGGAGCTGGAGGTGGATGACAGTTGGGTACAAGCAGAGGGGCTCAGTCCAGGGGTGGCTCAGCCGGGAGAGGCCAAGGAGGAAATTTCCAGAAAGGTTCAGGTTCGGCGTCCCGTGGGCCTTGTGGGTACTGCGGAAAGCCGAATCACTCTGAAGATAATTGCTGGAAGAAGGGAGGCAAATGTCTGCGTTGCGGAAGCGCAGACCACAAGCTTGCTACCTGTCCACTCTTAAAGCAAGACGAAAAGGGAGCTCAAATCGCGTCAAAGACCAATACGGTACCGGATAAGGGGAATGTGACGAAACCTAAGGTGCCAGCTTGAGTATATTCATTAGAACCTCAACAGGTCCCAGATTCCTCAGAGGTCGTAGAAGGTACGATCCCTATTTTCCACCGTTTTGCCAAAGTTTTAATTGATCCTGGTGCCACTCATTCCTTCGTTAACCCTGATTTCATGTGTGGCATCGATATAAAACCTGCTAGTTTACCATACAACCTAGAAGTTAGTACACCTATGGGGAATCAACGTTTGGTTACTAGTATGGTTTATAGGGATTGTGAAGTGTGGGTAGGAGAGAAGAGATTGTTAGGGTACTTGATAAGTTTGGTCATTAAGGAGTATGATGTAATTCTGGGTATGGACTGGCTAGCCAAGTATAATGCCCAACTGGATTGTAAAACAAAAGTGGTAGAATTCCGCATTCCTGGTGAGGCGACCTTAAGGTTGGATATAAGGGGTCGGTCATTCGGGCTAGGAAATTGTTAAGTAGAGGGGCGCAATGATTTTTAGCCTTTTTGATTAACAACCCCACAGATAAAGTGAAGGTAGAGGATGTGGCCATAGTGAAGGAATTTCCAGACGTGTTTTCTGATGAGTTAGTAGCCTTACCTCCGGAAGGAGAGATTGAATTCAAAATAGACCTGCTACCAGGATCCTCACCTATCTCAAAAACACCATACCGAATGGCTCCTACTGAGCTCAAGGAGTTAAAATTACAATTACAGGACCTTCTGGAGCGGGGATTCATTCAAGAGAGTGGGTCTCCTTGGGGAGTTCCTGTACTTTTTGTGAAGAAAAAGGATGGTGGGTTGAGGATGTGTATCGATTATCGGGGCCTGAATAATATTACGGTAAAAAATAAGTATCCACTGCCCCACATAGATGAGTTGTTCGACCAGCTGCAAGGAGCAGTGGTCTTTTCAAAATTGAACCTCCGACAAGGGTATTACCAGTTATTAATCAGGAAGGAGGATATTCCGAAAACTGCCTTCAACTCGAGATATGGGCATTACGAGTTCACAGTTATGCCCTTTGAACTAACTAATGCTCCTGCCGCCTTCATGGATTTAATGCATAGGGTGTTTAAGCCCTACCTGGATCGATTTGTAGTAGTCTTCATCGATGACATTCTGGTCTATTCCAAGACCCGTGAAGAGCATGAGCAGCACTTGAGGATTGTCTTACAAACCCTAAGAGACCATCAACTGTACGCCAAGTTCAGCAAGTGCGAATTTTGGCTGGAGAAAATTGCTTTTCTGGGACACGTAATTTCTCAAGAGGGTATTTCAGTTGACCCTGCAAAAGTAGAGGTTGTGACTAATTGGAAGAGGCCAGAAAATCCCACCGAGATCCGTAGCTTTCTAGGACTGGCTGGATATTACCGGCGTTTCATCAAGAACTATTTCAAACTAGCCGGTCCTCTAACCGACTTGACAAGAAAACATGGTCGATTCATTTGGAATGCCCGAAGCGAGACAAGTTTTCAAGAGTTAAAGAAAAGATTGACCATGGCTCCAGTTCTAGTTTTACCTAACGGAGGTGACGGGTTTGTCGTGTATACCGATGCGTCGCGGAAAGGTCTAGGATGTGTGCTAATGCAGAACCGAAATGTGATATCTTTTGCCTCGAGAAAGTTAAAACCCCACGAGCAGAACTATCCAACCCACGATCTGGAGTTAGCCGCAGTTGTTTTCACTCTTAAAAAGTGGAGGCACTACCTATATGAGGTAACTTTCGAGGTTTACTCCGATCACAAAAGCCTAAAGTACCTCTTCTCACAGAAGGAATTAAACATGAGGCAGCGACGGTGGATGAAATTTCTGGAGGATTACGACTGTACAATCAACTACCATCCAGGCAAGGCGAACGTAGTGGCTGATGCTTTGAGTCGCAAGGCGCAAGTAGCAGGGTTAATGATCAAAGAATGGAATATGCTAGCCTCAGTGTGCGAGTGGAAACCCTGCCTTTGGGAGCCATAAGATGATTTTTGGCAATATTAAAGTGACTTCCATCTTATTGGAACGGATTAAAGAAGCGCAAAAAGAGGATGTGATGGTACGGAAGTGGGGAGAGAAAGCGAAAAAAGGGGAAACGACTGATTTCAATTTCAGTCCTGAGGGTATTTTAAAATACCGGAACCGAATAGTGGTGCCGAAAGATGAGTCGTTGAAAACAGAAATTCTAGAGGAAGCTCATCGGTCCAAGTATACTATCCATCCGGGTAGTAGCAAGATGTATCAAGACCTGAAAGGAACCTATTAGTGGGATAATATGAAAAAAGAAATCGCTCTGTACGTGCAAAAATGTCTTGTTTGTCAACAGGTTAAAGCGGAGCATCAAAAACCATCGGGTTTGTTACAACCCATTGAGATACCCGAGTGGAAGTGGGAAAACATCACCATGGATTTCGTCTCAGGTTTGCCGCGAACGCAACGAGGACACGATGCCGTTTGGGTGATCGTCGATCGATTAACCAAGTCGGCCCATTTCTTGCCAGTAAACATGAAGTACTCCATGGACAAATTGGCTCAACTGTACATGGACGAGATTGTAAAGCTACACGGTGTTCCTATGAGTATCGTCTCCAATAGAGATCCCCGGTTCGTATCGCGGTTTTGGCAGAAATTCCAAAAGACACTAGGGACGAAACTCAACTTGAACACGACCTATCACCCTCAGACGGATGGACAATCGGAACGAACAATCCAAACTCTCGAGGACATGCTACGGACTTGCATTCTGGATTTTGGAGGCAACTAGGGTCAACACATGACCTTAGTAGAGTTTGCGTACAACAACAGCTACCATTCGTCGATTCAAATGGCTCCATATGAAGCATTATATGGACGAAAATGCCGGTCACCAATTTACTGGGAATAAGTTGGCGAGAGGAAGGCACTGGATCCAACCACTATTCCATGGATGGAAGGGGCTCGAGAAAAGGTCAAGTTGATACGGCAACGACTCCAAACTGCTCAAAATCGACAAAAGAGTTACGCCGATAACCGAAGAAAAGACTTGGAGTTCGAAGTTGGAGACCGTGTTTTCCTCAAGGTTACACTGTTACGGAGTGTCACGACGGGTAGAGAAAAGAAATTGCAACCGAAGTTCGTCGGACCTTACAAGATCCTGCAGAGGATAGGCGCGGTAGCATATAGACTAGAGCTGCCGTCAAGTCTCTCGAGAATTCACGACGTCTTCCACGTCTCGATGCTAAAGAAGTACAATCCCGACCCATCCCATGTCTTACAACCAGAGGAGATCGACGTAGACGAATCGCTTGCTTACGAAGAGAAACCTGTCCAAGTGCTGGACAGAAAAGTCAAAGAGCTCAGAAACAAACAGATTCCGTTAGTGAAGATACTATGGAGAAACCATGGGATAGAGGAAGCTACCTGGGAAGTGGAAGAAGAAATGCGAAAAAAATACCCTAACCTTTTCTTGAATTGAGGTGAGAAATTTTGAGGGCGAAATTCTTTTAAGGGGGAGAGAGTGTGAGAACCCGTATTTTTCCCATTTTCTAGGTTTTATTATCTTTCATGGCTTGTTTTCTGCATTTTCGTGATTAGGAAAAATTCTAAATACTTTTAAGGAGCAGATATAGTTTTTAGATGATTTTTCTAGTATCGAATAGGTTTTGAGAAATTAAGAGCGTATACCGGACGTGGGACCCACTAGTGCGAAAAGTTCGAAAAAATTCGGCCAACTAGGTTAAGTTTTGGATACTGGAATTAATTTACCGGGTGTTAAGAGATAAGTAAATGTTACAATTTGGATTGGTGTGAGAGGAAACAAAGTGATAGACTTGCATTAAATAAGTGACAAGTGTCACCATTTGATTGGAGGGACTTGTAAGACTACTATTCATTTTCTTACCATTGACCAAATAAATAAAAAAATATATCAAAAATTCACCATTTTCTCCTTCATCTTGGCCGAGCTCTTCAAGCAACAAAAGAAAGAAAACTTTTCAAGTTTTTGGCTTCAATCTTGCTCCAATCTACCAAAAATCCACCATTGAATCTTATTTTGCTCCATAGAAAACATTAAGAGAGTGATAGTGAGGTGTTGTGTGGAGTTATTTGGAAAGCTAAGAGGACTAGTTGCTCTCTCTCTCTTGTTTCTAAGGTGAGTTGTGAAGAACCCCTCTCCTCCCTCTAATGATGCTTAATTTATGATTAGTGGTGGAATAAGATGCAACTTTATGGATTTTATTGTGATTTTTGGTTGAATTGATGAAGTTTTGTAATTATTGGGGATTTTTCTGTTTTAATATGAATATGATTGTGTGGCTATATATGATGATTGGAAATGGTATGTAAGGGATATAGGAGGTGGAAAAAGTGGATAATTGCAAGCAATTTCTGTTTTGGAAGAAAATTGAAAAGTTAGGGTTCTAATGAATTACATTCTGCCCGATTTTATAGCTCATAGTTAGAGGCTAAATTGGCCTTGGGTTAAAACATGAAAGTTGTAGGGAATGATATTTTAGAAGTGCCTACAAAATTTTAGGTCAATCGGAGTAGCGTAGCTTGAGAAAAGTCAAAATTACCCTTGCTGTCCTGGTTTTACCCGAATTTGGGAATTGCTTCTGTAATTGGTTATTTTGGTTAGGAATGCTTCCGAATTGGTTGTTGAGGTCTTCTGATGAAATGTAGCCCTGTTCCTTAGCTTTCGGATGGCTTTGTAATTTCTGCATTTGGACTTATGTAGGCTGTTTTATGCTGTTTGCACTAGAATGCGTTCTGTGAATCTGTTTTTGCGGTTCTGGGGTAGTATTTTGCATTTTTGACCTGGTTACACTCGAAACTGGGTTGAGTGACCTTCTGTAATATTGTAGCCCTATCGCTTAGCTTCGAAACAGTGGGTCTTGGACCTTCATACGATAATCGTAGTGCCTTTGGTGCCATTACCGCAAAATGAGGTCAAAAACTATTTTTTCAGGGCTAAAGCTAATTCCATTTCCGGATTTTCTGGTTTTCCCCTAATGCTTGTATATGCTTATGGAACCCTATTGGGGTCGTATTTGGCATTGATTTATGACTCGTTATCGAGTCTCATTGTACCTGTTTGCATGTTCTAGGGCGTGACGGTGGTTCACGACGTTCTTTTGACGGAAGTGCATGAAACACCATTTGCAAGCTTAGTGAGTGTACTACTCACTTGTGTGTTACTATATGGCTTTGATACTTGAACTTGATGAGTTAAATGTTTATTGTACCATTGATATTGATTGAAGTGAGAGTGTAATTTATCACTCTCACTTATTTCTCATGTTATTGGAATGTTACATGGAATGTTACATGAAATGAAAAGTACTTGACTTGGTGTCGATTGGACGAGTATCCAACGACCATGATTGTTACCATTGAGCTCAACTCCATTGGTAATTGATTGAATCGAGCCGGCGAGGGCCTGGTCGTGACAATTAATGAGCCTTGGAAAAATGTTATATGGAATCTTGTAGTATGAGAGACTCTCGATTCCGGTATACTCGAGTAATACCACAATGCAAGTGTTTGGAGTTCGTGCCCGGTAGGGGTATGTTGGGTGGAAGGAATGGAAGTAAAGTGGAGTCTACGGTTGGTTACTCTTAAACATTGACGGAGGGTCAATGAGCTTCGACCAAGAATGCGAACGAGGAAAAGGGCTCTTGAGAGCCGCCCGTATCCTTTTATCACCATTAATGTGTGCCTTTGTTTACTTTTGATGTATTGAAATGAAAAGCTTGATGCTTATATGAACTTGGTTGCTTGAGTAGTATTATCTCATTGGGCAATTAGGTCACTCTATTCCTTTTGTTTTCCTTACAGGAAAATAAATACTTTTGGACTGCAATTGATAATTGGTTGCCGAAATGAGCTAGTTGGACATATCTTTGTATAACTCATTTATTGAAACCCTAAATGTACTTTTGGGACCGTTTCTCTTTTGATTTGGCAAACCAGACATGTATCCACTTTTGAATACTTTTGAATGCCACTTTGGCTTGTAAATGCTAAGTTTCAAGATGTGAATGTTTGCTTGATATTTGGTTGGGTTCTGACGAGTCGGTTACTATTCATGGCCGACTCCGGATTTCATTTTTTTTTATTTTGACTTGTTTACGCGCATTTGTAAGTTCCGGAACGCAATAGATCGCTCTAAACTGCACCGTTAGTCCTGGCGAGAGTTGGGCAGGCAGTCCGCTAACCCCTCTGGTTCGCCTTAGGGGAAGGTGGGGCTATCACAGTAAACCCATCCCAAAGTGATCCCACCCAATTTAGTCCCAAAACACATATGAGTAAGGTTAGACTCAGACCATATGATTCGGTTCCATTTCAAACCCAAACAAATCCCGCCCATCCCGCCTATTTTGCCACCTCTACTTAGAATTCATTTTATACAAGTGATCATCTTATATGAAGAATAAAACAAAAATTCATTCTTTTCTTTTCTCCTTCCAAGATTTGATTTCTTCACATTTTTTTTCCTTTTCCTTGTTTTTTGGTTACATTTTTTAATTATCTACAATTTTGTGTATTTTTTTAGGAGAAAAGATATATCATGTGATACTTCCACCAAGATAAATCTCTAGGTATTCTTCTACCTTTGTTTTTCTCTGTTTCTTTCTCCCTTCCCCCTCCTCACGTTTTGCAATTACTTTATAGTCTATTCAATTTAATTGAAGGATCCAATAAGATTTTGTATATATTTAAACTAATGCTAATTTTTGTTTATTTTTTAATTACTCAAGTGATGTAGTATCAATTGGGTTGGCATCATAATTGAGGCTTTCAGTCTAGAGTGTGACTTGACAAAAAATTGTTAGAAAATTCAATTTTGATTAGGAAGATGTTTTTGCAATAAAAAAATGGTTTAGTTCTAATTTGTATATGTAGATCTGGAAATGTAGCAATTCATATTTTTATCTAACCTTACTATTTATATTCTGGAGCTTCAGAATAATGTTGTCACCTTTAGGCAGGATTTAAATAGATGAACTAGCTTCTTCTATCAAAAAGAAAGAAAAATGTGAAAGTTTATAGTAAGCTATATTGATGTTGAAAATTGTGTCATGTCTTAGTGGCTTTCTAAACTTTTTCTCATTATTAAAGTACTGGAAGCATTATGACTGCTTTTGGTTTAGTTACAACTAAAACTATGCTACTATTAATACAGCAATGCACATAGAGTGTATTAATTCTCTTTCCTTTTTGGATATCATCATAATAGTGGTTCAAAAATCTTTATTCAAATCACAGTAAATAGGGAGGTTGACTTCATAGATGGAATTTCTCTTCACAACAAATTTTGAGGGAAATTTTATTTATACTCCATATTTTGTTAATTGTATTCCTACAATAAATAAAAGCTATATGATAAAAATAATAGTGGAAGTGTTATTAACAAAAGTGAGAGTTCAAATAACATTCGTCAATTTTAATTGTTTTGATACTCAATTTTGCTCCTATATTTCTATTCATTCATCATGTGCCAAAATAATTTGATGTTATGTGTTCGACTAAATTTCTAGGGGCCCAAGCTATGACCTGTAGTTATGGTTTACAAGGTCACATATTTTTTCAAAATATTTGATGTAATGAAAATGAGACTTTTTTTGGTTTTGGTGGGGGGGGGGGGGAAGTGGAAGGGAGGTGTCTTATCTCCTGATTTCTACAAGATTATCTTGTAGCAGACAAAAAGAATGGTCAAAATTTTTCTTGGGGAGCCTTCAAAGCTTGAATCAGTACAAAAAAAAAATTTTTTTTTTGAAGAGGAAGAGAGACAAGGATTCGGGGCTAGAACAATTACCAATGAAATCGTCTAGAAGTGTTTTGTGCATTTGAACAAAATGTAAAAGCATTTGTTCATGATGCAAATCAATTTGAACATAATATAAATTTAGTTATTTTTTATGAACCTCACGCACGACATTAAAATCAATGCTCAACTTGTAATTCGAGTCGTACAATTTTTTCTTGATTAATCAAGACCTTGAAATGTTCAGGAATAGTTGCTACTACAGCCGTTCCTGTTCCTGCTCCAAATTTGGGGTGGTTGTTGGGGGGGGGGGATGCCTTGAACCTTGTTCCCCCAAAAATTTATGAAATGAAATACTCCCCCCTCAAAAAATAAACGGGATGTACATGTTGGTTAACAGGATTTGAGAAGACATTAACAAGGTTGCATAACTAACTAAAACCCTAAATTAAAGCACTTGTACATAGCAATTTGATGCATCAAGTTAGTTTAACGATTTTGGCATGGATATATATCATCACTTTCCTCGTACTGCTATCTGTCCTTCTTTTTTTTTTTTTTTCAATTCTTTGGTTTGGGAATCTTGGCAAGGCATCTCCAACCAACAGGCAAACCTCCAAAACCTTTTGTCTCAATTGACTAAACTATATCTCATCAATCACAAATGAAAACAAAATCATCCCATTCGGTATTGGCACGGAAAAGGACTAATAATTTCAGTTGGGTCTCTTCACACCTAGTTTACACTGAGAAAATCTGATCTGATTCCTCTGGACATAATTCTCGAATGAACTCTTTCCTCTTAATAGGTCCACTATACAGTGTTTCCTCAAGTGATCATCGACTTTATTGTTTGTTAATTGTTGGTGGTGTTGTTATTCGCTTATTTATTTTTGGCTGGATCAACATGGTGGAATCTTTTTAGGTTATATATATATATGTCACCTTATTGTATCTATTCTAAGAATGAAACCCGATAATCTTTTCAAATCCTAGAAGACACACAAAAGCTAAAACACCAACAATTTGTAGGACAAAAGCACCAAAAGAATCAATGAAACCTACAATGATAATGTAAGTGGGACTCTAATAATGTTGGGGAGAGGCTAAATCTACAGAGAAACCAAGAAAGAAACAATTCAAACCAATTTCAACTAGTTTTTCAACAGACAAAGAACTAGAAAAAAAATTAACCAAAATCCTCAACCGACTGAGGCAAGCAATCTGCCAAGAAAATCCCATGTGACACACTCACAGCTAACTTAATTTGGAATACCTATACCTAAACCTAAAGAGAAAACACTTCGACATACAAGCAAGATAAATTAATTGATTTTTTTTTTTTACTAACGCAGTGGGTATCCGAGCCTTCGGCCCGACTAATCCCACTGCGAACCTGCAGAGCCCGCCCAAGGATGCAGATCACGATAGACCCCGGGACTTAAAACCTGGTGGGCATGCATAAAGAGGAACAACCGCACCGCCCGAGCTACCTCGAGGGGCTGATAAATTAATTGATTAAGCTTAGTTTAATTTATCCCAACAGCAGTGCCCCTATCAATGAGTATTCCTAGTTTTGTTTGATATGTATTGTAGTACTTGGATTGTAATACTTATCTAACGTTTCTGGAAAAAAAAAAGATTGTAATGCGTTGGATTAATCTTTTGCACCAATTTGATGTTAAATATTTGTACAAATACATATAGAATATAAATGAATTTTGGCAAACAATGGATAATAAATTCGTATTGTAGTAGTTGGATTATAATACTTATCTAACATTTCTAGAAAAAAAAAGATTGTAATATGTTGGATTAATCTTTTGCACCAATTTGATGTTAAATATTTGTACAAATACAGATAGAATATAAATGAATTTTGGCAAACAATGCATAATAAATTCGGACATTTTTTTTTGATAATTCTTTTTAAGTTTTATCTTTTCACCAGGGAAGGGGTGAGATTTAAGAAGTGGGGAAGGAACGGGAGAATTTGAACTCAGGATTAATGATTGAATACTTTAATTGGAATTGACATTAATCTTAATTAGTCAATTCAAAGCAAGGTGCTCTGAAGTTCCATTTTTTTTAAAAATCTTTTCAAGTAGCGAAGAGGTTGGATTTAAAAAACGGAAGATTTGAACTCAAAATTTTTAATTCTTGGAGTTTTAATCTTAGCCACTAGATCCTGAAGTTACACTGGTTTGACAATAATTTGGAAGAATGATTTTTTTCACTTTTGAATCCCAACTTAAAGTAATTTTTTTCTAATTGCTCACTATTTCTAAGTTTCATTATCTACCAAATGAAAGGCTTGTTCAGCAAAACCATCTAATTCTCCCTCAATCATATTCCTAGATTACATCTAATATAGAAAAGAAAGAAACAGATCACTACACATTGAATGGACCCTGTGATTACTTTGTCTCATTTTATGGCAGAAGGAAAGAAAAGCCTCAAGTAAAAATTAACTATCTCACATCAGTTGTTTCTTTGTCAATCTTTTAAATAGAAAGAAAATTGTTTTCAATCATAGTCAGGAGCTAAAAGGACTTGTCGATAAACCACTTGTCTAAATATACTTTAACCCGGATTATTGTAAAATATACTTACTTTTGCTTTCAAAATGTCGTTATATATATATAGATATGTCATTTCGAACATAACAACTCAAACATGCATGTCGAGGTCCAGAACATGTCTACCAATGAAAGCAAATGATAACTTAACTAAAATTCGTAAGGGTAAATTACATTTTACCCCCCTGTGATTTACCCTTTTTTTACATAACCCCCTATAGTTTCAAAAGCTGTACATAACCCCCTCATGGTTTGGATTAAAGTGTCAAAGTAACGGAAATAGTTACTCGTAACGGAACTTCTAAAAATTTTACCATATGACCCCCTTATGATTTTTATATTTTACCATATAACCCTCATATGATTTAATATTTTACCATATAACCCCCTTATGATTTTCAAAATATACATATAACCCCCCTTGGTTAATACATAAATTTCAACTTTACATAGGGGTATTTTTGACATTTTAGATGACGCCGTTACGAGTGACTATTTCCGTTACTTTGACACTTTAATCCAAACCATAAGGGGGTTATGTATAGCTTTTGAAACCATAGGGGAGTTATGTGAAAAAACGCTAAACCACAGGGGGTAAAGTGAAATTTGCCCAATTCGTAATATTCAGCTCATAACTACAGGTTAATTAAGCATCTTAATTTCTACATCTTCGACTAGTTAATTATTGATATGTGTATTTATTTTTGGACAAGAGAAGGGAGAGGGGGACTCCATAGCAACTATATATTCGGAACATATAAGAGTTCATTTGGTTCTCATAGGGATTTCATGCAGGCATCCTATTCTGTAAGTCTCTCTGTCTCTCTTTCCCTTTCTTGTCTAGTAGTCTTCTTTTATTGCTAAGAGCATTGTTTCTTAGCCATAAAACAGTTTTTTGTACTTTAAATTATAGCCATACAAAGACATATATTTGGCCTGTGTGATTATATAGCAGGATGTAAATGATGGTAATTTGAGTTTATTTTTCTTGATTTTAGTCCACTAATAAAGCATAACTTTGACAATTTTAACCACGAAATTAAATTTCCATAATTTTCCCAAAATCCTTCTGGTGCCACATGATTTTTGGGTTTCTGTCAAACTGAGGTAATTTCTATCGAAAAGTTGCATTTGACCCACATACATCTATACATATATATATATATATATATATATATATATGTATTCCTGATTTTTGCTAGTAATTAGTTTATAAGAAGCGTAATTATCTTTCTCTTTGCCACGCCATTTCTTCCTTTCCATCTTTAATATATCCATGCAAAATTTGGTAAAACCCCAGAGCTTATTATGACGTCTCAAGCTGACTACCACATATCACCTTAGTTGTGTGAGTGGGGAAAGAAAGAAAGAAATTTCAATTGAGCTACATGGATTACATATCCACCTTTTCTTGTCAATTAGATTTCGTATTCAGCAATTGAGAGTTCAAATCATGACTTAAGATAAATTCCAGAATGCAACATGGATCAATCTATGAATTTGTGAGGAGATTTTCAGTATCCAGGACTTCAAAAAGAAAAATCTGTAAATTAGCCAATGAGAAAATCTAATGTTGTCAAATGTAACGTTTTGCTGTGAAACTAAGCATTAGAAAACTAGCCGATCGAGAAAGTAAGGCGAAGGAAGGCAATGTGGAAGCTTAAATTGTCTGAAGCAGATGAAGATGATCCAATTTGGCTTACAAGCTCAAACAATCATGTCGGTAGAGAATTTTGGAAGTTCGATCCAAATCTTGGAACCCTTCAAGAACGAGCTGAAATTGAAAAGGTCAGAGAAGAATTTCGTAGGAAGCGTTTTGAGATCAAACATAGCTCTGATCTCCTACTGAGAATCCAGGTAAAAGAACCAGTCAATGATTTGTACTTTGTAACTTAACCAGCTGGAAGGTATTTTATTTCATGTACTCTTTCTTTTCGACTCTGGCTCTCAAAATCTTGAAGAGATTTTTCCTTGTGGAGTTCATTCACATAGAGCCAAAATCTTGAAGAGAATCTTCCATATAGACTTCAAATTGTTTGCTGTTTTTAAAGTTCAGCAGATTCTTTTATAATTACACATACTTCAAAAAAAGCAACTATTTTGATATATAGGACAACGATACTTACACTCCTAGATCATGTTTACTTAGTATTTTCTTTCTTGTTAGCAAGAATTGATCTTGATGGTGTATGATACTTCCAATTACATTGATATTTCGAGTTAATCTTGAAGAGATTCTTTCATATAGAGTCCAAATAGAGCCAAAATCTTGAAGAGATTCTTTCATGTAGAGTTCAAATTGTTCGTTATTTTCGAAGTTTGATAGATTCTTTTATTATGCATACTTAAAAAAAAAGGAAAGAAACTATCTTAATACATATGACAAACGATGCTTACTTATACTCCTAGATCATGCTCATACTAATCAGCAATAAAAGAAATCGAATTTGTAATTCAAAGTACAATAATAAAATCTTAATTAAGAGACAGGAGGACATTACTGTAACTAGGTAAAATGGCAAATTACCAAAAATTATACTTCATAATTCAAGAGGAATGTCTGTTGTATATATGTTTGATAATCCCCAAGGAGTAAGATTACTGTTTTCTTAGCATACTACTATTTAAGAGTTTGTTTTGTAGTTTGCCAAGGAGAATCCGTGTGAAATGAATTTACCACAAGTAAAAATAGCAAGTGAAGAAGAAATTACCGAGGAAGCAGTGGTAACTACCTTGAGAAGGGCACTAAGGTTTTACTCAAATCTCCAGGCAGAGGATGGGCACTGGCCTGGTGATTATGGTGGTCCTTTATTTCTTTTGCCAGGCTTGGTGAGGCATTTTTTTATTTTCTTTTTTTTGAACCATAAGCTAAATGAGCTAGTTATCGAGTTTTCTTATGAGCTAAATGATAATTATTGGTCAATGGTTCAAAATATTATTTGGGTTTCTTTTGGATTTTTGTATAAAGATGTATACGTCTGAATGCGTTAAGATCTAAACCTATTAAATTTAAGTGCTGAATTGAACTAATAAACATAACGTTAATGACCTTCGCATCGATGCACTTGTTATAATTATCTATTAGGCTTCTAAGGAATCTATTATCGTCTTGTCCCTAAACAACAATTTCCCATCAATTATATGACCCAATTGCCTGAGAAAATCATCTTGATTTGCAGATTATAGGTTTGTACATCATGGGAGCCATAAATACAGTTTTATCAGGAGAACACCAAAAGGAAATACGTCGATATCTGCACAATCATCAGGTTGGTAAAATATTCTTTTTATTAACAATTATTTTTTTCACTTAGGTTGGTGCAACATTTCTTTCACATCGATACACATTTCGAGCTAGATTCTTAATTAATATACAAAAGGATACACAAAATGTGGAATAGTGGATTACAAGGCATCTTATCTTTTTACGTGGGCACTAGACATCCAATCATTTGATTATTAAAGTGAATAAAACAAGTCATCAAATAAAAAAAAAAAATACTACATTGATATAATAGTGCATGATTGGACGGATTAAAACTTCATTGAATAACAGAAAATGAACAAACGCTTTTATCTTTTTTTTTCCCCCTCTTTTGTGGGAATGGAAAAAAGAATTGAAAGAGAATGCCTTTGGCAGAGTTTTATTGTAAACCTAAAAGTTTACACCGAAGAGCTCATTACTCATTCTTCTAGCCTTAATGGATTGCATTCTCTTGTAGTATTCTTTTTTTTTTTTTAATTCATTTATTATCACATTCCTTTATAAATTTTTTTTTGGGTATAATATCGATAAAGCATCTTTAAACCTTATATTATTTCCTCAATTTTTTATTATCGCATTCTTTAATAAAATTTTTTTTGTACAATTTAGTAAAGCCTCTTTATTTCTTGATTTATATTTTCTTTTTTTTTTTGAAAAGAAAGATAAGATAGACAAAATAAAGATATCTTAGAATTAATACCTCTTCACACATCATAAACACACTGGCAGGTGGTGTACGAGGTAGAAAATAGCGTTTTTAAGCACTATAATTAATAATAGCGTAATAATATTTACATGTCCTGAATGTTTTTTTAGGCCAAATGACAAAGAAGGAAGAGTAAATAATTAAACTAAGCAAATTTTTAAAATAGTCCTTAAATCTTTATCTTAATCCTTAAACCTCCAAATAAAACCAATTTCTCAAAAAAAAAAAATATTAGCATTTTAGTACCTAAGTATAAGTCTAATTTTTTTCAAATGCATATAACAACAATCAACTTGACTTAAGTTCAAGACCTGTACGAAGATGACTTTTTCCTCCAGAATGCGAGTAGAAATGGCATATTTATCATCAGACTGCTTATTACTGAAAAGAACCATTTGCAAAGAACATACTAATTAAAGAGTTACTTTTTTTTTGTTCGAACTGATTGATTGATCAAGTATTTCACAACATTTGATTTTGTACCCTTGGTAATCAGTTTTGCTCCCTTGTGGATTCTCCTTTCAACCTCTTGCTATGATTATCAGGGACATACTTATTTAATTAATTAAGTGGATGAAACAAAAACCAACAAACTAATTCATTTCGATTGAAAAATATTTTTAATATTTTCTTTGAGTAAATATATACTATTACTGTTGAATGCATGATAGATATACAGAATTTAAATTTTAAATATAAATTTTGATTAGTTATCATGCATCAGGATGACGGTGCACATATATTAATCATTTTTCTTTTAGATATTATTTATCGCATTATGTTTTTTGACGTGATATATGATTTATGATATCAAAAGGTGGTTGAAAAAAGTAATTAATTTTTTTTTCTATTTTTTAGTTTATTATGAACAAGTGTTCATCTGTATGTGCAGAATGAAGATGGAGGGTGGGGTTTACATATAGAAGGTCATAGCACCATGTTTGCTACTGCCTTAAATTATGTCTCTTTGAGGCTGCTTGGACAAGCAGAAGATGGTGGAGATGGATCCATGGAGAAAGCACGAAACTGGATTATCGATCATGGTGGAGTCACTTTCATCCCATCATGGGGAAAATTATGGCTTAGTGTAAGAATCCTTAACTGTTTTCCAAGTTTTCAACATTTACAAGTGTGAATGTTGCAATGCTATCACAAGTCACTAATAAGAAGTGTTTTAAGTGTGTTTGAATTGGAAATTTTTGGGGTTTTTTGTTTTTTTTGCGCATTTTGTACTCTTGCACTAGCACAGTTTTTGTGACACGATATTTGTTTAAAAAGATAAAAAGTTTATTAAAATGAATTTTTTAGGAATCATATGAAAAAGAATTTCGAAGTAATCTCACTTTTTGGACAAAATTCACTAGAATTACTTATATGTTTTCACCAATTAGCTAATTGAACACGAGACAAGTATATTGAATTACTAAAAATAGTTAGTTGAAGTGTTTGGTGGTAAGGTGTTTTTATCTTTCTAATTTAGGTACTTGGGGCTTATGACTGGAGTGGCAACAATCCTTTACCCCCAGAACTGTGGCTTCTTCCTTACTTTCTTCCAATACATCCAGGTCTGCTTGCTGCTCTCCTCATGGTCTTCTTGTTCTGTACGTGCATTTTCATTTAGTTAATATTCCAAACAAGCAAACAAGTCATGAAATTCTTTGGCAACCAAGTTTTTCTACAACTTCTACAGTGATATCTACAGTAAAGTTTTATACAAACACCCAAAAAACTCACCTTCCAAACTGACAAGTTTTCTAGATCAAAGACCGAATGCCTCTTTTGTGCATCTTTTCCATTTAAATAGAAAAACTCTGTACCTTCTCTCCTCCGTCAGAATATCTACCTCCCTAATGTATTAATTACATATATGCTAATATACATCTAATATAGTAGACCATAATCAGCTCTCCTTGATTAGTGCAATTAGTAGACTAGATCCCATAAGCAGCTGTTCTTGTCTCTAGCAGATCAGATCTCATAATCAGTTGCTGCCCATGACTTCCATAAGCAGCTGTTCTTGACTTTTACTTTTGCTAGCAGGCTGTCCTTGACTTCCATAAGCAGCTGTTCTTGACTTTTGCATTTAGTAGACCAGATCCCAACTACTGCCCTTGATACAAACAGGCCCAATATTTCACAGTTTAAAACTCATTATCAGGAATGTTACATCCAAAGCTGAGATGAATTGCAATTATACCAGCTTTGTTCTTTAACATTTTTAGATATATTTGCGAATTGGTAATATATCAACTGGTAAATAATTTATATTAAAGATGGATGTACTGCCTTTTTTTTTCAGTCATTTTATATGCTTTCATCTGACGTTGTTCTTGCCTCTCCCACTCATTCTTAGTTATCAAAGTACTTTGTTTTCTTTGTGAAAATGAATATTTCAACCAATTATTGATTTAACATGTCTTTTGTTTAACTTTATCATTTTCTGATGAGTTCTAAATCCTAATAATCTTGATAAGATATGTTTTCCAAGAGAGGTCATTTGAGGAAAAGGCAGAATCCTGCCAATCAAGTATTTCAGCAATTGGAATCCACAAGAAACCTGAATGTACTGCTCTTGCAGGTCGTATGTGGTGCCATTGTCGCATGGTGTACCTGCCTATGTCATATTTATATGGGAGGAGGTATGTTGGAAGGGTTGATGGCACTGTTCTATCACTCAGAAGAGAGCTCTATGCGCAACCTTACCATCAGATTGACTGGAATTTGGCCAGAAATCAATGTGCAAAGGTATGACATGATATCATGCTACTTTATCAATTGATAGAACTTTTAAAAACCAAAGGAGAGGAATTGGATGTTGGCAATGATATAGTGTCCATATACATTCATCGAATGCTTGCCATCGAGCCCTTCTTGAACCTGATAACTGGATAAATCTTTAAACTAGTTTCAGTATCAGATTTCACTCAGATAACTTAGATGCCATATGTTGGATAGCTATGTTATGGACCAGTCTGTCTAGTTTCCTGTTTCAGTTTGTTGTTGGCCAATCCCCATTAGCCCCTCATAGTCATAGTATAACTTTGTACTGAATCCTGAGTTCATTTGGCTTGCTTAATCATGTTGTGAGAGTTTGAAAGTTAAGAGATCAGATGGTTGAATTTAAAGCATAAGAAACTAAGTTAATTGAGATGCGTGGGGATCATGAGGTATGAAATTATTGCAGCTCAAAACACGTGGGAGCATGGGACAAGAAGAGTGATACTGGTCCAAGTTATCACGCCGCAAAGCTGCACTTTGCCCCATTGGCTAAGAAGGAATGATCTTGCCGTAGAAAAGAAAGGAAAAAGGGCTTCCCATAGAAAAGCAATCAGAAATGCCTTACCAACTCCTGTTAGGTTACATCCATTTCAAGAAGAAATCTATCCAAATGAACTCTTGAATCTTTTAAACAAAGAAGTCAGCTATCACATTTGTATGTGTGATCGAGTTGAGTCTTGCAATTATCCAGTTATCCTTACACTTCTATTGAACAAGAAGCTTATTTGAGTGAAGTCCAACCATCTTGATATCATACTAAATGAAAATTGCAGGAAGATCTGTACTACCCACATCCATTAATCCAGGACATTCTCTGGGGTGGTCTACACAAGGTTGCAGAACCTCTTCTGATGAATTGGCCTCTCTCTAAGCTGAGGCATAGAGCTTTAAGTATTGTAATGCAACATATTCATTATGAGGATGAAAACACTCACTATGTTTGCATTGGACCTGTTAACAAGGTATTTACTTCTGTTTAATCATCAATTTGCACTTCGAGTTCATTCAATCCATGGATTGTCTCATAAGTCAACTATCTAGTTACTGTAAATTAATTCAAATAGGAGACAAAGATCGTACTTGGCTTTCAATATATGACTATATAATCAGGCTTAGCTAAGAAAACAGCTTGAGCTAATTCCCAGCATGGTTTTCATTAGCATCGGCAACTTTAGGGAACTGCTGAGCATCGCTTACATTGCATATGCCAGAACTTGGCTTTGTTGGGCTGGTCATGTGCAAATGATACTTAGTTTGAACTAAATTCTTCTTGGCAGCAAGATATCATTATTGATAAGCTTCAAGATGTACTTATACAATGGGAAGGTCTTATATATCTCCTTTTAAGTTTTAACAGGTGCTAAACATGGTCTGCTGTTGGGTAGAGGATCCAAACTCCAATGCAATCAAATCCCACCTTGCAAGAATAAAGGATTACCTCTGGGTGGCAGAAGATGGCATGAAAATGAAGGTTTTGACACATTATTTTTTTACTATTTGAATTTTCCAAGTTTTCTGTTCTTATTGCAGACAATCTGTATATAAAACTGCGACGGCTTTTCTTTCCAGAAAATTTTCAGGCATTTTGTTTCCAAGCATACTACCAGCTTTTAATGCTGTGCAAACAATTGAATGACAGGGATATAATGGATCTCAGTTGTGGGATGCAGCTTTGGCAGTTCATGCAATAATTGCAACCAACCTTCAGGACGAATATGGGTTAATGCTTAAAAAGGCACACAAATTTATTAAAGCTTCTCAGGTACGTCACTTGGGGTGAAAATATAAGACATCTATACGATTTCTTTTGCTATGTATTTGTTCAGTAAATTAGTTTGGCCTCAAAATTTGTTCAAGATTGGGAAAGACAGTTCTGGAAATCCTGTTTCGTGGTACCGCCACATTTCAAAAGGTGCATGGCCCTTCTCCACTCCAGACAATGGCTGGCCGGTATCAGATACCACTGCAGAAGGCCTGAAGGTTAGATTCTGTTTATTCTCAGAATCCCATTTTTATCTTGCAAGATATTCTATTTGATTTCAACTGCAAAAGGAGGCATGCTTATTTGAGTGGTTCTACTTCCACTGACCTTACTTGCAGTAAGATCATTTAGTAATGACCGAACAACTGGGAATTATAACTCTTTCCTCTACATATGAGTTTCACCTGCAGCTGAAGCATGTCCATAACTAAAACGTTTTCTGCTTATTTTGATTCTATTGAAAGTTTGCTGTTATCAAAATACAAAACAAAATTGTAACCTTGGGCTTACCAAGTCTAGAATTTCAGAGACTGGTTATCCAATTTTTTAACACATTGAAAGAAGATGAAACTCAATACTGAGGGATGGAGAGCTAACATGCATGTTTGATATGTCATCTTTTCTCAAACTTATATACCTTTTGTTACAAGAGTATAATCTCCAACTCACATGCAGGCTGCTCTATTGCTGTCGCGTATGTCATATGATGTTGCTGGAGAAGCAATTGAACAAGAAAAGCTATATGATGCGGTTAATGTGCTTCTCTCCTACCAGGTATTATGTCTCTCTTCAGTCATCTATTACAGTCCATTGAGCTTTAATGCGCATTCTTTTTGTTTGATAGGAGGAAAACTCAAAAACACTTGGAACGTGAAATGGCCAGTTAATTCTGTGCTAGGTGTAAGATAGAATATGATTTTTGAAAATATACAAGCAAATCTAGATGTTATAACTGCAGGAGTGCGATAAGAGTGTATAAGTCTCAAGACAATTGTTCAAAAAGCTCTCTCACCTATTCATAGTCAGTGCACATATTGAAGTGCATTCTTAAAATGTATGAGGACTATGAATTCGATTCGAATGTGATTCAAACTCCATTTCCGTCAGTTGCCCCTGAATATTAATTTTACAATCTCTTTCACGACTGCTATTCATCCTATTAAGAATGAAGCAAGATGATATAGTATTAGTTCTTACCTAGAAAAAATGTGACTAATCTGTCTCACAAACACTTCTGAATGGCAGAATACTAGTGGAGGTTTTGCTTCCTATGAGCTCACAAGATCCTATGCTTGGTTGGAGGTACTTAAGATGCAACTTTTAGTGCTTGTTACTTAATAATGGATTTGCATTTGATTCAAGTGCTGCTTTTACCATGTTTGCCTTGTAGATGATCAACCCAGCAGAAACATTCGGAGATATCGTCATTGATTACCAGTAAGATTAGCCACATATACTTGGTATTCATGATCTTTCATGACATAACTTTTCTAAACTGAAGAAATTACTGTCTTGATGCGTCAAAGAGAACAAAATTAATGAAATCTGTGATAGAAGCAGATGCTTAAACAGGACCATGTTACAAACAAAGCATATTCATTTGTTATGAAGAAGAAACTTTTCTTCACTTCTGAGCTGAAAGTTTCTTGATATAGGTATGTAGAGTGCACTTCAGCAGCAATTCAGGCTCTCAAGTTTTTCACGAAAATATATCCAGGATATCGTAGTAAAGAAATAGAAGCATGTATTCAGAAGGCAATGAATTTCATCGAAAGCATACAACTTTCTGATGGCTCATGGTAATTCTTTTCTTCCATTCAGATGTCGCAACTTCTTTGAAAGCTTGACAGTTCAATGCCTAGTAATATATGCAGCAAGCTCCAAGTAAAACTGTGAAAACCAGACGAGGGAAAATCAACATGCTGGCAGTATGGATAATTGAACTCTGCTACTGCATGCAATTATTGTTAGCCTATGTTGAATCCGCAAAGCACATTGTTTGATTTTTAACATTCTTTAAGTGCATGACTCGAATTTAAATGCAGGTATGGATCTTGGGGAATCTGCTTCACCTATGGTACATGGTTTGGCATAACAGGCTTATTGGCAGGAGGAAGGACCTATGAGAATTCTGAGAGCATTAGAAAAGCTTGTGATTTTTTACTATCCAAGCAACTTCGCTTTGGTGGTTGGGGAGAGAGCTATCTTTCTAGTCAAAACAAGGTAAATGATTAACAGTAATTTTCACTTTAACATATCTATAAGTTTATCACAGTACAAGTGGTACAAAATCAAAATTTGAAGGAATACCTCTATGTAAAAAGAATATATATCAGTGTCTTTGATTAGTGACAGGAGGTGCTAAAAAACTCACTACTTATTTTTACCTTCTACCGCAGCAATAGGGTACCAGGAATCTAGGCTTTGGATTAAGCCATAGCTTTACACATTAAGAACATAACATGGGAGAAAAGGTTTTTGTATTTCTGCTAATACACCAGTTAATAGCTCGAAACAAGCATCGTTGTGAAGTTAGTAGGGATGTCATGGACGTGAGTTCGATTCATTTCTGCTAGATCTTTCTTCATCAAACCTTTGATGTTTCGAATATGTAGGAAGAATTGACAGAAAGGATCTTGTTATAATGTGTTTCATATCTCTGATTAGGTATATACAGAAATTGAAGGGAATAAATCACACATCGTAAGCACATCATGGGCAATGTTGGGTCTTATTGAAGCTGAGCAGGTACCTATCTCATTCATTTGTGAATCAAATTTTGAAGAATTTACAGTACATTGATTTCACAATCTAATTCTAAGTCACCGGTTTTTCTGTCATTAACATGCAATGGACTAGGCCAAAAGAGATCCAATACCTCTGCACCGTGCTGCAAAAGTGTTGATTAACTCACAATTGGAAACTGGAGACTTTCCACAACAGGTATAATGCATCAGAGTTTACATTTGCAAGGATAAAGGAAAGAACACACGCTCATTAGAGTGCTCCAAAGCACAATAATTTGACTACTATAAATCTACAGAAGTATAATTTGCTCATTTACGATTTTTGACAGGAAATTATAGGAGTGTTCAATAGAAACTGCATGATAAGCTACTCAGCCTACAGAAACATCTTTCCCATATGGGCACTAGGAATATACCTCAACAAAGTATTGCAACCTGGGAGGTGATCATGTTAACTCTAGATCTGAGCAACCAGAAGAGTCTCATTATGAAAGAAGAAAATGTACATTATAAATAAACTTGACAATGAGGTATCTTAGTTGTCAACGTGAAAATCCTATCAATGACATGGTGGAACTGAGCTGTAAATTTTATGCTGACACAGTTCTTTCTGCAAATAGATCTGTTTCATGATGGAAGAATAAGTGCTTAATGAAGAGTTGATTACATACTTCTTGTCATCTTTCTTTGCAAGGTCATAAATGAACTGATGTAAACAGCTCAAGTAATAGATAGGATTAAGCAAGAACTCTTTTCATTTTATCTCAAAGATTCAAGTATATGCAGTTTTAAGGACCCCAAAAAAAAAAAAAATGCTCCCAGTTGAGACACAGCATCCATAGAGCTTATAATATGCAGAAACCGGAATGAGCAAAGCTAACCAGCTTGAATAATGCGAGTTGGCCACCTGTCTGGTTGGGATTTATGTCCAATATTAGCTCGTGTAGTAGTGCACCTGTCTGGTTTAGAGGTGGATTTTTGCCCTCCACTCTCCAGTAACGCTTATGGTATTTAATTAGAGAGAGTAGATTAGTGCAACTGCTGTTTGACAAAATCATTATGAAAAAAAATAAATAAAGTGAGCTAAGCTTAATCAGTTCACTAGGAAGGGCAGGAAGCCATGAACTCACAAGAATCAAAGTTCCTGCAAATTCTTTCTAGAAAATAGCTTTTCGTTACTGCACCTTTCTAATTACAAGACAATCAATGAGAATGGGAAGAAAATTCCAAGGGGAATTTTTATTTTTTTCACAGATTCGCTAGATACAAAGAAACAGAGAACACAAATTCACAACCAACCAACCAAAGGAAACAAACATCTTTAGTCGGTTAGCCTGGAATTTCCCTGGCTTAGCGCATGTTGACATGCAAACAACTGTCCCAAGATCTCCTATTTTATGACTTATTCTGCTCAATTTGCTCCTGAATAAAATGATATTTGTTTCTTTAAATTGCAAAAAAACATATTTTCAAGCATCATTGGACAGAACGGTTAGATACAACAGCAATGAAGCTAGTTACATTCACAAATAGCAACAGAAGTTCAACAACTTTTGAAAAACTGTACGTCTCTTACAAGCTGAAAAATATAGGGAAGCAAAGAAGTAGGAGAAGAAAGAGAGGAGAAAACTTAAAGAGTTGTTGATATGCTTGTTCATCTTATGATTGCTAGACATATGTTTATGCCACACGCGTGGCAGTTGACAAAAGAAATTGTTCTTTCCTATGATCATTTGGTCCTTTTCATTTTAACGTTCCATGATTGTGGGAAAAATTGGCATTTGGAAAAAATATTAAAAACCCTTACTTTTGTCTTTTTTTTTTTTTTTTTTTGTCGAAACATTAGTTTTATATTTCATCACAAAAGCTTTACAGTAATTGGACAAAGGTCCAAACAAAAGAGACAACTGTCCCATGATGATGCTTGATGCGTTAGCATCTAAGATTGCGATTGACCCATTCTTCATCAAACCAGCTATTAAGAGCATGCAAGCTCAGTTTAATACTATCTAATTTCCCTGTATTAGCTAATGAAAAGGAGCACAGATGAAACAGGCTGCTAATGGACTGAATATCCTCTATTAGTGTTGCCAACCGTCAGCTACTATGTCTTGAGTCCACAATGTATCCCTTCAGTTTGCTGTTGTCCAGCTCCACCTCTATGTTTCTCCAACCTTGATTGGCGGCATTCATTAGAGCTAGTTTAACAGCTTCCGCTTGATCTTGCAGTGAATCTCCTGACATTCTTTCTCTAAGTGCCCAAACTGCATGTAGTTGGCCTGAGTAGTCTGTAGCTGTAATTCCAATTCCCACTGTAGACTGACTTTTATCTATTTGGGTATGGATCTTTAGTAGCATTCTCATGCACCCAGCTTCGTGATTTTGTTCAGCCCGTTGTTGTACTCCTGTTTCCTACATGATCCTTCTCTCATTCCTCCCTCTGTTAGCCTCTTCAAATTCCATCCACTCCATAGAAGCCTTTTCAATTATCCCATGAGGTTCCTTATCCTTATGATTGAACTCCCTATCGTTTCTGCCTTTCCATATTTGCCAGAGAATGTTGACTATGAGATTGATATGCTCATCATTCCCTCTGATCATTTGAGCTTTTATCACAGCAGACCACCACTTTTGGAAGTTATCTGTTAGGTGCACTAAACCATCCCACTGATCTGGAGCCATCTCCCATATTTCCTTAGCTTTCGTACATTGAAGCAACATATGTTCTAAGGTTTCCACACTTTCTCCATAGCCTCCACACATGGGATTTCCTTTGTTTGTTCTACTGAATATTAGCTCTCTGACTGGGAGAGCATCATGGAGACATTTCCAGATGAATACCTTCAGTTTTTGCTTCACATTCTGTTTCCACAGTGCTTCCCAGACAATAGTGGAGGTACCTTTGTAGCTTGGACCAGCCTCCTCTCCTGCATTTCCATCTTCCTGTTCCCTTTCCTTCATCCATCTCTTGTATCCAGATTGTACCGTATACTAACCATTCCGAGCATGTATCCAGTAGTAGCTATCTTCTCTTCTTGTCACACTTATTGGTATGCTCATAATACTTTCAGCATCTTGAAGGCAGAATGTCTTAAAGATGAGAACTCTATTCCACCTGCTATTGGTGATCAATTCTGAGACCTGTTTTAGTTGGCATTCTTGTGGCTTAGCAGTTGTTGGTTTTCCATCTGGCCTGTTTGGGATCCAATTATCTTCCCAGATTCTTGTTCCTCTGCCATTACCAATCCTTCTCCTTATTCCTTCTAGTACTTCCGTTCTTACAGCTGAAATACTTTTCCAGATCCAAGAGGCATTATTGGGGACCTTACAATTGAAAAGAGATTGCTTGGGATAGTATTTCTCCTTCAACACCTTACTGACAAGCAAGTTTGGTTGAGTAATCAGCTTCCAAACTTGTTTTGCCAATAAGGCTTTATTGAACATTTGCAGGTCTTTGAATCCCAATTCCCCAGCCTCTTTATCCTTTGTCATCTTCTTCCACCCAATCCAGTGCATCTTTTCCTTTCCCTCTGCCTCCCCCCACCAATAATTAGCCATTTTGGAACTAATCTCTCTACATAGCTTGGAGTTCAGTCTAAAGCAAGACATGGTATATATAGGCATAGCCATTGCCACTGTTTTGAGCATTATTTCCTTTCCTGCCTAACTCAATAATTTGTTCTTTCACCCTTGCAGTTTCTTGTCAATAGAATTCCTGATAAATCCAAACACTTGCTCTTTTGATCTGGTTATGATCATAGGCAGGCCTAGGTATTTACCCTGGCTAACTTGCTGCATTGATCCCATGACCTGACAGATTTCTTCCCTCACTGTTTGGCTCGTGTTCTTGCTAAAGAAGACTGCTGATTTGTCCATGTTAATGAGCTGTCCTGTTGCCTCTTCGTACACCTTTAGGATCTTTCTAAGTTTATCAGCTTCTTGAGTACATGCTCTGCAAAACACTAGAGAATTGTCTACAAAGAACAAGTGTGTAATTGCTGGAGCCCCTCTATTAATTTTTACCCCTGTCAGCTCCTTTCCCTGCTTTGCTTTTTGTAGGAGATTTGAAAATCCCTCTGAACACAATATGAATAGATAGGGAGAGAGGGGATCACCTTGCCTTATGCCTCTGGTAGGGGTAATGTACTCCTTGTGTTCACCATTGATGTTGAAAGAGTATGTAACAGAACTAATGTAAGATAATATCCAACCTATCCAAGTGGAGCAAAATCTCATTTTTTCCATTATGGCCTTCAAGAATTTCCATTCCACCCTGTCATACGCTTTAGACATATCCAGTTTCACAGCCATGAATCCAACTCTACCATGCCTTCTATTTTTGAGAAAATGCATTAACTCATGAGACAGGATGACATTATCTAGTATTTGCCTACCTGGAACAAATGCTGATTGATTTTTGTTGATACATTGACTGAGGAAAGGCTTTAACCTGTTGACGAGAATTTTGGCTATAGCTTTATAGACCACTTGGCATAGGTTAATAGGTCTATATTGCTTAATTTCAGTGGGACAATCAACTTTAAGGATCAAAGAAATGACTGTATGGTTAATGGCTTTGAGCATGACACTGTGATAGAGAAAAACACTTTGTCGCCTTATCTCTTTAAATCCTGATAGAATTTCAATTCTTTATTTTTCTCCAATCTCATTAATTGCCTTCTCAAGATTGACAAAAAGGGGAAAGCCTCTATTGCTACTTCACAAAAACTAGGCTCCTACCTGTTGAATTGGAGAAAACTTCTTTGCATGACACTATAAAAAAGTTAATTTGAAAATCAACACGATTCATAATACGTTTCATCATTTGTGTTAGTTATACAAAAAATGTCGAATGAAATTTTGATTTATAATATGATTCATCATTTGTGTTAGTTATACAAAAAATATCATATGAAATTAACCAACTTTTGTCGTCTGATTTATCAAATTTATTATGATTTTGAGTCATTTTTCACTGTTCAAATATTTGTACAAATTGAATGCCAAAGAAATCAAAAAGAAAAAGTAGTGGCCTGATCAAATGAATTTTTAAATTATAATAATTTAGATATAAATAAATGAAGAGATCAATGGAGATAAATCCAATGGCAAAAATCCTAGCCTTCTTTTTCCGGTATACCTTCCATTCCACTGCACCCAAAGTTAGGCCTCAGATAATTGGACATAGTTTGCCATGAATATATGCCTCATATTTTGGATCAAGAAAACATTTAAGGTTTCAGCTGTCATAGCTTGCGGGTGGCAGAGATGCTTAATTTCACCTGCACTCTCTAACCTTTCCATTAAAACTAGGCCACAGAAAAGTACAAAAATTGTCCTGATTCTTGTTAATAGGTTACCAGCAAAGTAGTATACAAGCTTCATATCTCGTCTCATTGATTCTTGTCTTGAACATGATTCTCCTTCTAGGTGTATATGTTCTTGCAAAGCTAGAGCCCTATTGGATCCAAAGATTTTGAGGAAACGGAAAGTAGTCTTGTATGCAATAGTAAATCCATACCCATTGTGAATTGCCCTTCACAGTACGTCAGAGAATTTTGAAGTACAAAAGCCAGATTCGACAGATCAAATTTTACACACAAGCTTTCATCTAAATGTGTTGCAATTTCCAAGCTCTCCACCTTCTTAACAGTACTAACATATTCTAAAGGGTAGGCATTATCGGCCAAGAATCACAAAAATTCTAGAGGCTTGAATGAATGTACCAATAATGGATGTGTTCTGAACATTATTGACCTTCGTCCATTGGCTCACTTTGATTATGCATTTGAGATCTCAGTTCACTGCCATCTCGCCTTGACTCCTCGCCTTCTGCTACTCTAGTAACAGAATCTTCAAGTGCCTCTAGGAAAGATGGAACAGTGAAGTTGTCTGCAACAAAGGGCAGTGAATAAGTTTCAAAAAGGCAGAGAGAGATGGCAAGAACTGCACATCAATAGGCCTGAGCATAATGCGGTTTAACTTCACACCACTAGACTTATCTAACATCAATACATAGTAACTTTATTACTGCTGGAATTCCAAAGCTACAAAGTTAGGATTTAAGTACAAAGACATGCCAAAAAGAAAAGGATAAAATACCAAAAAACTCCTTATAGTTTGCTAAATGTTCAATTTAACTCCCTCTGGTTTGAAAACCTACACTATAACTCCCTATGGTTTCAACTAAATTGAAAATTGGACGGAAAACATCCAATCTAACGGTTATATGTGATATGTCAATATTGCCCCTATATAAATGAACTCCCTATGATTTGTCGAATGTTCAATTTAACTCCCTCTGGTTTGAAAAATTACATTATGATTCCCTATGATTTTGACTAAATTGAAAATTGAATAGAAAGCATCTCACATATGGTAGGAGCAATATTGATATTTCATACATAACCGTTAGATTTGATGATTTCTGTCCAATTTTCAATTTAGTCGAAATCACAGGGAGTTATGGTGTAGATTTCCAAATCAAAGGGAATTAAATTGAACATTTGTCAAACCACAGGCAGTTTTTTGGTATTTTACCCGAAAGAAAATCCGTTAGGCAACAATACTCTTCACAGAATGGAAGCTTTCACGCTGCAAAAGCCGAAGCAGGAGCTGCAACTATATTAAGAAAATAAAAGCTGGTTCTTATGTCTGATAAGAGTAATGGAAAAAAAAACGCTGTCAAAATTTCTCACTAGTCAAGTCTTAATTTGCAAAACTTTTTTTGACATTTGACACGTGACATGACACTGCAAAGGAAACAATTTTCTAGAAGAGAATGTTAATTTAATCATCAAAAAGAATTCGTTATTTGAAATTCTGACCAGCAAAAATCAGAAAAGAGATTCCAACAAGTGGTGTACAACATAAGACACTTTCTCAGTGTTCGTATAGAATGCCTGTGCTTTCATTCAATAACTTCATCCTAATTGGCTAGTTCAGCTTTTGTCATTTAGAAAAATGTTAACAAGTGCTATTGATGAGAAATAACACAGATTGCTTACATTTAGTTGCATCAATGCCAAATTGAGAAAGGTCTACCTGGCCAGTTCGAAGAACCTACAGTGAGCAAGGGGAAGAATTAAAGTCCATCTAAATATCCAAAAAATATCGAAGGGAACAAATGGAGGCCCAAGCAAAGAAAATAAGTAAAAGAACAATTCCTCTTACATAAGTAAACGAATCTACTTGCTGGCGGAAAGGAGCGCTCTGAAGCAACTCCATTAAATCCTCTGCTGTCCAGGTGCCCTGCAAGGTCATAGTTAGTTTCATAGATAAACCATTGATTGGATTAAATATTGACAGCGGATGCCATATTGACAAACCTCAGGTAAATAAGATGCTAGTTGTTGTTCAAGTGGTAGGTCATTTATCAGCGGGAAAATGAATTCAGGCTTCAAAATATCTCCCAATCCCAAGCCTAGAAGAAAAATGAGTTAGAAGACAGGTTCATGGCAATCAAACAAATAAAAGGGATAAAAAACTCTAACTAGATTCATGATATTTAAAAGACCTTTTTAGAATTTTCTTATCTTTTTCTCTATAAAGCCCTGAAACTAAAATGAAATACAGTACAAAGCAAGAGTAAAAGACAACTATTCCCATTTGCCATAGATCCCAATCTACTAATAGAAATTACAGTCTTAAACTAATGATACAACTATTGCAATAGGCAGTTTTAAAAAAACTTGCTTTACATATGAGACTAAGGGTTTGTTTAATAACATTAAAAAGTGCTAAAACTGAACTTTTTCAGACATCCAGATGTTTTGAGGGTTTGATAAATAAAAATCCATCTGCTGAACTTGTTATGCAATGCTGAAGTTGTGTGTATTTTTTTCAGCACAATAATCCTAACTGAGTGCTTAATTTTGATAAGAATTAATAGAATTACTTCAACTATCTTATCTTATCTACCAAATCTACCCTTGTTTGGTAATTATGTTTAAAATTCTTATCTAATTAAACAACTCGCCATTCTCTATCCAAGGGTTTTCTATTTCTCTTTTCTCCCTTTTTAATGACTTTCACACCATCTACATACTTCTCATATAATATATTTCATCTTTCATATTAATTTGATTTAAAAATAAATATTGTCATTTTCATACCTAACAATTTTAAGCTAATTAAATCATAGGTTCTATTTCTTTTTTGGATGAAAAGATATAAGGGCAAAATTGTCAAATTAACTTATTAAGCATTCAGTTATAAATGTTTATGCAACAGTATAAATAGATTTAACATTAAAATTCAGACATTTATATATTTCTTTTTAGTGCTTAAAATTCAGCAAATTAATTGTTTCAATATTCAAATTTCAGAATTCAGACTTCAGAATTCAGATTCAGTTTTATCAAACGAAACCTAAGGGTGCATTTGATAAAACTGAAGTCTAAAATCTAAAATCTGAATCCATTAACTTATTGAATTGTTAAATATTAAATTTAATACATTTGATTGAATATCACATTCAGTGATAAGTGAATAGTTTTATCATTTAATTTTGGAAGCAAGTTTTGCTTAGAAAATTCAATGCCACTTAATTAATTCAAATGTTCAATTTTTGATTATCAAACGATTTGAATATGTTAAGATCTGAATCCATTAAGTTTAAGGATGTGTTTAATAAAATTGAAGTTTAAAATTTAAAATCTGAAATCTGAATTCATTAAGTTATTGAATTGTTAAACATTAAATCTAATACATTTGAGTGCATATCACATTCAGTGATAAGTAAATAGCTTATTACTTAATTTTGGAAACAAGTTTTATTTAGGAAATTCCGTGCCACTTAATTAATTCAGATACTCAATATTTGGTTATCAAACAGTCTGAATATATTAAGATCTGAATCCATTAAGATTAAGTTTAAATGCTGAATTGATTTATCAAACAAAGCCTAAGTACTGAACTGACTTATCAAACAGGGCATAAATCTCTTTAAAGCTAAAAGACCAAACAAAATGAAAATGAAAAAACAAGAAAACCCTTTTTTGCTCCAAAAAACTTTTTTGCTCAAAAAAACAAGAAACAGCAAAAGCACTTTTTTGCTCCAAAAATTTGAAATTTGAAAAAGCAAACTTTGAGAAATCTAACAGAAACAGCAAAATGATTTCAAACAACTCGTGTAGCATAAAAGCCCTTTTCCAAGACTCGGCAAAAATCCATGAACCAGACATGATTTTAAATACAAATGCTTTACATGCTAACATTTCAATTACACATAACTTCAATGGAGCAAAACTTCCAAAATCTATTCCACCGTATCACAGTTACCAAGTGCATTATTGATCCTTTGGTCTTTTAACAGATCATTAACACATACAGATACATAATTAGCATAGGAAAAACAAACAAGTTCTTACCTGCATCTGGATCTCCAGCTTCACCTATGTATCAACCATCAGAGGAGCATTACACAAGAGTTAATACTAATAAAAAGCAGAAGTTCCATGCCAAAAGAACTGCACAAAAGCAGGAGAGTATCACCTGCAGACCCTATGTTACTCAATATTCTCTGTAAATCAGCCAACTTTACTGGTCCCGATGAGGTTACATCACCACTTGCTTCTGCGCCCATGCTTGGCCCAACCAAATTTCCAGCCCTACCAAGAATATCACAATAATCATGAGCCAATAGCAAATCCAAAATGCATATTGGAATGTGACAAAAAAATTATAGCTATCAAAATTAACATAAAAGTACATGGAAAGTACACATTAGATTGCAAGATGACAGGAAAAAGTAATGTTTCATCAGGTGTAATAACATTAGATTTCATGTATCCCAAGAAAAATTTTTAACATTGCTCCTTGTTAATTAATAACTTTACAAATAAATGCCAAAATAATAGTAGTACTAATAAAGGAGACCAAAAATTTCTAAGCAGACAAGAATTCTTCTTTGTAGATCATCATATCTTGGCCTCACAAGAATTACAAAATAGTCCATTTTGTGTAGGAAAATGGTAATTTTTCTGTGTACTCTTTACACAGGTGAGCATTTGTGCAGCGACAATGCAGCTTGATGAACCAAGACTCTTTTATGGATGTATATATTTAACACATCACTTCATAACAGGATCACTAACATACACAGAAGTGCAGAAATAAAGAATAAGGATACACTTGTTTTAGTGTTCACACAATTAGAACGAATTTCTGATTTCTACTCACTAAATTGATACAGATAATGAGGTTATAGTCAAAATGAAAAGCATTAGGTGTCTCAACAATCAATCCAATGAGTCCATGTTTTCTCACTCCTAGACTTTTCTCATGTTGCTTCAACTAACGAACTGCTTCAAAAAACAGACAGGGCATCAACCCCATGCTAACCTATAAGATGAACATTTTAGTGCTTGTAACAAAACAAGAACAGTAGAAATTCTCCTAGCAATCGAAATTCAAACAGATTTTTGTCATGTTCCTCAACTTCAAGAAGTTACTTGAAGAACACACTTCATCTTGATGCAAAGAAGAACTCAAAGTACTTTCTTCCAAAGCAATCTCTCAGCAACCAAAGCACTGATATAGACAAATAGTTGAATTAAACAACCACCCCAGGTGCCTTGACCTCCATCTGAACCGTTGCATGAAGTAAATCAGCTATCCTGCCTTTTGTCCTTTATGACTGGGGCTCCAGAAAGTGTAACAAGAAGAAATCTTCCTTAAATTAGCAGACTTATGACTACTCCAAACACCACCACATTCTACACTTTTCCATTTGGGTGGGGTTTTTTTTTTTGTTGGGGGGGGAGGGGGGGGGGAACCCCTCAAAATCAAGTTTACAGGTAAAACACACAATGGTCCAATTTCTCTCATCTTTCTTGTTAGTATCAATATTCAAAGATACTAATCTTTTTTATACAAAAAGATATTTTATACACAAACCAAAAAGTTAAATGGTCTTTTTTGATGCCAGCATTACCTAGATGAAATATCTTCCTCTTCAGCCATGTCTTCAGACGGTTGGGGAACTGAAGCATCAGGTTCCTCCTCACCAGGAAAATCTGAAGATATAAATTCAAATTTCCACCCAGGTCATGCTAGAAATGTAATAATAAACAGGCAACAACTACGGTCACCCAAGAGATGTCAAACAATTTAAAAAGCCAAACCAAAAGAAAAGGATGGAGGAGCACTTTGAATGGATTAAGGTTAATTAACATAGTTAAAATAACATAAGTGTAATGATAAAGTCTAATATTTCAAGCACCATTCAACCCTTCAAATTCCTCGTACAGTTGCTCAACAAGCCAGAAGTAACTAGAAGAGAAAATGTTCCCATTTGCTAACCTATCCTGGAGATATGCACTGCTCTACTGGTGTACTCTATGAGGAAAACAAGTGGATCAACAAAGAGCAGGCATGGCTCAAGAAGAAAAGGTAAGGCATAAAAGGCGCTCACTGAGTAGAACCAAAGTGATAGCTCATGGAAAGAGAGCAAATAAGATCATAAGAGACTTTGTAATTGAGGTTATTTGTTCAAAGAACACAAATAGTAAGGAATTGACGCAACCAGAAGAGCAGAAAGGTATTGCAAAGGATTGAAACTGAAGTCATAACTGACGAGTCATTAAGAAGAACACATACGGTGCATGAAACAGAGAAGCTGGCCGGACATGTGCCAAAATATTGATTCTCATCATGGTAAGTGTCAAGGAGATTTCGAAACAATTTGCGTCCAGCATGGAATTTGCAGTAAAAATAAACAAATATAAAGAATTCAGTACCTAATGGTTGATTGAGGTACAGATTCACTTGGCTACATAGTTGTGCATCATTGTCAGCTTTTGGCTCCTGGAACCAACAGCAAGCAATAAAAAAGATCAGGATACAAAAATATATACCTGACAACATCCCCCAAAAGCACAAAAAACTAACCTGCATCCAGAAGAATAACTTCCTATCATCTGTCTGAAATTTCAAAATATAGACCCTTCCTGATGATTGACTGACCTAGGTAGTCCAACAAAGGGTGAAGTAATATAATCAGGATCTTATCTCACACAAATCTGTTTAGAAACAATAAAACATCTAAAAGATATACCTTTTCAAAAACAGCTTCATCCGGAAAGACAATCTGATCCTATAATTATGACTGTTAAAGAATAAAGCTCCAGCAAATCACAAGTGTGCAAGGCTAGAAAAGAGCATTCAAGGGTATTGAGTGTTCAAACTCGTCATCTAGTATACATACAAAGAGGCTTGTTCAAGTAATGCTTCACATTTGATAAAGAAGGTGGTACTAAAGGGACTCAACTTGGCAAAGTGCAGACATTATCTAAACTTTGTCAAGCTCCAGACTTTGCATCACAGCTGGTACCATAGTAGTTGAGTCTCACTAAACATACATGACTAACCTTCATCGCCAAAAACCAAGTTTTCTACACATGCGCTAAAAGGAGAAAGAGTTGCATACATTTCCCAATTATTTCCAAGTATAAGGAACCTAGTGTGCCATTGTCACACCATATCTTACAAACTATACCAAGCCAAAGCCTGCTATATTCCCTTTGCATTTCATTGAGTTAAAACAACATCAAACCAGTTTCAACATTAATGACCGAGACAAAGAAAGCCATGTAAGACAAAGAAAGCCATGTAAGATGGCCCCAACACTGTTTTTTATGACTTAGGTCATAGCAACCCTATCAATAAAGGAAATGAAAAGCACAACCGTGATCAAAGAAAAGTTGAGCCACAAGATCACCAACAACAGTATTCTTCACAGTACAAAAAATTACAAAGGATACATCTTCAACAACATTGCTTGATCGATCAACCCATTGAAAGTGAATAAGTCCCTCGTCACGCTAAAACAGGGACATAAGAACAGAATCAGAAGGAAATCCACAACTTGAAATATTAACAAGTGTAAAATCAGCTCAAATCATAGGCTCACAAAAATGCAGACTTCATGGATCAATGCTATAAAATTCAACCAGACAAAAGAAAAGAGCAAGAGTAGTTTTAAGTCAGTTCCTCGATTCATACCCTTCCTATGCAAACAAGACCTTTACGTGAATCCGGAACAACCTGTGTTCCCTCCATACGCATTTTGCCAGCTCGAAATTGCAACAGAACATCCTGTACAAGAAGAAGAAAAGATATTTAAGTGCCAGTCAAATAAAATTACCTAGCATTCCCTCACTTTAGATAAATTGACAAGTCAGACATCAAGATACAACGAGTCCACAGCAATGAATAATTCTTGAACACGACAAATATCTCTCTCAAATCAACTCTACGAGCATAAAGGAGGACAAAATCAAGGCTTTAACTTCCCTTTTCTACATAAATCAACTATGGTCCTCTATTTTGCCTCATCTTTAAATTTTAACTTTTCCCTTCTGATGTGGCACTGAACTACAATGAAAAAGCCAAGACCAGAGATCCATCATCATCTTTCCTCAACTTTCTCCTTTTGTCCTTTATTTAGTCTTATCCTCGTTTTTCCTAATGCTATTTTCATATGCATGATCTTGCAAAATTAATAATCATTGCTCTTGGGCTTTTATATACAACATCATACTCATTGTCACAGCTTCTCTTTAAAGATTACTAGTTTAGGAAGGCAAAGTCTCGTTGGACAAGCAATCAAGCAGATCCCTCATTTTGACAGAATGCAAGCCCCACACACACGTGTAGCACCCAGAAAAAAAAAAGCACTGTTGATCACCGCAATAATAAATACTATTACAACTGCTAACAAGTAATACTATTCATACTAATGACATTTGAAACCTTGTCATCAGGCATTTGTGGAAAATCTACCAAAAATGCTTCCATTATATTTAATATATTGTGAAGCATGTATCGCCACACATCGATTCCCCCATATAGGCTACTTCAGATTCTGTACTCTAGAAGCAAAGAGGAATAGTCTCAGCAGATATGCAATCTAGCAGATTGCCCATTCAACAGAGTAAGCATCTGCACACGCACAGGCAATCAAACAACCAAAATTGAAACTCCGACAATGAGGCCGACAAAAAAAAATCTCTAGATAAGTGCCTAATACTTGAGGAGGCAGAGATTTAAAACCGAGAGTATTAACTTTCTTTTTGAGGAAAACGGAGCTCTGACCGAGAATCATTCATCTTTACCAGATTGGACAAAAAGGAACAAAGTTCTAATTTTTCCCGATTGAAATAACAGCATTGTCACAGTAAAATAGCAAGAATTGTTTTCCTTCTTCAAACTCGAATCAAATCATTAAAAAAATTCCCGAGTTGCCCAACAACATTCAGGCAGAACAAAAACGCATTTACTAAAAAAAAAAATTTAACCATGCACATGAATTCGAGCTGACCTGGAGGTGAGGAAAAACCTCTGTAGCTGAAGAACCCATGAATCTGCTAACCTCACGAGATTCTTTTTCTTCTAATACCTATGCCCACAAGAAAAAAAAGGCTAAAAAAAAACCCACCAAAAGAATTAATCAAGTATCACAGGAATATCAAATACTAATACTCAATAGCAAAAAAAAAAAAAAAAAATTCAGGAAGAGGGCTAGTTTTTAGTTGCCTACGGCCCTCTTTAGGCAAAGAGAAGAAATATTCCAACAAGGGGTCGTCTAGAATAGAAGATTCAAGAAAGGTTATTCGAGCTGCCATGGATACCTGAGAATAAAGAGCTTTGATTGAGACGCAGGGGTTTGGGGGGTTTGAGGAAAGACAGAAGAGCGAGAAGGAATACGGAAAGAAGACCCCAAAGCGATGAGAGGAACAATCTGGACCAAACCTTAATAGGGATTTAAAATAAATCCCATCTGCCTAATCAAGCTTTTAAGTATATACTAATTAATAATAAATCCCAATTTCTTGGCTAATAAAGACATTTTGACATATAAGTATATACTAATTAATAATAAAAGCCAAAGTGTTGGCTAATAAAACATTTGAAGTTTTGGTCGATATGCATAAACTTTAGGAGTTATTACATAATCTGTTTATATACAATAATAAAGACAAAGAGACGGTAGTTGGGTTAAATATTTTATGTCATTTTTTGAACTTTTAATTTTGCTTCTAAAAGAATTAATTTTTACTCAAACTACCTAATCACATTTGCTAATACAATCGCCCTGATTCTCCCATAACTTCAATTGTAATTACCAAATTAATTATAACTGTATTAAAGAAAAAAATTACCAATAAATTGCAATTTTTTTCTTGAAGAATTTATATAGAATTTCATTTTGTAAAAATCAAAATTAATATATTCAAAAAAATTAATAATTATTTCTAAACTGTACAAATATTGAGTGTGTTTTCAATACTAGTTAACTAGCATTGTGACCCGTGCGCTATGTACAGATTTATATTTCAATTCAAAACAATACTTATATGGGATAACTTCAGAAATCTCCTTTAAGGTTTCTAACAATTTCACTGAGCTTTCCTAAAGTTTGAAAAATTACATCTACCTTCTTTGATGCGATAGTTTTAGTAACAAAACCTTAAAATAATATTGACTTGGTCAAATTTTTAAATGAATATCCAGAAATGCCCTTGTGTAATGAGTTTTAATTTACTTTTCTATACAAATATAAGATTATCCAGTATAATTATAAGAAAAAAGTGCCAAATTTTTCATGTCCATACCTATTATTTGATAAACAACTATAATAACAAATTTATCACTATAATAGGATATTTTTTATGGTATTTTATTATGAATTTAGATTTATAAGATAGAAAAGAAAATGTTGAAATAATTTATTTAGAGTTTATGAATTTTTTGAGTGGTGGGATTATCATAATTTAGTAGTGATTTTGGATCTTTTTTATTTATTTTTAATTTTAATACCAAAAAAATAGAAAACAAAGATTAGTAAAAACATTAGATTGCATATAAAGTTAACTCATAAAAAAATCAATAGTTCGACATTTGGTTACAATAGAAACTAGAGATAATAGTGGTAGTTCTATAGTTTTATTGGCAAAAAAAAAGGAAAAAATGAAAAAATAATTTTAAAAGTCATTCTGAGTATAAGTATACAAAACAAGAGAATTTTATTAAAATAGTTAAGGGCAGTATTGTCATTTCAAATGACAAGGGAGCTATGTGTAATTTTTAAAATCTCGAGGGAGCTGAATGAAATTGTTAAAAACCTCAAGGGAGGTTTCTGAAATTATCCCTACTTATATATTATAGTATAGGATAAAGTATATGAAAAAGACAGAAAAAATTCAAAGAAGTGTATGTTTAACATATTTAAAAAACGTTTATTTTGTAAATATAAAATGGACTTTTTTATTTTTAATATCTTAAAAAAGTTGAAACCAAATTTTGTTAACCTATTGTTTGTCAATATATGATAACAATTTGAATAAAATAATTTAATTTATAACAATTTACATGACAGAGCAATTGTAAACTTATTTATCAATATATCATGTTATACCCATATATCAAAATTTTTAACATTAAAAATATAAGGTATAACCAATTCATTTTCCTCAATTTTAGAAAATTATTTCTCCCATCTTGCAATTCTAAAATTGTTGAGTGCTTATAGAATAATGTTCTTTCGTCAACTTTAATATAGATTTAACACAATCTTTGTTAGATGTGTTTTTAAAATTTTGAAAATTGTTAAATACTATCACCCTTTTTCATTCTCTTTTACCAGCTAACTAGCTATCTGTTGCTTTTTATGACTTTTAGATTTCTTACCACGGTACCATCCTTCCTGTCATATCCCCACAATTTCATCCTTTCTTCTCCCCTCTCTTCATCCAATCTTGTAATAGTTGACCTTTCTTTTTCGACTTTTCTTACCACTCTTTTAACTCCTCGTTATTGTCTTTCTCTCACCTATAGTTAGCGTCTAGCTTTTCATTGTTGCCATCCAATTTTCTATTATTTTCCCTTCACCATTCTCCCAAACCCTTTAAATCCATAATTTATTTTTTTAGGCTAGTAGTATTTTGTTTTTTGTTCAGTGATTTCATAATTTAATATTCACAAATGGTACCATAATTGATATTTTAAATCCATGACCAACGAATATTATTTTCTTTTTATTTTCTACAAAATTTGGCCTTTCAGTTAGGATTACTAAGTTGAAAGATAAAATATTGTTATTTACTTTTAGTAGGGTTGGTGATTTTTCCTCTTCATTTTCCCTCACATTAATAGATTTCAAATCAAATTCATATAATAAGTGGGCCACTTCTTACTTTTAAATTCAAAACACATGAAAGGATATATAATAATTTAAACAATTCAAAATTCTATTAAACAAAAAAATGAAGAGTTATAAACATTCTGATTTAACCATCCTAAAAATCCTTCCCACAATACATATAGATATAGATATAGATAAGAAGGGCAAATTATCGGTTTTGCCGCTGAACTTTTAGTTTAGATAAAATTTAATCCTCCAACTATTAATAGTCAACTTTTAGTCCTCCAACTTGTAAAATAGGGAACCCATGGTCCTTTTGGCTAGTTTATCAGGTTTTGTAACTGGAAGGTCAAATAAGAGGAATGGCAATATGCTTTGTAGAGGGCATTTTTTTCCACACAAAAACAAGCCAAAACCATATGAAGTACATTATCTTCCCTTTTCCTAACCCAACTAAACTAAGCCCTTGAACTAACCCTTTTTCCTTGCCCCTCTTCATCTTCTCTTGAGGATCTTTGTTAATGGAGAAGAGCATGAGACGATCTACACTCTCGAGCTTCAGAATAGCTGGGTATCATCGACATTGAAGCAACAATGGAATGGCAAATCAGGCTGCAAAATGAATACTTCGATCCGGTCCTTCTTTATTTCTCTTACTTTTGCCTTCAACCTAGCAGCTTTTGCCTTGGATCTTGATGCTGCAGCTTCAAATTCCTCTCTTTGCTTTTCTGTTGCATTGATCCTCTTGGAAGGCCAGGTATCAACTCAATAGAGCGGCGGCACATCTCCTCGTCAATCCAATCCCAATATCCACAGCTACCAACTTCTTGTGAGCAAACAGTGTACTTTCTTCTTGGGTTTATATCAGTTCACGAAGCAATCATCTTTGTGATTTTACCGCAGGGACAAATATGAAAGGAAGGGATGCAATATTTACGCATTCTTACTTGCTCTCAACAAACACTTCTCTCCCTTCCCTCTGCAATTCGTGTGTTGAGATCTATTAGGGATTTGGGTTGATGGGGAACATGATATACTTCGTTCATTTTTGCTTGTTTCTGTGTAGACAAAAAGACCCTTCTATAAAGCATACTGCCATTCGCGTGATTTGTCTTTCCGGTTGCAAAACCGGATAAATTAGTCAAAAGAGCCACAAGTTCCCTATTTTACAAGTTGGAAAGCTAAAAGTTGACTATTAATAGTTAGAGGGTTAAGTTTTATCTAAACTAAAAGTTCAAGGGCCAAACGGATAATTTGCATTAATAATAAATAAGAATTGCCAATCTGAAGAGATAATAGCAACTCATTTAAATCTTGACTTAAAAAATAATAAAGAGAAGATTAAGCACAATTGAAGTTAGGTAAAATTAATAACTTGAGCATTATATTATTCAACTCAAATTCATTAGGTAAGTTTTTATTTTATTTGAAATCGAAACAATATAAGAATTTTGACCAAATGGTAAGATATGGAACTAAGATATTTCGCTAGAGTGTGATTTTTTTTTTTCACCATGAAACCTTTAAAATGAGGATATAGTTGATGTCTAAAAGATATATTTCACTGAATCAAACTGAAATATTTCTGGTTTCTGAGTCATCTGATTGCTGTTTGCATTAACTGCCTAGACAACCAAGATATTAGTAGATGCAACAAAGATCCAGAGAAAAGAGCCTTTTATTAGTTTACTGGACGGTAAGTAGTTGAAATATGGTCAACTGCAATGTAGGGCCTAGTTTTAGCAGCATCCCCAATGACATGAAAAACTCCCTTTCACCTTTAATTTCACAGAACACTTGTTCAACGATTATCAGAATCCACCATACAAAATGTACAAGGCATACCATTTCATGCACAATACCGATCAATCGAGAAACCACATATAATCCAAAGTCTTCCATCCTCTTGCCTGGGTAAGTCTCATTGCACCACTTAAGCCTATGCCATTTGCTCCTTTTGCCATTTACTTTCAACGAGTAGCTTTTTCAAACTTTACCATATTGTCCTAAATGCAAAAGAGAATTATGTATGACAATTTACTAATAGTTTTCTTCATTCCGTAAGAGGGCCTTTACCTTAAATAACCAGTTCCATTTGAATTCTTTAAGCATTCTTAGATATTAAAGTTGCCCTATGAGTTTTCAGCAATCTTCTGGTAACATGTATAGTGCCCATTCAGGCGTCCAATAATATTCATTGAATGATTATTCTCCAGGATGGCAGTTTGCTCTAGATGAATTTTCTTCTTCCGCTGATGCAAATTAGGTCAACAGCAGGTAAGAGACGAAACCAAGAAATAACCATCTTAGCCAACAGGTACAAAAGATTAGCTCTAAAAAGGTCAACATTAAGGTTTACAAATATTAATATGCTTTTCCATTACGAATTTTATTTTATGAGTACCTGCTTAAGCTACAAAAGTTACATCAAGCAGCAAAACCCTTGGATTATCACCTACATGTACAGGTTTTATGGTAACAAAATATTTCGTGGAATGATGAAATAGACAAAAAGAAAAACTAGTGTACCTGACGCATTTTTGTCAGTGAAAAAGCAACAGGATTATCCCCGTGGCAACATTGTAGCAGGCTTCTAAGAGAAATCACTGACAATACAGAAAAAGGATAAGTAATGTCACTTATAAACTACATCTTCCCAAGAAACAAGTTTAAATCTCCATCAAGGAGCAATTATCCAATAGTAGCCAAAGATAAATCAAAAGGTGCTGAACATGTGTGTATATATGGTTTTCTGTGACAATTTAACTAGACACCATAGTTCAGTTTCATGAATGCTCTTTTTTGCATGTGATCCACGTCAACTGATAAGAAAGTTGTATGAAGTAAGCATCCACAAAATTAAAAAAGAAAAAGAGTTGAGGGACTGGAAAAGGATGGGGAAATTGGACGTTAGAAAACCTAACAAGGTAAACCAGCTCGAAGTTGTGAACTATTTGGTTTCTTAGCCGCTAACTTGAGTAGTTGTTTCAGAAAGCTAATGTGCAGTGCCACTCCACAGCCTAAATCTCTTTCCTTTTTCCCACTCCTTTCAACTAACAAATGGAAGTAAACCAGTTCAGACGATTCATGAATCGGAAGCATAAAATTAACTACAGAAGCCAGATTAAAAAACACTTTCAAGCAAATTAAGAATTCATTTGCTGCAATTCTTGTCATTAAATGGTGTCTAGGCCTAAACATCTTTAACCAAAATAGAAAAGACGCAAGGAAAACAACCATATAATTAAAAAAAAAAAGAGAAGGAAAACTAACTGACTTGTTTTTCTTTTTTTTGGTGCTTGTAAATGGAACTCCTCTTCTGCTTCCAATCTGTCACTTGATTTGTTTCACTGACCAGTTGACCTCCACTTCATGGAAGTGTAAATAACAAAGAAAATGCAACTTTAGTAAATAATGTTACTGTCTAATTACAAGAAGGAATGAACTATTCAATACAAAAGACAGCATACAGACTTTTACCTGAGAGACACAATCTTGATCAAGATTTGTCTCAGAAAATGAATAGTGCTACACAAGATAACTTTGATCAAGAATCTTTTTCACATTATATGACAAAAGCCATAATGGCTATCCTTTCCAAGAGGCAATTGTCCCCAGTTTGAGATTAGTAAAAACCATTACCTGCAATTCATTTTTCCTAATAGACTGTTGTATTGCAAAAGAACTTTGTGAGAAACAGAGCTTCTTGGGAAGGTTTTTCTGCTGAACCGGTTATTCCACAACTCAAACTTGCATTTGCTTGCAAGATGGTCCTGACTTTCAGCAATGAAGACATCAATTCCAACAACTGTATAGCTAGCTTCCATAAGACAAGAAAATTTCTCCACTGCTGCTACATGTAGTCTTGTTAGTTACCATACCTGAGGAAGAATAACTTTTTTTTCCCTCCTTGGCTTTTCTTCACCAAGACGCCTCTGTTCAAGGTCCAAGCTTTTATAGCATCATCATTCACGTTTCACATTTCAGATTTCAATAGTTGCAATACCCCATAAATTTCTGTTGAGCCAATATGTGTTCCATCCTGGCAATAGAAAACATGAATATGATTTCTCTCCTCAATCCAACTACAGCCTCCGCCTTTGTATAATCCTTTCTCTATCATCAACTTTCTAGTGTTAAGAACATCAAACCATCTACCAGCTGAAGCATAAACGTTTGATAGCATGACATAAACTTCAGACTTCTCCTCCACCATTTTTGAGAACTTTTTTGCTGCCTTTTCTGCCACAATTTTATCCCTGTATATTCTAGAACCATTTAATAAAGCTACCCAGGCATTAACTTCATGTTCACATGACATGCCCGTGATAAATTTTTCAGCCTCTGATAGGCATCCTGACCGAGAAAGCATGTCAACTACACAGGTGTAGTGCCTACCAGTTGGTTTAATGCCGTAAATCTTCTCCATTGAATTGAAATAATGCAGTCCTTTATCAACCAGCCCACAATGAGAACAAGAAAACAGAACTGCCAAAAGAATGAGCTCATTAGGTGCAAAGGATGAAGAATGTTCAAATTCATCAAACAGGGCAAGTGACTCTTCAGCAAAACCATTTTCGGCAAATGCCTGAATCATAGCTGCCCAAGATACTTCATTTTTCCTTGGCATTCTACTAAAAACTTGCTTAGAGCATTCAATATCTCCAGATTTTGAGTACATACTAATGAGTGCGGTGCCGACATAAATATCATACTGGAAACCATGTTTAACAATTTTTCCATGTAGAACCTTGCCTCTTTCTAACGAGGCTAAGCTTGAACAAGCACGTAGAACACTTGAGAAAGTGGATTTGTTTGGTGTTTCTCCAGACAAAAGCATCTCATTGAACAAGTCAGTAACTTTATCAAATTGTTCATTTTCTAAGTAACCCACAATCAGGCAGTTCCAGGAGACATTATTTTTACAAGGTATCAGGTCAAACAGTTTCCTAGCTTCTTCAAGCTGGCAATTTAAACTATAACCAGCAACCATGGAATTCCAACAAGCAACATTTTTCACCTTTGTCAAGTCAAAAACTCTGCGTCCATCTCCAGTTTCTTTGCATTTGCAATACAAGTCCACTAGTGAGCTACTAATGAAAACATCCGTCTCAATTCCAATTTTTATAACATGTCCATGGATATTCCTGCCTGCTTGCAAAGCTTCCAGGCTGGCCAAAGCACTAATAGCACAAGAAAAGCAAGATTTGTTTGGCTTAAACCCACTCTGAACCATTTCATGGAACAAGTTTACTGCATCTTCAGCATAACCATTCTGACTATACCTAGCAATCATGGCACTCCAAGAAATTTCATTCCTTTCTGGCATCTCATCAAAGATTCTACGAGCCTCTTCCAAACTATCCATCTCAACATACGCGTCCAAAATCGCAGTCCACGAAACAACGTCCCTCTCTTTCATGCCATCAAAAATTCTTCTAGCCAAGTTAATTTCTCCCACCTTCAAACTGAATGTAATCAATGAATTACACACAGGCAAACTCTCATCAAAACCAACCTTCACAACCAAAGCCAACGCACTCATTCCCAACCCAAAGTCAGCCGAATCTGCACAAGCTTTAAAAAAAGTAGTAAACGTAACATTATTAGGCATAACTCCAGAATCAAGCATCCTCAAGAAAAGCTTCATAGCCTGCAAACCCAGACCATTTTGCACCAATCCACTTATCATCGCAGTCCAAGAAAATACATCCCGAAAAGGGTTCCTCTCGAAATACCAAAGTGCTTCATCCACTCTTCCATATCTCAGCAAACCAGAAACCAAAGCAGTCCAAGTAACCTCACCTCTCTGTGGCATTTCTTCAAACAACCGGCGCGCTTCATTCAAATTTCCCCACTCAACATTTGCAGCAATCAAACAGTTATATACAACTAAATTGAACCCGTTAAACTCCTTCAACATCTGATTTATTTCACCATATTTCCTACACTTTAAGTACATAACAAGCAATTTTACAGCTACATACTTCTCTGATGAAATTCCCTTTTTAATTAAATGGCCATGAAGTGCAGTTCCTTGAGTGATTAATCTTTGGTTTGAGATTTCTTTCAAGAGGTTAAGGTTTCTCTGCATGTAAGCTTTGAAGCTTTTTCTCGAGTTTATGGCGAAGACAGATTTGAAGGCCGTCTTCATTGTAGAAAGAAGTCGTTAAGTTGGTGGGAAGAAGAGGAGAATTCCCGCCAGAAATTAGTACTCCTTTTTGTATTTTAGGTGGCAAAGAAGCGATATGCCAATTAAACTATTTGCATCATTTACTCTTTTTTTTTTAAACAAATCTTGGGATGTTAGACCCAAATTTTATTAATTTTATTTGCATCAAAATTTGCATCATTTATTCGTGGCTATTATTTTATTAAAATTTTTTTTACTCACCAATGAACATTTACAATAGGTTTTTTTTTCTTAGTGGGGGAAGAGCAATTTGATAGTTTAAAGGAAAGGAATGTAAGTGAAAAATTTCGAATTCAAGTACTTCCATTCACACTAATCAAAATAATACTTCCTTCGTCCCAATTTGCCTTTTTTGGAAGAATGTGCAATTTATGTATAGTGATATTATTATCTTTAGTGATAAACAATCTTTTATTTGAAAAACAAAATTAATTTATGATTAAAATTTCACGGAAAAAATTGGATTGGCTTGTCTAAGATGATAATTAATTTAGGACAAGAAAAAGTGACTAAATTATATATTTTCTACTCATCCAATTAAACTTAATTTGTATTTTATTCATCCGCTGTTCTAATATAATTCACTCTCCGAATATGTTGATGTGAAATTTCATATAAGAAGATGACGGGAATTGAATATATGAGAATTCAAATTCTATTAGTTTAAAAATGCGAGGGAGTAAAAAGTTTTTCTTCTTAATTCAAGGCAATACTTGTACAAATTATCAAGCAAAAAATTAAAAAAAGAAAAAGAAAACTCATAACTAATAAACCAAAACAGTTAAGATTAATAATATCGGACATATTGAACTATTATTGATCTAGACACTATCCCCTAAAATTGACAATTTTGTCACCCTAATATTACTTCTTACTATCAATTTGTGTGACATTATTCAACCAGTTAAAATGCATATCAATTTATATAACATTGTTTAATTAGTTAAAAAAGAATAAAATTATTAACTATTTTTAGCTGAAAAAAAATTCTATTATCCCTAACCTATGTTCGTAAAATTATTCAATAAGGACTACTCAAATCTTTCTCATTCGAAACTTAATGGTTTGGGGAACAAAATACAAATAGGTAATAGTTTAGGGTGCAAATTGCTCTTAACCCAAAATTTTATCTCAACGTTCGTAAAAACCTCAAATCAAGTCCCCCCCTTAAGTTGGTTGATTTTCAAGCATATTGTTGAAAAAGTCTTCTTCTGCAGTAATTATCATCCTCAACAACAATTTCAATCTTGTTGGAGATTGCAGCTCCAATTGGTAAGCCCTCTCTTTCTCTCTCTATCTCGATCAATCAATCTCTTTCTATCTTGCTGTTCAGTTTTCTCGAATTTCTCAATTTATCTCTGTTTTTTTCGGCCTATCATTTTAAGTATTGATAACATTAGTTGGGGTTTTCAATTGCAAATATTTCAGTTCTGATTTTGGAATTGATTTTGCAATTGTTTCGATCATATAAACAAATTATGTAATGATACCTGAGGCGTCTGCAGCTTGTAGAACTACAAAAAAGAGCTAGATAAAGACAGAAATGGCTGTAGTTTGTGGTGCAAAAGCATCTACTTGGGAAGGAATTGAGCGTTCGGAAAGGTATAATTCTGTTTCATTTGTTTTTGGATTTGAAAAGGGGCATGCTGTTTACTACCCTTGTATGTTGCTTTCTTGAATAACTGTTTTTGTATGTCTTTGATCGAATTTTGCAGTTACTTGGTGAGTTGTATGTTCGAGGAAGCGGCTTCGTTGGCTTCCTTAATTATCAGGAACTTGATGCGTGAGAATCATCAAAATGGAAATGTTGACAATGATAGTAATGAGAATGAATTGCATGACATGTTGGAGTCATCTGGTATGGTGTTTGTTCAGTCCATGAAGGAACTTGCAAGGTGACGTGCGATGTGAATTCTGAAATTTCTCCTGGGTTGTTTGTCTTATTATTGATCTTAATGATTATGCCATTGATTTACTCTTTGATCTCACAAATTAAATCCTCTGAAAATGCAACTTCTGGATTCAATTTAGTTTACGAATGATCTTAGGATTTGCTTTGAGCTAGAGGACTAATTATGAAGCAACGTTTCCTTTCTCGTAGTTCTACCTGGCAAGAAACTTGATGCATTTGAATCTCAGGCTATGAGGTCATTCTGGGTGTTGCGATTGACCTCTCTGATAGATTTGAAAAGGGATGTTTTCTTGTGGAGTGACAACTAGTGACAGGACAAAGTTAGGGGTGAAGGGCAAATGTAAGCATGCCTATGATGATTCAATTGATTCATCATGGCAGCGAAGAAAATTGTCAAGGCACTTGAGCTTGTCCTGAAAAGGAAAAAAACATTTTTTTTGATTAGAATCTGAAATTGCCTAATTGCTTTATAGACAATAATGAGTTTGGTTGTTAAATTTAGTACTAGAATACAGAACGCGATTAGAATCTAAAGAAACAGGAGTATTAGATGATCTAGGCAATGCAAAATGCTTGAGATATGGGATGGAATAGTGGGTTACCTATTTGGTAAAAGTATTGAGAAAGAATTTGGGTTTCAGTCATATTATTACCAGAAGTGCAATTTCTATTGGAGCTATTGTGTTTATTATCAGAAGTTGATGACTTTTAAAAGGAGAATTAGATACTTTAGAATATAATCTGGGCTTGCACAGTGCAAGAATGATATTGGTGTTGTACATTTCAAGCTATGGTTAACACTCATAATCTTGACCAAAACATATTGGGGATTTTTTTTTGTGTGTGGTTTTTTTTTGGGGGGGGAGGGGGGAGGATATTGATGCTTGTTGCACCTAGATTTCTAGTATTCTTTGACTGTCTTGGTAATTGTCATAATAGTATTGATAATTGAACTTATACAAAAAACAAGGCACTAGCTATTTAACATCTGGAAGTAATTTAAACTCTCATAATTGTAGGATAATTTTTTTTTTAACTTTGCAAATTTAGAGCCATTATTGCTTATTCTGATGCATCAGTTTAGCTGCCTGAACACTGTTTATGGAGGTGCATGAGTTATTTGTCTATACATCTGTTTGTTTTTGCTTTAAGGCAGTTTCCCTTCTGCCTGAATGCTGCTTACAGAGGTGCATGACTTATTTGTCCATACATCCTTTTTTTTTGGGGCTTTAAGGCAGTTTCTCTTCTGCCTGAATGCTGTTTATGGAGGTGCATGACTTATTTGTCCATGCATCTGTTTGTTTTTGCTTTAAGGCAGTTTCCCTTTGCCTGCGTTAGGGGAAAAGAAAACAAGAAATAAAAAGGAAACACTCTAATGACCAAAGTGTTTAGTTCATGCTGTATTCAATAGGATTTGTATTCTCATTAATAAATACTGAGTGTGTTTTTGGAAATTTCATGTAATTTGCAGGACCTTCGAAATTCTGAAGGAGCTCAAACATCTATTTGGTTCAGTAGCTGCCATCCCTGTGCAAGTTTTGGTTACTGGGTAACCTTTCTGACCTTCAGATGTTAGTTCGTTGCAAATTAGAGTTTCTACACAAATTTTTGAAAAATGAATGGCATAACTAGTTCCATTGAGATGTTAGACATTCACCACTATAGTTAACAGCATTATGCTTGCAGAATTGTAGCTTTCCTCTATGTTCCATGCTGCAAAATTTGTGGATCGTAATGCTGGTTTGTCCTTATAAATGTTTTAAAATTTTTTAAGCAATGGATTGTCTATTCATTGCTCATGACTTGAAGTTGTAGAATTATCTGATTACAACATGCCCTGAGAGTTATCTCTTTTTCAGAATTCTTATTTGCCAACAGATAATTTAGAGTTTTTTCTTTCTAAGGATTTTGATTGTTTAGGCATTCTATTGGGAGGCAAATTGCATATTGTTACTCCTTAATGCGCAACCTCTTTTCAACACTTAACATGTAATCAATGATAGCCCTAATTAAGCCTTTACCATTTGTGCTATTTATTTTTGGGTTGAGTTTGTTGCGCGTTGTAATCTACTTATTCTGTCAATATCTCCGGAGGAAGAATTCCTTGAGTTCTAGTGCAGATGTCTTTTACTCGAATAAAAACAGGAGATACACTTTTTGAACTACCTTGTTGTTTCTCTCTTCCATAGTCTGCTTTGCCTGTTTAGTTGAATAATGCCAACTTAGCCACCTTGGATAAGAGATTGAAATGGTGAATTTCTTCTTTATTTGTCAATTTGACCAAGTCAGTCTTTGTCTTGTCTCTAAGTTTATTAATTAGCCCATATGAAAGATCCCTCCCTTCATCTTCTTTGAATTTTCATGTGGTGATGCACTCGTTTCAAGAAAGCTATTTTGGAAAACTGAGTTATATTCAAACTACATGTTGTTTTTAGTGTTTGTTTTCAGATATCAGAAGGCACATCTTCTGATGTTGAAGGATATCTTAAGGAGTTCCTCAGCAAATGGATTTACAAGGATGAAGGGTATTATTTTTCGGTAGAAGCTGATGGTGAAGAACCTGACAGACGATTTTCTCTTGGTGTTGATGAGTACCTGGAAGTTGTTGACCTCTATGTGATGACATGTCTTGGGATGGTTTTGAGAGACATCGACTCTGCAATATCTTGGGTTGAGAAGGCTTCTCTACCTGAGGATAAGCGACAGGTATAGAAGTCTTGATATCTAAAACTGCTACGAGGATTCTGGTGTTTGATGGTTTGTATATTGTGTTTTTGATGTGAAGGGCTTCTGACATGACCTTGATGAATAGTTCTTTTATTTGCAGTAACTCCCTCCATTATTATTGCCAAGTATAGAGAATATTGCTTCTTACCCATTTTGCTTTCTCCTAGTTGGTCCTGGTCATTTCTCTGAAAAATTGTGTTGTTAGATCATTTTTTTCTGCAAGATTTTTCTTTCTTTGATGATCTGTTTACCTCCGATTATAAATATCCATTCGATATGTGCTTCATTTGTTGGGATTGGAAGCAATTATTAATCTGGCTGCATGTTGTTTGTGACATGTTTTGTAGACGTGCACTCATTCATCCTTGCATTGCATAATGTTTCACTGTTTTTACAGGAACTTTTGAGGCGACTGAACTCTATGAATGCTTCGAAGGCAACCAGTTCATCACAGGCTCCTGTCTCATCTCTGCATGCAGATAAACATGGAGTTGAATCAAAGAACTCTTCGAAGAATTTGGAACCTGGACACGTAGCCAGCAAAGAGAACTCTGTAAAAGAAACAATTCTGAAATTGTCTGGGCGGGGAGCACCATGCTTCTGGTGGTTCCAAAATACCACTGTGAAGTTTGGAAATTTTAGGTTGAATCTATCAAATGGAAACATCTTGCTGGGCTGCATTTTGTTGTTCATGTGCTATTTTCTAAAGAGGAAACAAGCTTCTTTAAAGAGGTACGATGTTCTTCTTTTTATGAAAATTTGGTTATGTATCTGTTGATATGACAGGAAAGAAGACTAATTTCTGCTGTTACAGGGTTCTCAGGAAGCAAGCGTTGTCTGTTAAAAAGGGTTTGGTGGACTTATGGCAACTTGCATTCTCTTATCAGGTGAACCCTCTAGCAGCTGTTCAACCTCTTCCTGCTGCAACTCGTGGGAGCCTGTAATGGGACGTTAGTAGTGAATACTCATAGGACGAAACATTTTTTGTCAGGAGAAATGGTAATGAAGCTCTTGGCTCATTCATCTGTAGATGCAAATGTTGTATCCCAGTTGCTGAAACAATTTTCAAACAACTGGTTCATAACTTTTCCTGACAATGTAAGAGATCAGATTTGTAGGCATGTTTCATGGTAAATTCTAATGTAGGTACGTAATGGGCCGCCAAGTTTGCTTCCTTTTCAATTTTGGTAAATCGAGGTTCATCTCTTTTGTAGTACTTCGAAAAAAAATATGTTGCAAACAAACGCCATAAGCTCAAATAAATTAAATATATTCAGTGGTAAATTTAAAACATAGTAAATTCTTTTCACCATTATACAAAATGTTAAATCTGAACATTTAGGATTGATATTGGAAGGAAAAAAAAAAGTTCTAATCTTGAATATTTCTTTTCATGCATATATTAGTTTGAAATCTTCGTTTTTCAATTCAAAGCTAATACTCACTAATAACGCACCATATGATAGAAATGAGTCTGTTTGGATTGGTGGTTTGGTTTACTTAGTTTACTGCAGCAAAATAATTTTTGAAATTTTTATTTGGACACGTCAGAGTACTCTACTTGAAATTTAGTTCGTGGATTAAGAAGGACAACATTCGTTGAGGGAACCCACAAATGTTTTAAAATATGGTGTAATTCCTCCATCACGTGAAATGGTCAGAAAAGTGGTATTCCTATTGGGATACGAGGCAGGAGCGGTCGTCAGGCCAACCGCTCCTGAACGGTCTCCTCACAAGGTCCAACAAATAGACCACAATAAGCCACGTCAGGAAGGCTTCAGTTGAGGAGAAACGGAAAAAACAAAAAGAAAAAGAATTGACGGACTGTTTCATGAAGCGCTGGTCCGTTACCGCCCAAATGAATCCTCAAAACGAAAAGTTAAGTCACACTCCCTCCAAAATAATTGCCCATATTCATTAATGCAAAATTCTACAAAATAGAGCAAGAAAGAAAAGCAAAAGGAAAACAACATTGCAGAATTATACAAGGGATAGCAAGAAGTAGTAGAAATAGAGTGGCTGCGAAGGAAAATCACGGCGAGGAGAAGCAATAAGTAGTGGCAGAAGGAGAGAATTTAAGATTGGCACTCAAATATCAAAAGACTTGAGAAGGTGAACGGGAATTGTGGAGTACAAGATTGGGAGATCCGAAGAAGAGATAAAGCAGAAGAAACACAAGTAAGAAAACATCAATGGTATCAGATAAATTGTGGATCAATTTGACTTGTAGTTATCTTTTGCTGTATACATCATTGTGAACAAATTGGCTGATTATACTTGTTATAGTTTTGGTTAAAGTAATTGTTTAATACAATGGAAAATAGCTAATACACTGGAACCTTCGGTTGCACATAATAGATATTATAATTACCAACACGGGGAAAGAAAGGTATTGAAAATTTTGCACACCAAGTGCTTGCAAAATTGCGTGCATGGGTTAGGGATTGTTATGGTTATTGTGCATGAAGTTGGTGTAGGTTTTATTACATAACAGTGGCTGAGTGGAGATTAAATATGATATGGGCTTCTAAGATGGTACATACTGTTGAGGGAGACATACAAAGTGAAGTGATTGGGAGTGCAACCACCTTTCGAAGGCAAATGTCACAACCTGTCGAAGAAAGTCAATCTACGGTGCAACCATCTTTGATTGGGAGTGCATCGATGTCACAGCTGCATGACCCAGAAACACCACATAGATTGCTGTCATATGGTCGAAAGAGGAAAGGTTGGTACTGCTGTATTATTCATAAGGTTGTAATTCAAGTAACATGACTGTAAAAGGTAGACACATACGTTAACTGTGTTTATACCATAATGATGATACCTATATAGAATATAATTTCATTTCTTAGTCATGATAAAAAACTTGTAGGAAGGGATGTCATAACATACCAATTTGTTTGCTGCATAAAGTACAAACTAGACAAACTTCATTTAAATCGATAATAATCACATGTGATTTCATTTAAAACTGTTTGAATAATAGCAGTTACAGTGTGTATGAAGATAGTTCCAAATTAGTGCTCGTTTTTTTATAGTGTGTTTGAAGAGTGTTACATGATAGTTATTGGGAAGTTACAGTGTGTTTGAAGAGTGTTACAAAATAATTTATTGGAAAGTTATAGTGTTTGAAAATTAATACAAAACTATTTAAAGACTGTCAGTTGCAGTGTGTTTGAAATTATGTTACAAAATAGTTATTGAAAAGTTACACTGTATTTGAAGAGTGTTACAAAACTGTTTGAAAACTGTTAGTTATAGTGTGTTTGAAAAGTATTACAAAATAGTTATTGGAAAGTTACGATGTGTTTGAAGAGTGTTACAAAATAGTTATTGTAGTGTTACAGTGTTTGAAAATTAATACAAAACTATTATTATAACTGTTAGTTACAGTGTGTTTAAAAAGTTTTACAAAATAGTTATTGGTAAGTTACAGTGTATTTGAAGACTGTTACAAAATAGTTAATGGAATGTTAAAGTGTGTTTGAAAATTAATACAGTGGTATTTGAAGACTGTTAGTTACAATGTATTTGAAAACTGTTACAAATTGATTTACAATTTGTTACACAACGATAGATATGAAATCATATGAAATGCATGTTCTTCGCTTTTTAGGAGACTTTGACATTGAGATAAAGTAAGTCTACACATGCAACAAATAAGAGCACCGTTCCGCGATCAGCCGAGTACATTCTACCAGCACATGTGACAATAAGCCTGTATGATAAAAATGTAGCTGCATACGAGATTGTAACATCGGAGCCTTGTAACATAATCACCTTGCTACTTCCAAATATTATGTTTATTGAGTTTAACGAAATTGTATGGTTACCTTAATACACGAACTTCATATTTCATAGTAGAACAACAACAACTCACTATGATGGTCAACACCAAAGTGCATATCTAGTTACAATTCGTGCGTTCTTACTTATAGTTTTGTTCGTTCTTATTACAACAATGAAAATTAATTAAGTGTTTGAGACAACCCTAACTGCAAATTACTAGAGCATTTAATAAAGTATCTAAGAAATTTAATGTGACGGGAGGGGAAGGAATTATTATTTGTGCTAAGAGCAATTGCACAAACAAGAGAAGAGGAAAGGTTCATCGGACGTTAACTAATTATAGTATCACTCGTTGTAACATCATAGAATATCATTAGTTGTAAAATTACTAGTTGTAATATCACTAGTTTTAACTGGAGAAGACAAAAAGCTGCCGATTGCTAATTCATTAGTTGTAATGAATTGTAACATACACCTAATTCATTGTAACTCAATCTGTACATCTCGTTATAATTATTTGTTGTATTTTAAATATTAGTTACCCCACTTTCAAATTAGTTGTTCCAACGAAGTATCATGTTCTTTTATGAAACGGTTACTTGGCATGTGGTCGTGTGGAACCAATCCGAGACGCCAATTATAACTTCATTTCCGTACTAAAGGAGTAATACCCATTGAAATGCCTGTAATACTATCTGTAATATGCATTGTTAATACAATTGTAAACCACATGTCTAAGTTTTAATATAGACGAACATAACAAGGTGCCTGTACAAGCACTCAATTGTTTGGAACAATCAATTATTTTGTATTCATAAAAATTATAGATACACATCATTCATCAACTTGCAACTGAAAGGAGTTGACGTCAACAGTTAGTCGCAATCCCTAGGTGTTATTTCTTTCCTATAATGCGTAACCATGGCAAATCAGCCAATACATTTAATGAAACATACGGTTAATGATATACGCTATTGAAGTATCCAATTAACAAAACACCATAAATATGTGGGGTAATGATAAAAGCTTGCCACCTGGGGTGATGGTGAAAATACATGATATGCATCATTATCACAGTGTTTTAAAATTGTTGCACGCTCCGCATATATTGTATAATATAACTATTCAATTGTCAACAACTCATTAGCAATGCCTATATTGCTCAGTTACAAAGCTAAATTGGACTAGACATTATAACAAAAATGATGTTTCAGACCATTAAGATATCTGTGACGGAGTTATGGTTAGAAAATATAGAAAATTTAGAGTGCATCCATTCTATAGAGATACTTCCATGAGGCTCCTGATTAGCCAATCTGTGGACCTTCGGATAATACAAAACAATATGTCATTAAACTATTATATGTTAACTACAAAATATGCATGCTTCGACAACGTTCGGGTGCCCACCATTACAATTAAAGAAAAAATAGCCCTACGCTACGAAAAAAGAATCAAATTTTACCTACTAAATATATATATACCGTTGAACTTTCCTTGATTTCGAGAGCAACAACGTTTGGAGGGTCATTCACTGACTGGGTCATTGAATGCTTCTACGAGTTTTGTATGGACCAAATAATTGTATAAAATAGACAAAAAGGATATATCAGGAGGGATGTCAGCTATAACAAAATCATCACACAATGTAACATCATCATAACTAATTGTGCTGTAAGAAACATCCAAATAAAAGTTAAAGTCATGCCCATTTTATACTAACCGAAACTGAGTCAGTTGATGAATGGCATCCCATAAACATGTGTTCATAAAATGAAACCGATGTCGGCTCCGATTTTGAGACCTGTATTATTGACACGACAATAATGTTATTTTATAGTGAATGGTACTTATGGATTAGTTAACTGTATAACGATAACATTGTTGTAGCATAAATATTTACCATCCCATGTATATCCCACATTACTTATCCAAAATCTGTCTCCTTTCCCATAAGCTCATGGCTCTGTTTCAATGAAAATCTAGCATCCTTGCTTATTTCAGGTTGGAATCCTTGAACCCCACTCACTTTTCTTTGTGATAGCATCATGTGCGAACATTGAGTAATGTGCAACTCATGGTTATATTCTAAGACAAGGTCATGCACACGGTACTTCATTGTCCCTCTAAGCAACACGATAATCATTTCAGCTCCACACCCTATTTTCGTCGGCGTTCGTGTCCTCTTTGGCATCGCATCACTTTCGTATTTGCGCTTCACACCTTTCTTGCAACAACTATATCTCCTAGACGTGATCACGCCATCTTTGTCTTTATTCAGATAGTCTTTGCGTACACTAAAACTCATTTCAAAGGCATATTTGTTGTAAAATTTGTACGCATCCTCTTCACTGTTGAACTCCATTCCTAACTCAGGGATCTTATCTTCTGTCAATTTGCTGCAATCCATTACTTCTGCTTCTATCAATTATGCATCAAACACCATAATTGGCAACATTTCATGAATTGTATATACATAAACGACAAGATGAATGTATATTACCATTCAGAATGTGTCATGAATCACATATTACTCATATACCAAATCCTATTATTATGCTTATCAATACGATTAATGAATCACATCACCTTACTTTTACTCTAAGACAACGACAGTATCTATGTACTAATAGAACTCCATGTACACTAAGTTATACGGATTGCAATGTATTGGTCACACGATATAAGTCTATTTTAACTGTATGTACATCTACTCTGCAGATTATATTTAGGTTCTAAATTCTTTAGTTCAATGGACCTTATGTCATTCATTAATGACAACCGCCTAAGTCAACTGTGCATTTTTTACTATTTCTACATTTTGAGGACCAAACAAGTATTTTCTACTCATTATAATATATTTCTTACATCATGTAATTAACTTACAACACCAGGTACATTCTTTTATTATTCACATATATGTCTTTTCCTCTACATCATGTAATGAGCATGGACCAACTACATATTACTCATTTAACATACTATATTCAGTCACGTTACCTTGGTCTTAACCATATGCTTTATGTTTCACCAAATTCGGAGAGTGCAGTTGCTTCTGCTATTAAATTGCACGACAAAATCTGGCTTCATGAGATGATGGATTTCCTCTGTTTGCTTCTACCTTGCCGCCTGCCTTGCACACAATCAAAAAGGATACAACACTCTCATACCCAGCTTCAAAATGCATACAACACTCTCACTGCACTGTTTGCTTTCTTCCTTATTCACTCAACATCATACCCCAGCTTTCTCCACCCACTTTTCTGTCAATTGCTACCTTCAGCAAGATGCCTCCTCTCTTCCCTCAGCTTTGTTTTGTGCGACTCTCTACTTTTCTATTTGTTTTCTTTTTTATTCACTCAACACCATACCCCGGCTCGTTCCACCCACTTTTCTGTCAATTTATTGCCTTCAACAGGATGCCTTATCTCTTTCCTTAGTTTTGTTTTGTGCGGCTCTCCACTTTTCTATTTACTTTCTTCCTTATTCACTCAACACCATACCCCAGCTCTCTCCACCCACTTTTCTGTCAATTGCTACTTTTAGCAGGATGCCTCCTCTCTTCCCTCAGTTTTGTTTTGTGCGGCTGATTCAAATTTTCAACTTGATTTTCAAAATTGAAACTCTTCCGTTTGGTCTGTCATGTTCTCGTTTTGGCTAGACATTTTTTTTTGGAACGGCGTCGTTTTTAGGGCCTGTTGAAGGCTTCCTGACGTGGAATATTTCTCGCCTCACATTTGGATCTTGTGAGGAGACCGTTCAGAAGCGGTCGGCCTGCCCCGTATCCTAATATCCCTTCAAGGGCCAGACACCCATGCTTTGTCTAGACATATCCTTCCGTTGGGGTTTCTGTATTGATATTAACAAAACGAAAACCCATTCCATCGTTTAATTTTTTTTTCCCCACAACCTCCTTATACCTCGTTCTCCTCCTGTAAAACATTCACCCCACAAACACCCGAACAGGCTGCTGCGAACGAGTAAATTGGCAACAACAGGCAAAGTGGGTTGGCGGTCAAAATGAGTTGATTAAGCGCTGATTTTGTCAATGTGGGTTTCGACGAAGAAGCTATCATCTGGGTTTGCTGTGCGCCGGGCTCGACGGAGACAGAGAGCGAACGCAGAAATAAGAATTCCTTATTTGCAGCTCAGTTAAGGCCAAATTCCTAGCTATTAATTGACTGTTGGCAGGTATTTATCTTGGTGTTATCATTTCCTATCCGAAAATGGAAGATAATTTTCGATTCAATTATAATTTGACTAGGATTCTTAACACGCCTATATCCCATTCTTTTGCCAATCATTTTAGCGGTTGCTCAAATCAATGGGGGAGATTAATTCGCGGCAAAACTAATTGGTCAACCGTACTTTGTAGATCCAACTCTAATGTTTTTGGCTTAGCTGTCTGATATGAAGCAATTCTTGCAAAATATAAGATTAATATAGTTGTAACGAGAAGTCTTTCTTCGTTTGACAGCTTTTGTTTCTTTACTTTAGATCAATTAAATTATAGGATATTGGTAGTGAAATTGTATGTATAATTGCTGAGGTTGTTGTCAAAAAGGTGCCCAAATATAATGCACCATAAATTGGATCTAATAATTAACTTTGCCATATTCTAATAATAATGGTCAAATTTCATATTTGTAAATTAATTCCCCATCTAATTCTGTCCCCAACCAGAATTCATCCTCATGTGATGAGAAGTTTAATTATGAGACGTGCTTGGTGATTATTTAGCATTAGTATGTTGCCTAAAAGATATTGGTGGTGCCATATTTCCCCATTATATATGGCTTAGTACTATTTCATTTCTTTAATTATGAAATTGGCTTTGTTTCAAGATTCTTATTTGTACAGAAAAGGGATTTGAACAAAATTAATAAACTGGATCTTAAACTCAATTAGATTGCGTTTCATGTTCCCTGATGGATCTTTACATGTAAAAGTAAAGAGAATCTAGAATCCAATTGTTGCATGTTATAATTGGCAGATTGTGTTTTATTTTGGTTGTGCATGCTTTTGTGTTTATTTATTCTTGGTATAGACGTGATTTTTAACAATTTAAATTTCTAATTTGTTTACATTTGTCAGTGTTGCACCAATAAACATCATTCACTACTACCAGACTACTTATTTTTTTAACCCTTGCTGCTAGTACAACTTTTATTATGTCGTTGTCATTCACCCTAGACTTCCCCAGTTGTTTTTTCTTTCATTTCCTTCTTTTTTATTTGATTTTATGATGAATTCAATAAAAAATAGTAAAGAGATGAGAATTTCAAGAAGTTATAGCTGCTGGAATCTTAATCTGCTATGCTTGTTGATTCCTTTGTTCCTGATGTAATCCATTTATCATGATTCCAAAACCAGAAGAATTCTCTTTGACAAAAATATGGTAGCAAAACTTGGACAAAGGTGGAGCTTCCTTGTATCCCTTATGAAACTTTTTCATCAAACCACTACGTAACTTCTAAGTAAAATCCAGGAACCTTCATGCAACAACTGAGGCTCCAGTTTAATTAGTATAATCAAAGAATTGCAAGATGCAATGCAAATTAATCTACTGCAAACTAAATTTTCTACATGAGATCATGCAATCTTAGCATTCAAAGAAGGCTGCCATGTAGCTAGTAAATAAATCCAGTTCGTTTAGGAAATCCAATTATTAATGTATCATTAATGCTACTGTAGATACCTTTATTACAGGTCATGGAATATACTCTGGTAGCTTTGCCGCCTTACTCATATCTTCTTAGGTCACTAGATTCACAGAATTTATGAACTGCCTTAGGAATCAAAGCCCTTCTATGTCATACAGCCAGCTAAATTACTGGATTTCACACTCAACCTCAAAACAAGATTTTTAGAGAACATGAATTCTATTGGCGGCCATATTAAGAATTCTACAAGGACAAAATAGGCTTGCTGCTTTGTAATATCCACTGTATGCATAATTTGTATTTGAAACACAGTAGTAGCAAATCCACAATTATGGCGTTTGACATTCTCAAATATTACCTGCAAACTGAAACAGGAAATTGGCTGGCCACCACAAATCAAATTTGCTGCCGCAGGATCTGGTTTGAGGTCTAGCTCGGCATGACTTGCTGTCGATTGTAGAGCACCAGTAAATGCCCAACAAGCGGAGGAGATCACTGTCTGGCCCTACTACTCCGGCCCGTCTTTCTGAAGCTTCATCCGTCCACTCCGTCACAGACTCGAACGACTACATCCAGTCCCTTGTCAACTACTTCAGAGTAAGTTTGGACTGTATCCATAACAATGGCCGTTGTTATTTGTCAGTCCATGCATCTGTCTCAAATAAAAACATTCCTTAATGAGAAGTTAATTTCCTGAGTACTTATATTTGGGGTGTAGACCAAATTTGCATGTCAATGCTAGTATATCGATAACTAAGGAAATGTGGTGTCTTTCCCTGAACTCTATGGCAGTGACACTATACCTGATTTGAGAAGTAGTTAGCATACTCGTGACATATTTTTGAAGCCTTTGATTCTTATCACTTAGTCCCAATTAAAAAACATCAAAGTAGTTTGGTGTCCTTAATTTCAGGGGTGCAAACGCTTGATAAACCAGATTTTGTGATTGCTGGGCATATGAACGAGTTCAGATTTGCAATTTCTTGGCTGCAAATGCTTGATAAACCAGATTTTATCCGGTTCAAAGTTGCCTAAATGTTGTAATCTGATTTTTCTTCCATCAACCAGATTGTTATTAATGCTGACCGCCCTTTTGGTTTCTCATATAGATGCCATGAGACCACACCATTGGAACGGCCCATTGGGATGAAAACATGGAGATGCATTTCTGTATGACATACGTTGAATGGAAAAAGAGTGGAGAGTGGAATCCAAACATTGCATCAAATGCCAATTGGATGAAACTTGTTGCGCACCTGAATTCGACCTAGGGGAAGCAGTATGGTTGGATTGTGTACCATTCTAAATACGCGCGCTTGAAGAAAATTTGGCGTGCCTTTGCCAAGTTAAAGGGTCTGTGACAAACTTCCAAAACTGGTATTGGTTGGGACGAGAATAGGAGATGCCTCTTGGCTGAAGAGTCTCAATGGAACAATTTGCAAATGGTAACCTCTCCATTAACTATAATTCAGTTCCAGCCATTTAACTTTGCCATATCTAATTTCGTCCAGTTACGTACTTCGGAATGACTTTTCCTGTTTCTTGAGACTGTATTGTATATGTAAGACTGCATATAAGATTAATTGTTTATTCATATAAAGGCTTAACATCTTTTATATCAAACATTAGTTATAGTAAGACCTGTCCATGAATCTTTGGCATATCCATGGTCACCTAATCTGCCAATTGTTATTAATTTCTGCTCCATTTACTATATGCTGCTGGTTACAGCAGATGTGCACATTCAGGGGCTGGAATTTTTAGGTACATTTTACATTTTGTCTTCTGGAGGAGGGAAGTGCATAAATATTAATCTATTGACCGTAAAACATCCCTTGCTGTCTCTTGTTTCGGTTTGTCCTTGCACAAACCCTTTAGATCAGATGTGAATACTCTCATGTTTCACCTTCCTTTTCGTGCCTTTCAAGCAGGAGAATCGGGATTATAGGAACTTCAGATATTGCCAATGCGTCGACAAATATGCTATCCTGTTCGAGGTCTTAGAAGGAGAAACTGTCACAGGGAGTCAAGCTCAAGCCTCTTCAGTACCGCCTTCAATTTACAATCCACGCAAGCGAGTTGGGCACAATCGTGGGCAAATTTTCTCTTCGCCTTTTGGTGATGAAATGTACAACACCGGCCAGGATGCCGACTTCAACGAAGAAGCTCCAAATGTAGGGGTTAAGCGAGATTCGAGCAGTCAGGGAGCCACGACCTCGCTCCCAACTGAATCCCGGAGAAGCAAGTCAAGTAGAAGTACGGATAATCCATTCGTCGAGTGTGCCAACTCGCTCTCCACCCTAGCAAATTCTAAACTACATATCAAGGGTCGCCGAGAATCTAAAAAAGAGAAATTTGATATGGATATGGCAGCTCAGGTTATGGAATCGTTCGAATCGCTGGACAAAGGGAGGAAACTCACTGCAATTTTTCAACTCCAAGACAACAAGTGGCGAAAGACTTTCCTAAGTGACAGTCGCAATTTTCAAGAGTATTGGTTGAACTCTTTGGAGATTGCCTCTCAGAGGGGACCCAATGGAAAGTAGTCGAGACTTTAGATTTTAATGGGAGCTTCAGAGCAACTACTTTGGGAATATAGATTGCTCGGCCTATACAGTTATTTGAGTGAAAGTCCCATGTAATTGGGATTTGAGTTGGGACTTTTAGTTCCTTGTATGTGATTTTAAATCTACTACCTTGAATAAACTTGTTTGGATAATTTGTCGATGTTGAGTTTCTTATTTTGCAAATGTTTGGCCAGCCCTGTACTTTTAAAACTTTGGCTTGTTAATTCACTTGTTTGGAGAAATTGATAATAATAGATATATATTATGCTTAAACTTGCAGGATATTGGTAGCATTCTTTTATTTGTAATTTTTTTTCTTGCTATACGGATGTCAGTTTTGATTTGCATTTTAAAGTGTTGTGGCCTTATTTTACATGATGCAGGTCTAATGAAGGACAGGACGGTCCAACCATGTTAAAATTAGGAAATTGAGTTTACAAAAGTCTGGATACAAATAATAAGAAATTGTTCCAATTAGTAGATTGATTGCATAGTAGAAATAGTAGAAAGTCCAATGATGGGTACTTGGATTAGGAAATAGTAGAAATAGTAGAAATTAGTAGAAAGTAATAAAGTAGCTTTCTACATACCCAGACTTTCTATTTATTATGCCAAGTAGCTTCTGTACAAAAGTAATAAAAAATCCAGTAGAAATTAGTAGATTGATTGTGGCAATTCATGCATTCCCTTACAAAAGTGCATTCCCTTAAAAAATGCTAGATATACAACTATAGTAGACAGTAAAGCAGTAGCCTGCTGCTATATAGTATCCATCATCGACCAACACATGCACCCTATATTCGTAACCTTTCAAATTGTCAAAGTATTGGGTGCTCAGACAGGTACCACGTGATTTGAAAAAATATCTGGTTTCAGATTTCTTTTTATGAGATTTGACCTCTCATACAGCCTTCTCAATGGACGTTATCGTAAGCATACAAATAAAATGCTCACAGGGTTGCGCACATGGAAAGGCAAAAACTGCTTACAGGTCATTCGTAATGGAATTCAAAGATGACTCATGGAAGCTAGTAATAATGGTAAGAACTCCTGACTATTATTCATGTGAACACCTCCAAAGACCCCATGAAAAAGAAAAATTGTCTTGCGAAGAGTCATGCCTTTAAAAGGATGCAAAAAATTTTTAAGTGCATTTTACATTTTGTCTTCTGGAGGAGGGAAGTGCATAAATATTAATCTATTGACCGTAAAACATCCCTTGTTGTCTCTTGTTTCGGTTTGTCCTTGCACAAACCCTTTAGATCAGATGTGAATACTCTCATATTTCACCTTCCTTTTCGTGCCTTTCAAGCAGGAGAATCGGGATTATAGAAATTTCAGATATTGCCAATGCGTCGACAAATATGCTATCCTGTTCGAGGTCTTAGAAGGAGAAACTGCCACAGAGAGTCAAGCTCAAGCCTCTTCAGTACCGCCTTCAATTTACAATCCACGCAAGCGAGTTGGGCACAGTCGTGGGCAAATTTTCTCTTCGCCTTTTGGTGATGAAATGTACAACACCGGCCAGGATGCCGACTTCAACGAAGAAACTCCAAATGTAGGGGTTAAGCGAGATTCGAGCAGTCAAGGAGCCACGACCTCGCTCCCAACTGGATCCCGGAGAAGCAAGTCAAGTAGAAGTACGAATAATCCATTCGTCGAGTGTGCCAACTCGCTCTCCACCCTAACAAATTCTAAACTACATATCAAGGGTCACCGAGAATCTAAAAAAGAGAAATTTGATATGGATATGGCAGCTCAGGTCATGGAATCGTTCGAATCGCTGGACAAAGGGAGGAAGCTCACTGCAACTTTTCAACTCCAAGACAACAAGTGGCGGAAGACTTTCCTAAGTGACAATCGTGATTTTCAAGAGTATTGGTTGAACTCTTTGGAGATTGCCCCTCAGAGGGGACCCAATGGAAAGTAGTCGAGACTTTAAATTTTAATAGGAGCTTCGGAGCAACTACTTTGGGACGATAGACTGCTCGGCCTATACAGTTATTTGAGTGGAAGTCCCACGTAGTTGGGATTTGAGTTGGGACTTTTAGTTCCTTGTATGTGATTTTAAATCTACTACCTTGAATAAACTTGTTTGGATAATTTGTCGATGTTGAGTTTCTTATTCTGCAAATGTTTGGCCAGCCCTGTACTTTTAAAACTTTGGCTTGTTAATTCACTGGTTTGGAGAAATTGATAATAATAGATATATATTATGCTTAAACTTGCAGGATATTGGTAGCATTCTTTTATTTGCAATTTTTTTTCCTGCTATACGGATGTCAGTTTTGATTTGCATTTTAAAGTGTTGTGGACTTATTTTACATGATACAGGTCTAATGAAGGACAGGACGGTCCAACCATGTTAAAATTAGGAAATTGAGTTTTACAAAAGTCTGGATACAAATAATACGAAATTGTTCCAATTAGTAGATTGATTGCATAGTAGAAATAGTAGAAAGTCCAGCGATGGATACTTGGATTAGGAAATAGTAGAAATAGTAGAAATTAGTAGAAAGTAATAAAGTAGCTTTCTACATACCCAGACTTTCTATTTATTATGCGAGAAAATGACATGTTTCATCCCTCACATTTCATAAAAATATTCTTTTCGTCCCTCACATTTAAAACGAAGCAAATTGGTCCTTCACATTTAAAAACCCAAGCTTTTACATCATAGAAATGAACTCTCAGTTGTGAATCAAACCATCTAATAACTCAATTACAAATTTTGGGGATAGAATTGATAGATCACTTGCAAAAGCATATTTCCAATAAATAAATTAAAACAATTAAAAATTCTTAATTAAAACCCATTTGCTTTTTCAAAAGAACGAAATATTGCTAAAGCTCTCAAGCACTATACCCTTAGACATCTTCCTCAGTTTTGTTGCACTAAGGGTTTAGTGCTTGAGAGCCTTAGCACTATTTCGTTCTTTTGAAGAAACAAATGGGTTTTAATTAAGTTTTTTAATTGTTTTAATTTATTTGTTGGAAATATGTTTTTGCAAGTGATCTATCAATTTTATCCCCAAAATTTGTAACCGGGCTGTTAGATGGTTTGATTCACCACTGAGAGTTTATTTTTAGGATGTAAAAGCTTGGATTTTTAAATGTGAAGGACCAATTTGCTTCGTTTTAAATGTGAGGGACGAAAAGAATATTTTTACTAAATGTGAGGGATGAAACATGTCATTTTCCCTTATTATGCCAAGTAGCTTCTGTACAAAAGTAATAAAAAATCCAGTAGAAATTAGTAGATTGATTACGGCAATTCATGCATTCCCTTACAAAAGTACATTCCCTTAAAAAATGCTAGATATACAATTATAGTAGACAGTAAAGCAGTAGCCTGATGCTATATAGTATCCATCACCGACCAACACATGCACCCTATATTTTCATAACCTTTCAAATTGTCAGAGTATTGGCGTGCTCAGACAGGTACCACGTGATTTGAAAAAATATCTGGTTTCAGATTTCTTTTTATGAGATTTGACCTCTCATACAGCCTTCTCAATGGACGTTATCGTAAGCATACAAATAAAATGCTCACAGGGTTGCGCACATGGAGAGGCAAAAATTGCTTACAGGTCATTCGTAATGGAATCCAAAGATGACTCATGGAAGCTAGTAATAATGGTAACAACTCCTGACTATTATTCATGTGAACACCTCCAAGGACCCTATGAAAAAGAAAAATTGTCTTGCGAAGAGTCATGCCTTTAAAAGGATGCAAAAAATTTGTATCAAAACACGAACATACAGATAGCATAAAAGGAAAGAGAGCATGTGAGCGCATTTAACCATACAGCTTTCATTTAAGAAATCTAGTCGGAGAAACCATCATTATATCTTTGTTTTGGTGGAAAAAATCCAAATGAGTGCATTTGGTGATGTCCAGGGGACGAGCTCGTCTTCGAACAAAGATGATCTTCTATTTGCTGTTGGTGCTGCGCTATTATTTGGACCACATGCAGAACCATATGGAGGTCCAATCCAGAAGATACCATGTAGGACATCTGCATTAACAGGAAGACACTGGGTTGAAAAATTGATGTCAGGCCACCATACCCGAATTATGGATGCAACAAGATTAAATGTTGATTCTTTTATGAGATTGTGCCAGTTTTTGGTCAAATGTGGATTTGTTCTCCAAAATCATCAGAAACGGGTTACAATAGAGGAGGCACTTGCCATGACATTGGTCATGATGAGCCACAACATGAGAATACGCATGATTGCTGATCGATTTAACCATTCGACGGAGACAGTGCATCGTAATATTCACGAAGTCATTCAGGGCCTATGCACATTTGCGCAATTCATCATTACTCCAAGACGGCAGGACGAAATTCATTCGAAAATTCTGAACGACAGGAGGTTTTATCCTTGGTTTGAAGTACAGTTAAATCACAATTGCTTTCGAATAAAAATCTCTTTCTTTTCAAATTTCATCTAACACCAGTGAATGCAGGTGTCGTTCCGCCTTCCAATAAGATGACACTTCACCATAGGAATTCATAACAGGGACATTAAAAGTAGCAAAAAATGTTGTACATTGAAGTTTTAGTTGCCAATTTTTAGTTTTTCCTTGTTTGGCGTTAACATAAATTTAGTGGATTATTTTTAGGCCATATTAATAGTGTACTTAGATCACGTGTCATTCATTTACTGGTTTATACCTCATCCATTTAAGAATTTCTTTTTGATGGACTGCGTCGGGACTATTGATGGGACACTTATACCTGCTTCTGTCTCAAGCGGACAACAAGTGGCATACACTAATAGACACGGTGTGCAATCACAAAATATTTTAACTGTATGCGATAAAGATATACGATTTGTATATGTGTATGCCGGTTGAGAGGAAAGTGCACATGATACCCGAGTCTTGGATGGGGTTTTGACCGGTCCAAATCACTTCCATGTGCCTCCTCCAGATATAATTTGTAATCCTTCCATGCATATATGCCCGGAATTTAATTGTATCTTTTTATCCCAATTTTTAGGAAATCTAATTATTTATCTTTTCACTAGTACTGTGAACAGTTAAAAATTTGATTTTGTCCCTTATATTATTTGTTTTGCCTTTTTCAATTGAAAACCCTGGGCCATAATCATCTTTTATGTTTATCAAATCGTACGGACCTTGAATAATTTGAAAAATAGTCAAAAATTACAAAATGCAACTAATTCGATCGTATCTTCTAATTGTCATAGGAAAATATTATTTGGTTGACTCCACATATCGAAACTTGCCCGGTTTCTTACCACCATATAGGGGACGCCAAGCAGATGTAAGTGGTCGCAGAAAGGGGAGATTTGCAAGTGCGAAATAACTTTTTAATTACCGACACTCTGCACTACGGAATGTCATAGAGCGAAGTTTCGGTGTCCTTAAAAGGAGATTTGCCATTTTAAGGGGAGTCGTACCAAACTACATGATGACAACACAGATAAATGTAGTTATTGCTTGTTGTGCCATGCATAACTTTATTAGGGATCAACAGCCGAAGGATATGTACTTTGCTAACCCGGATGACGGAGATCCAGATATTCATGGTGCAATTCCTCCATATCCCGAGATACAGCCATTGCATTCTCCACCTGAAGTTGTTGAGCAATGGATTATCATGAGAGATACAATAGTGACACATATGTTCAATACCTATAGAAATACACGAAACCGTGCATGAAGCAGTCAAAGTTTTGATTTGCTATTCGCTACAGTCTCGTAGAGTTATTTGTAGTACTGTCATATTTGTGATGCCCAAATATATTTCTCGTTCTTAGTAATATAGTTGTTGCCTTTCGTTGTAATCGGAACATTAATGTCGTGTAATATTTATACCATGAGTCTTGAGTTTTTAGTGCTAGTCGCTTGACAAGCTGGAATAACAAACTTGGGGTTTATTCTGTCCTAAGATTTAACAACAAAATTGGTTGCGTTTTTAAAAAAACCAAAACCAATAATTTGTTATTAGTCATGTGAAAAAAGTTGTTGACGCTCTCGAGTATGTTATATGGAAGGAATACCGATAACTAATTCGCTTCCCATACACCCCAATTTATCAAGTGCCAGAAAACGAGTGAATAAGAATCCTTTTGATCAAACTGTGGGACCCGCGCATGATTTAGCAAAGGAAGTGAAATGTACCACCTTCCTGACAAAAGTCACGTAATCATTCCTCTATCATTACACCAATCCGCCGGAATTCAAATTGCAAACATCCAGCACAAAACCCTATTCAAATAAGGTAAATCATGCAATTCAAAATTTCAATCCAAATCATCCAAACTCTTCCTATCCAAATAGATCCAATCTATCTTTCCATTACATCAAGTTACGAAATTACCCACCTAACCCATAATGCACGATAATGTCCCCAGAAAGCCGGGAGTTCAATTCTTTTTACATATAGTTAGATCCAAAGATGCACAATAGTGTACCCTTTTAGTCTATGTTTTCAGACTCAGACCGGACCGGCCGGTCGAACCGGGAATCGGCCAGGCATCCGGTCCGAGTTAATTAAGAAACTCGGGTATTAAAAACTCGGTCAACCGGATAATTTGATCAACCCCGATTTTTTTTTTATACCTTTTTCAGCCTTATGTTTTCAGTCAAAAGTTTGACTGACCGACTAAAAAAATCAGACGAAATTAACAAAACTCTTGGGTCAGCTCCTCTGCTTCTCTTTCCGTCGTTTTCTTTCTTTCTTCTTCAGCTCCAATAACCCTAAATCTAAAAGCCTCCACCGTTGTCACTTGAGATTTACCATGTAATGGACATGTTTGTCTGTTAACTGGAAAGCGCCTATGAAGGACTTGAGTTTCGACGTAGATTCTTGAAGACCTGAAATTTATGTATTTTACTTCAGTCGCTACTCAGGGGCAGATTCCTGCGGAATGAAAGGCTTGTTAAGAAAGAGAGACCACCTTCAGTGGCAGCTAGTGAATTAGTTCAGTTGAGGCAAAGACACACAGTTTCTGGTTTGAGGTGGGTAGTCCTTGTTCATCGGCTGCACGACCCAGATTCCATTTTTTTTCTTTTTCACTTTTCATAAATCTATTTCCTTTTTTTTTGGTGTAAAACTTTGTTGTTAACCTTTTTATCCTCTGCATGTATTACTTCGTTACTTGATTGTGGTTATTTTGTGAAAATTGTTGAGCTTAATTTAAATATTTAATGCTTATTTGACAACTAAATTCAATGTTTGATTATTTACCCAGTATTCTAGCCATTCATGATATTTAGCTAAAACCTTTGTTTGAAGTAGCTTATTTGATTAGTATTGTTTTTTGGGTTATACTAGTGAATATAAATAATTATTTCTTTTTGATGTCTAGTGTATATGTGGTTACTCAGTCAATGGCTTTGTATTCCTATTAAATCAAAACTTTTCAGACACCTTAATAAACTTCTTGCTGCTATCAGGTATCGCTATTTATGGGGCCACTTACATGAATTTGTCTGAATTGCAGAACAATCATTTACATAGGACATTTTATGTTGTCCTGCTCGTTGCCATATTTCTCCTCCTCCCTCCCTCGCCGGGTCAATTTTTTTTGAAAACTTGATATTCCAATGTGTTTAAACTCTGTTGGGGAAGGTTTTATATAACTTATCATTTTAATTGGAAAATTGAATCGAAGTTGAATTGTGACAATGTTGAAGACCATGTACTGTATTATCTTTTGGAGCTGTAAAATTGTTATTCAGGCTTTTGAATCTGTTATTATAGGTGAATTTGGTGAATTGTTTGATAAATTGGATATAAATTTAGATGATTGGGTTGTTTGGTTATTTTTTATAAATTTGATTTGCAGGTATATATATATATGACGTATATATGACGTCATCCGGGTCGACCCCCTATCGATCCCGGTCGAACCCATTGACCCCTGACCCCTGACCTCGACCGAGTCGAGTCCCAGTCCGAGTCTGAAAACATAGCCTTTAGTCAATTGGGGTGCCTTCCATGGCCTAGAACTTTGAAATATCTTTCACATAACAAAAGCTATTCAATGCATACGACCTATAAATTTTCTTAGCAAAAATCAGAATATGTCACATTAAATACATGCTACATTAGGCAACAACTCACACAATAAAGGAAGAAAATATGAAAATCACAAAAAGCAAATCTTTATTTTATTTAAATTTGTAGTAATCTTTTAAGAAATATAGAAATTTCTCAAAGCACATCCTAATACATCATGATTTCATCATAGGTAAAAATGACATATAGTGTTTTCATTATCTCTAATTTTCCATGTTCAACAGTTCAAGTATAGGAAATGCCACCTTGATAAGCAATAGGAATTGAAGTTTTGAATGACTCCAAGGTCTCTCATGGACTTCTACATCAGCTACAAATATGAAATTAAATAGTTGTTAAATGATTTCGTCGCACATTAATTTGGACAAAAATTTCTCAAAATATGATTAGAAGAAAAACAATACTTAAACCTTATGTACTCATGTTTGAACTTCTCATACTTTACAACTATTAAGTCCCAAGTGTTTAAAAAGATCTGAGATGTTGTAGTAGACCCTCTAAACATTTAAAAATTGAGAAGTTGTTCCCGGATTATAAGTTTACAAATTAATTTCATTAGTTATTATTTATTAAAAGGTTAGGATTTGTTAGAAATGAGGCAATTGCATTGAAGCAGTTGCCCCACTAAGATTTTATCTAGTTGCTATTAGCTTTAAACCTAAAATAAATTATATGTATCATTATAGCCTGAACCCAAATGAAATCAAATGTTGTGATCTCAATTTGCTGCAAGACCCCAACAAGAAAGATACACTTTTGATTAATGAAATTTACATCTCGTGCAATTCTTACAAATTAAAATTCTTACAATTAAGAAAACAAAAACAAAAAAAAAGAAAAAATTATCATTGTAAAAAGAAAAAAAAATGTAAATATGCAATCATATGAAAAACAAATGGATAAAGGATGTGATAACTTACCAAACCACATGACTAACACCAATTTGTAGGTAGAAGGAAGAGTTAAGTTATGAGAAAAGCGATGCTGAAAGTTAGACAAATATTTAGTTTTCCCACTGCAATAACAATAAACTAATATCTTAAAAAAATGGAAACTCATTTAGATGATCCAACAAACAACAGATTAAAAACATACTATCAGAGTTTAGAAAAAAGACCTTATTTTTTTGTTTCTTATTGGTCAAGTGAGAGAACGCTGAATTCCAAATGATAAAATTTTTTCCCTTTGATGGGTACATTTTGAAGTCCAAGAACAGAGATTCATACATGAAAGAAAATGAGTGATTGATAAAGTTGTCTATTTGCTCAACGACTAATTACCTGAAAAGTTGTCTATTTGCTCAACGACGAATCACCTAAAAAAAAAAAAAGTCAAGCAGCAATCGTTCTTGGTGCATTAGTTATGAAAAAAGAAAAAAGAAAAAAGAGAATAAGTGAGGAAGGTGGTATTGGTGAGAGACGAAAGAGGCTTAGTGCCATTAGTTATGGAAAAAAAAAAGGAGAAAAAAAGATAAAAGAAAGCAAAACACTAGTGGCAAGAGGAAAGAGGAGATGAAATGGGGTTTGTGTGTTGTGTTGTGTTTGTGAGAAAAAAAAGATGTTTTAGCCTTTAGGCCAAAATGGCCAAACGAAGGAAGAAAAGGGAAGAAAAAATCATCCAAAATGAAGAAAAAGTGCCATGTGTTAAAAGAAGGGGAAGTCACGTGCCAACCATTGAAGCTGCTACAGTAACAATCACTCTCTTTTATTAAAGGGAAAATCATTCAAAACGTCCCTCATATTTTATAAAATTACTTTTTTCGTTTCTCACTTTTAAAAATGTAATTTTATATCCTTTAAAAATTCACATTGATCAAATTTGATCCCTACCTAAGTTTTTGACTGATTTTTGGCCGGAATTCATCACGTGTCTTGCATATGATCATTTTATATGGGCAAAATTGTCAAATCAAAATTTACATAATCTATCTATAGTCCCTTATAGTTTACAAAATGAATTGTTTCGTCAATCACATTTCACAAAATAAATTTTTTCATCTCTCACATTTCACAAAATGAATTTTTTCATCCCTCATTCATCATGTGTACAAATAATTTTTTTTTAAATCCATGTATATATCTATTTGATTTCACCTGAATAATATGAATAGCATGTAATATATTTCTATTTGATTTCATTTAAACAAACTAATTGTAGTTGTACATATGTTATTCAATAGATATATACATGGGTTTAAATCTAAAAATTTTGTTTTAAATAGATATATATATAGATATATATATCTATTTGATTTCACCATGAACATGAGTAAAAAACTAACAATTTTTTTTAAACCCTATATATATCTATTTTAATTTCACCTGAACAGTACGTTCAAACGAAATCAAATAGAGATATATTACATGCTATTCGTATTGTTCAGCTGAAATCAAATAGATATATACATGAGTTTAAAAAAAAAGTTATTCGTATACATGATAAATGATAGATAAAAAATTTATTTTGTAAAATATGAGAGATGAAAAAATTCAGTTTGTGAAATGTGAGGGACTATGGATAGGATTATGTAAATTTTGATTTGATAATTTTGCCCTTAAAAAATGATCATGTGCAAGACATGTGGTGGATTTAAACCAAAAATTAGTCGGAAACCTAGATAGGGATCAAATTTGACCAATGTGAATTTGTAAGAGATGTAAAAGTACATTTTTAGAAGTGAGGGACGAAAAAAGTCATTTTGCCAAAAAAGAATGGCATTTTGAACGATTTTCCCTTTATTATACTTGAGGGATTACTACTATGTTTGTTAAGTGTTGGCAGATTTCCTAAGAATTGTTTAGGGGGAAGATTGCTCATAAAAGCTGATGATCTGAATTGTTTTGAAGGTCTTAGAGTGAATGGAATGGAAAATTAACAAGGAGCCACAAGTAAGAGTCATTGAAAGATCGGATGTTGGAGAATCCCCGACTCCCAGGAAAACGCTTTAAGCTCTTTATTATATCCATATTAGAGAACAAGAGTAAGAATAGCAAAGGAAGTTGATCAATAATCAATAGTGTACCCCAAGCCATTTTTGCCTTAAATTTTTTTTGGTCATCTTTTATATTTTTCTATTTTATCATTGTAACAAAAGGTATATAAACCTTTCACACCAACAGGTTCACATAATGTCATATAACATGAAATCAAATTCAAAATTTAAATCATGTACATATGACATATATCTATAGTTGTTAGTGTAAAAAAATTACTACACTAACGATATATAAAAAGTTAATACTTTCTTAAAAGTATAATCACAAAAAAAAAAGAGGCAGTCACATTTACATGCCTAATCAAACCTTCAATATATATTTTCGGGATAATTTCAAACACCTGAAGGTTGCTAACTTTTTTACTAGTCTCCCTCTAGATTTCATAAATTTCACTAACCTCTCTTGAGGTTAATTATCTTATAACATGTCAACCCAACCAACAATCAAAAAAATCATATCAAGAGAGAGAAGATAATATAATTCCACACATATCCCTCATTTATTACATTAGCTAGTTAATCTAGTATGAAAAGTGAATAATTATTTTTTTAAACTAAAACTTGAAGAAGTATAAGTGCAATTCAATGAAATTGCAAGGCAGGAATCAAAAGTAAGCAACACTTTAAAGACTTTTACAACGCTCTTTGCAATAGTTATTTCCATGAGACTGCATATAACAGCAGGAACATAGAATTTTAAAGGGAATGTTATGGGTTAACATTTAACAATTGAGGTTTAGTGAATTAAGTAGTGCTAGAATTTGCAAGAATTAGTTCAAGATTTGGAAAGACAAACTATGGCCTCTTCAAGCTTTAGAGGTGAATCATGGAATTCACCAACTACTTTCAACATCAATAATAGATTTTGCAAATGTAAACGCAAGGAAACAATTAAAAAATCTGAGAGTGAAAAGAATCCACACAAGTTGCACTTTTATTGTTCAAAGTGCAGATTTTTTGAATGGTATGAAGATCCGACTGATGAAGAGATGAATAGCCAACAAAGAGAGGAAAAACTACATACTAGTTAGTGTGTTTGGATTGTTGAATTATTTCATATAATATTTCGTTTGCATCATAAATATATTTTCCAATTCGCTTTTTTATATTCCCAACTACTTTTTTATCTCACATACATCACATTACAAAAAGTGTTACAGTAATTATTCCAAATAATAGTTCAAATAATATTCTATCCAAACACACTCACTGTATTTAAAGGTAAGAATAAGTATAGTTGCTTAACTGAATAATTTATTGTTTCATAATTATGATTTTAATTATGCTCAATTGCAGAACAAGTACAATTGTCCAATTGAATAGCTTATGGTTAAATTCAGTTAATAACAGTTAAGAATGATTTAACTAATAAGCCCGCTTAATTGCATAATAGTATTTAAAAAGTTGTGAGGCTAGTAAAGTCATTTCATTGTGACTAATGCAAACATCGAACTCTAAAATTCTGATAGGTGAGGTCATTGAAATTTAGGAAACCTGAAAGGAGGTTTCTGAATTTATCCCTATACTTTTACCTCTCTTTTTTACGAGGGCAAAGCATACCGAGTTTGTAGTTTGGGTGGGGTTCAGACTCACTCAGAGCACTAGTGCGACTAGGGGTGACAATTTCTGACACGATCTGAAAATACTATACGAATTTAACACGAAATTAATGGATTTTGGTTGAGGTTTCGAGGGTTCGGGTCAGAATCGAGTCGAACCCGATGAACCCGAAAAGAAAACAGGGTCGAATCCGGGTCAATCCGTGGTGACTCGATATTATCCGATAACCCGTTTACGAATTAAAAATAATTTAATAAACATAAAAATAATTTTATCTATCTAAACTAAGTTATTCTTTTTTTCCAAAGGCATTAATCACTTAATCCTAAATGAATTTATTTAACTTGTGTGAAGTTGAAATTATTATATTTGGATAAATAATGTATTATATTATTTTTTATTTTTATACTGCTTTAATTTAATTTATATTTGGTTTGGGATAAAACATTTTTACGGTGTTTTAATTTATTTTAGATTTGGTTTGGAATTATTTATTTAAATTTTTATTACTTGATTATGTAATTAGTCTTGTGTAAAATTGATTTTATTACAAATTACAGTGGTAAATTAATAAATTAAAATTAAGTTTCAGATCATTCGGGTCGATCCGACAACTCGAAATTTTTGGGTTCAAGTCAGATATCCTGACCCCGTTTCGAATTGACGGGTCAAGTTCTAGTCAGCGGGTTTCTGTTATATCCTGATATATCTCAACCCGATTCACCAATTCGATTTGGACCGATTGCCGCCCCTGCGGCCCATATCCTAAATCTGCGGGCATAAATGCGTCATTTGTCGGCGATGACGTCAGAATAAGCCGGTGACTGAGGGGGATTATGTTAGCTTATGCTATGAGCAGTAGTACCAGGTTGGGACGTATATCAACAATCCTAAGGATGGAGACTACTGAGAAGAACCCGCGCAAAGACTATTTTCAGTATGCCCACAATGATTCCTGCAAATTCTCCCGATGGACTGCTAAGTAAGTCCCCCGAAGACCCTTTATTTTCCATTTGAAATTTTCACTTTGATTTTTTAGTAGTTAATGTGTTTGACAGCTTTAAACTGCCATTGGATTGATAATGGAGCTATATTAGTCCAGTTCAGTGGTTAAATTGAAGGGTCTTTTTGGTTTTTTATCATAAAACGAGGTCTTGTCCTGGTTTCTTCATTTGATTATAAGGGAGTTTTTCTTTTCTTTGGTTTTTCAGTTTTTTAGTCAAAGAATTGAATGAACTCATGTTTGCTTGTGTTAGGGAATGTTACCAGTATATGTCTGCTAGGCCGTGGCAAAAAGTGAATGATTTTTATGCAGAAATGGTGCAGGGACGCGTATCATTGTCAGATTTGTTCAGAAAAGAGGTGGGCTTTTTGCAACAATTTAGATTTATTTGGTAGCCTTCATGCAGAGGAGGATTATGTGTTTGTTTTGCAATTAATATTCTTTTGTTGGTTTTTTTTTTTTTATATTGTTTGGTTTGGACTGAAAATTATTCTTGTCATCTGTTTGAGTAAATCTACAAAACAAAATATTTGGCAAAAAAAATTTTGGTTAAACTGGATCTCGCATATGTACATTGAGTTCCAGTTATCGTTTCATATATAATGTAGTCTTTTTTCTTGCTACTTGTGCTAGAGTTATGGTAGATAACTTTGGTGACTCACCACATTGCAAGCATGGGAGTGCTATTTGTTTATGAATCTTAAGGGATGCCATGAAGCAGGAGTGGCAGGCTACTCCTGGTCCAGTCCTCTTGATCGTTTGGGCAGATTAGAATGGCTTTCATCAGGTTCATGGGGTTCTTCTTGTCTTGCAAGTAGGTTAAGCTAAAGATAAAAAGTATGGCTTGGGACTTGGCTTGCACTTTTGAGTTAGATTTATATTACAACTTATGTATTCAGCCTCCTTGGTGGACTCCACCAAAATTCCTCCAGAACATGTTGTATCAGAATTTGGGTTAATATTTTATATTTTTGAGCTACTTATTCATAATTTTTTTGGTGTTGGACCTTTGATCTGAGGTCTTTGTGTTAGTCGAGGAAGAGGTTAGCTTGCATTTATTGTCATATGTGGGGCATGAGGGGTACCATTGGTTCAGTATGCTGGTCTTTCATTGAATAGGGAGATGATGTAGTGTTTGTAAAAAACCCAGAGTTGTCCCAATTGGCTTGAAAGAGCAAAATGGGGTACTTGATATATAGGTGCGACCAGGGCCTATTGGCTTAAGCTTTTTTTTGGAGTTGGGTTTTAACTCAGATATGGGGACTCAGCATTGGATTTCTCTAGACTTTATCCTTCATAACATTGTTGGACGCCTTGTTAATGGTATACTATGAATGCTTGAGATTACACAAAAATGGATTGCTTCTGTTTCATTTTTATTGTTTTGATATCAACTTGGTTTAGGTTTCTTAGCAGTTTTTGCATCCCTCATAAAATCTTGTTAAAGTATTTTATGGCTGTTAAAACTTTTAGGCAACTTATGTTATTTAACCTTCTCTTGAGACCAATCATGTTCTTGGTGTTGCAGTTTTTGATTATTTTGGCACGTTTACTTTTTGCTAGTTATGTCATTAAAGTGAAAAAGTCATGGGCTTAGTCCTGATGCCTTGAAGTAATTGTCTCACTCAACTATATCACCTTATTATCCTGGAGGGTTAGAATGAAAAAAGAGGGAAGACTAAATGACTACTTCTCCTCTGAAACAAGGTGGATGTCAGGAGAGCCAACATTTCCCAAACTAGACACCCCTGTCCTTAACCTATGGGAAAGGGTTAAATAAATTACAGAACTTCTATTCTTAACAAGACACCAATCCCATTTACACACTTGCCCGTTGATAGCGGGCATAACAACTGCAGTCAGCTATCTGATTTCTATTTAAGAGGTTATCAGGTTTTTAAGTTTCTAGATGATTGATTTAATTTTCAGAACTACAAGGTTTTTGGTAGGCTTTAGATATTATGGTGCCTTAAATGTTTGTCTACTTTACCCCTTGTATTGCTCTGTTGTACTTATTAAAAAGAAATTCTTGTAGTTGCTGCAGACATGTGCTGTGCATGATGATACTGAAATCATAGAGGATATCCATGAAAATGACATTGATAGTGCTCCAGCAAAAGATAGGACTGGGAGGTGGGCAAGAGTAACTTTCAAGGTACTCCTTTCATACCATGGGGGTTCGTTTCAAGGCTGGCAGAAGCAACCTGGTTTGAATACTGTACAAGGGTATGTTTCTTGCAATGGCTTCTGATTTTTGTGTTACAATTCCACATTGCTGATTATACATCTGATACATGATTAGTGACTAGGTGGAAGTGCTCAATAGACATGGCAGATGTCCCTTCATTTGGCGACATTAAATTCTTAACTTTTGATAGTATTGCTCGCTTTATAATGTGTAAGAGCTAGTTTGTGGACTGTTATGCATTCCAATGCTACGGCCTTTCTTTTGATGGCTGATGACATGGCTACTGAGTTCTTGTCTGATACACCCCCTCAAAATGTGTCTAGCCAACATGGGTAGCTGATAAAACACAAGAAGAACACTGAAGGGAGTAGGAAATCTTCAAGCTCTGTCCAGCTAGGATAAGTAGAAACATAGACAAATAGTAACACACTTGTCTTGATCTACGTATCTGGTTGAAGACTTGAAGTTGCCAATGAATGTGGATGAACTAAATCCTTGTATTTGAGATCTCATAGTGGATAACCTCCCTCCCTCCCCCCCATCTCTCTCTCTCTCTCTCTCTCTCATACAGAGAGACACATATTTCTCGCCATCATCATCTTGTTTTACTGGTTACATACAAATGGTTTTTTTATTCAACATTTTATCTATTAATTATTCAGGGTGATATGTTGCTATTTTACATGTCTTGATCTTTGCTATTTTTATCTTTGTTGGTTTGGTAATTTCTGAGCTCTGCTATCTATAGTATAGTTGAAAGATCTCTTGGTAAGTTTGTCGACGAGAAGAAAACTCAGCTGCTAAATGAAAAGAACTTACCAATTGAAGGCTGTGTTGTAGTAGCTGGGCGCACTGACAAGGGAGTTACAGCATTTCAACAAGTTTGTTCTTTCTGTATGTCCTCTTTCAGAACACAATTCCCTCTGTCCATGTTGTGGTATAATTTTTTCTTTGCACTTCTGTCAAATCTCGCTTATTTTTTCCCTGATAAATTTACTTCTGTTGAAGAGGCTTACCTTTTGACTTCCCTGTGTTTTTGATCAATTTTGCATTTTAGAGGAGCGACCTTGTTGATGTTGGCTTATTGATTGTTGTTTGAATAATTAAATGCATCTAGCAGGTGAGCCATATCAGGCATATTTGTGTTTCTCTAAACTTTGAGAACAAAAATAGTTTTTTCTCATGGTATATGGAGTGAAAGAACAGTCTGACCTTATTCAATAGTTCCAGCTAATTAGTTATTCCCTTGTATTTTAGTTTTGTTATGTTGTTTGTTGAGTCTTATAAGAGATAAATAAGTATAATTCTATAAAGTGTATGGGAGCTAGATACCTGGATTTTGAATTCTCTACTTGTTGAGCTTGAGCCATTAGAGAGGTGAATCTTTTATTATTTAAACACTCTAACATAGCCCTTTAAATTTGGGATGGATTGTTTTGATTAGGTCCACGCGTGCATAGAATCTTTAGTATTGGTAGTGAGGATCAAAGCTTTTGGGACACTTCCTGCTCACATATGATGTTGAATTACTAAAATAAAAAGCTTTCCATGTGGAGAGAAAAAACATTTGGAATCCAAGAATAGTGATCATGTTTGTTACATTGTTTTTGGATGTTATACCTCATTATACCTCTGTCACTTGGAACTTAAAACATTTCTTGGTGGAAAATTTCTGCCTAAAAGTTTTACATGGCAAAAAAAAAAAAAGAGTAATTAACAATATAATAAGACTTCCCTCTTTCCCTACCACTCCCAGATTGAAAGAGATAGAGAAGAGAGTAAGAATACAGGATACCACCTCTTCTATTTGAAAAAGAGAAGGAAGTTTTGTCTGCTACCATTTTTTTTAATGGTTTTGACATTGAAGAAAGACAAAACTGCGAAGAAATCACACGCTTGCTTCTAAAAATATTCAAAGAAGTCGCAATTCGTTGTCAAAGTTGATCAGTGATGTTAGGTTTTGGCGTTTCTTGCAGTATCAGAAAGCAGAGATGAGAGTTTGTGTATATAAAATATAATTCTTGAGAATGGTAATTTTAAAAAAATCTAGGGATAGTTATTAACTCTCTTTTTCCTTCTGTTAATTGTGTTGCATGAAAATTTTAAATCAATCTCTTATAGAGGAAAAAAGTTTTTGATGAAGTTAGATGCGATGTAGTGAATTAATCCTATCTATATGTTTGTTTGATAAGCAATCAAGCTTCTGAATGGCCTCTCTGTATGTGTATTCTTGGCTTGATTATTTGTGTCCAAGAGTCTATTTGGATCATACAGTAAGCTGGGTTTTTGTTTTTTCTACATGATAAAATTTCTGAAAGTAGAAAGTTTGGGTTTGTTCATTTTGGTGGCTACAAGCTATATCCTTATGTTTCTCATTGTCTGCTTGTACATACACCCAAAGACGAACACAGACGTCTGCATTTATACTTATATGCAAAATAAATATTAATTGTATCTCCCTTTAATTATTTGCTTCTTACCTCAACGGTTAATGTATAGTAGAATATTAGGATCTCATTCTCTATGTTCTTCAATGTCCAGATACTTGGCGAAAGGATGTGAAACCTCAAGACATTAAAAGCACCATTAATGATGCAGCACCAGGGAAGATCAATGCTATTTCTGTTACTGAGGTAATGCCGTACTGGTCATTATATATCAGTGATGACTGGATTATCGGATAATTCAGAAAGTTAATTAACAGTGCTGAATCGTTAAAGATTTTTAACAATTAACAGTTCTGAATAGTTAAAGGGATATTTTTAACAACTACATTTTAAGTTGCGAGATTAATTTTTTCAAACAGCCAATGATTGGGAAAAATAAATAGAATTTTCTTCATCATATTGTAAGAAAAAAGAGATACTGATGAGGAGCTACTTGTCAAAGGTATCACGTGAATTTCATCCAAATTTCTCAGCCAAATGGAGGCGCTACTTGTATGTCTTTCCCTTCAATGATGGAAAAGAAGCTGAGCTCAGCAGTCAGGTTGAGAAGGATTTGAATGAACATGATTATACCTTTACATTAGATAATGGACTTCATGATGACAAGGATCAAATCGAAGCTGGAAATAAGCCTACAAGGTTTGAAGTCAGCAAGGTTAACCAACTCTTAAGTCAATTAGAAGGGAAGTTGCTGTCCTACAAGATGTTTGCACGAGACACTAAAGCCTCAAGGAACGTGTAAGTCAGAACTGTAGTCCTCTGTTGTTTGGTTCATGAATTTTTTGTTAATCATTGCTGTATGCCAATTGGACTTGGTATATCATCTATGCTGCAAAGTCAAAGCGTATTTGGCTGAATCAGATTGGCAGTTGTTGTGTAGATGTTGCCATCTGAACTGAAGTATTCTGAAATAGTTGAATTTTCGTTCTTAGCTTGGTGCTCACTGCCAACACAGAAGTCCTAAGTGGCAGTTAGTTAATAAGAGATGCTGAGATTGGCTGATCCTCTTGCAGAGCTATGTTGGTTATTGCTGGCTTCATTTTTGCAACTTTAACGATATTCACATACTCACATAGAAGATACTGGGTATCAGTATAACTTGATCAATTTTGGTTTTGGGCAAGCAGTGAGCTGTAATTCTGAATAGTCTTCCTGGGAGATGCATCTGTTGGTTCTTAAAAGGCCTATATTTTGGCTAGTTTAGGATGCAACATCATCTTACATCCTCATCCCCAACCCTCCCCCCCCCCCCCCCCACAACCCAAAAAAACAAACAAAACAAAGAACCCCCAAAGAAAAGGAAAATAAGTATATGCCGAAAGTTACAATTGATCATCTCTCTTGTGTCATTTTGTCCCCATCAACTCCTTATAGATCCAAAAATTTCCCATTGGTTTGGTGCAATTATTTGTTTTTTAGATAGACTGTTTGAATCCCTGTCCCTAATTTTCAATTGCTGACACATAATTCTTTTGAAAATTGTGTGTTCATAATCATATTCTTTTTACATTTGAAGAACTACATCTACAAATGTGTTTGTGGGTTCAAATTTTGATTTGCATGATTGTGAAAATAACATTTTCCATTTGACAGGCCTCATAAGGTTCATAGTTTCTGGATATGATGTGATTCAAATTAGAAGTTGCTACTACAGGGATATAGAATGTCATTTTTCACCCAACAAGTTGTATGCCATCTGCTTTTTCATTCTTCTATTCTTTTGTTGCTAGCTGTTATCTAGGCAATGTGAAGCCTGTAAACTTTGCTCTTTCTTTGTCAATTTTTTTGGGTAATTAGATGTTTTGGTGGCTGTAGTATAAGTGATTAAGACCTAAGATCTTTACTTGTACATTTTTTAGAACTAATAAATTCCAGCTGATGCTTGATTTAGGTTGCTTTCATTCTGAGCATTGTTAGATGGAAAATTTATCCCCCCCTGAAAGCATTTTATCATAGAGCTTTGGCTTGTGCTTATCTTTATGTATATACCCATTTATATCAAACAGTAATGTATCACCTGCATTCAAGTGGATTTTGATCTTTAGAGTAAGCAATAACAATTCAAATTTACTGTTACAGAGCTTCTCTCTACTAGGTTTTGAATCAAGATTCAAGGCAGTTATGAAGTTTGTCCTTACTTTATGTGGGGGAACTAGTTTTTATGCAATCTGACATATGGTGTAGCAGCTTCTTAATCTCCCTTTGCCTGTCTTCTATTGACATTGCAGTGGTCCCCCAACTGAGTGTTTTGTCTTCCATGCCCGAGCGACGGAAGCGATCTTACCATGTACACAGGTCAGCAAATTAACCTCTGTTCACTTGTTCTATCATCATTCTAAACTCTCCATCACAATTTTTATTCCATTTAAGGTAATGAAGTCCATTTTTGTAAACTTGGTTGCATGTTATGTTTTTTGAGAAACCAATGAACGTATGTATGTTCAGGATAATTGAACAATCTATCAATCGATAGGTAGATATGTAAAACTCGTGATGAACTTGAGCAAGATGAATATGGGAGGTTCACAGTTGGTACATACTTGAGGTTGCATTCAGTGGTTCATTATTATAACCATTTGAATAGTCCAACGAATACCAATAAAGTGGTATTTAGAGTGTGGCATAAGGTGTTTATTGACTTCTGGGACGTTTTTCAAAACATGAAATATGCTCAAGGATGAAGCCTAGTCAGCAGATGGAGAAGTTAAGACGGTAGGTCTTACAGTGCCTCATCTAAGTAAAACGTGAGGAAACTGACGGATTGACAATTATAAAACTGAGAACTAATTTACCCACCTTTTATACTTTACAAAATGATATTCATTTCAACAAACCCTAGGACACCCTAATACGGCAATTTAGAGTGCAATCCCCTATTGTAGGTTTGCTGTTGTGCATTTTATTTTAAGAACTCCAGCTTCTGATTGTTCTACATTCTTTACCCTGGTTAGGATGTATAGTTGTGTATTGCGTACCTTGTAGATGCTACCACATTTCTTTTCTACTACCCCTTTACACATGCCTATTCTATATATCTAGGTAAAGCTTTTTGGCAACATTCTAAACAACTGAGAGATAGTTCGAGCAACATGGAGACTAGTTAATTACAGTTGCTATTTTTCCTGATGGCTTATGATTGTGTGATTGAGCAATCTGAATCTATATGTTGCTGCTGAAGGATTTATGTACTGACTATGTAAAAGACACTGTGATGATTGGAATGTGAATCTTTATTAGTTATTCTTTTGGTCTTTACACCTACCATTGAGCATGCAATTGCGTGGCAAGTTGGCTTTATAACTATTGGGATTTTGAGATATTCCATAAATTTTACACTATTGATTTAGTTTGTTTTGCTGCTGCTGCTTCTTCTTCTTCTCCCTCTGTCTCTCCCCAAAACTCAAGGCTGGAAGTGAAACGAAGATCATGTGCATAGAGTTGGTTGCTAATCGCTTCTTGCGCAAGGTAGTTGCTTTTTTACTCGTATCTTTTCGAAATCTTGTCTGAGGAAGTACTCTCACTTGATACTGTTTTATGTATGTAATAAACTTTTGGTCTCCAAATGAGTTAAACTAATTTTGCTGTTTTAGAACCTTTTCTTGAAGATTTCACACTCCTTAATATCTAAGTAATTTCAAAATATTTGGATTACCTGCCTGCATGGTTTTTTGTAGGAAAAAAAAGCTATTAGTTGTGTATCCGAATATGGTTTTAGCTTTTCCTACAAGTGACAGTAAATTCTTCTTGATGGATATTATTGGTGATCGTATACTTTAGATATGAAGTTAAAGGATTTATATACACCATATCTTTTAGGAGAGAATTCACCAATCTTTAGTCCCATTGGCGCCAAGCTGCTTTGCGGTTTTCCATTCATGAGCTGATATATTCGTTGACAAGCAAAGCTAGTGTGAATCTTGGCCATCCTGGACACAAAGCTCTTATAGCTGGCCTATTTGAATTGTCTTTGGAGCTTTCAGTCTTTGTGAGATTCTTATAATTGATCAATGGTGGCCTTTGCATTGATTTGCAGATGGTGCGAGTTCTTGTTGCTACAGCAGTGAGAGAGGCTGCTGCTGGTGCTGAAGAGGATGCACTACTGAAACTGATGGATGCCACATGCAGGCGAGCAACTGCTCCACCATCACCTCCAGATGGCCTTTGCCTTGTTGATGTTGGGTATACAGATTTTGATAAAAAGATTTGTTTCATATCTTAAGGTCTTGTTGTGACCATTACTACAAAGACTCCATTCTTCATCTCTTCATTTGTAAATTTGGGAGAAGAGGATATTTGGAAGGCAAACTTGCTAGATCATAGGAGAGCTGTAAAAGCAAGGAAGAGAAAAAGAGTGGACTGTGGAAGGTATCCTCTTCCAGCTAATTGGCAAATCAAGATGGTCAATCTTATGGTCCTCATTTCAACTTCAGCCAAAACTTTTTGTTCTCACAAATGGAGCTATCAACAAAAAGAAGCAACTGTAACCCAAGTTAGCCAAAACTTGCCCTATATATGAAAATACATTGATTTGAGGTTTGCATGAGTACAAATATGTTGTAATGAATAATGATTGTAATTATTTGCCTCAATTTTAATTATTTGTTTTTCACTTCTTTAGTGCCACGTACTTTAATTGAAAGCCTCTGTTATTGTGTGCTTACTCTGTTGCAGAAATGTATTATAATATCAGGCAAAAGCAACAAAAATAGTAGAATGGAGAGAGATGAGCAAATGCAAACAGGTCATATGTAAATCTTAATATTATTTGTCTAGGCAGCAATTCAAAGTGTCTTTGCCAAGCCTGGCATCTCAAATAAGTAGGCCGAAGCCATCTTTCTTGTTCTTATATGGAAATATGAAGCATGCAATTCTTCATATGAAGCAATTTAGAAAGTACATTGAAGCAAACCATCAAGGAAAGAGACAAAAAGGTTCAATTTATGGCTGCTTCTTTCAAGTAACCCCTCTAATTTGGTGTTCTATAAGAGAAAAAAAGAAAATTCTGTTGCTCTCAATAAATTTTAAAAAAAAATTATGTATTTTTTTTTGTAATAAAAGGGACTATATATTGAAAAAACTTTAGTTATAGGTACAAAACGAGAGAAGCAAATTTCCAAACACTTTCATAGCATACAAAATTCGTATCTTACTGAGCACCTAGTTTCGCCAATCTATCAGCACACTGATTAGTTTCTCAGTAAGTATATCTAAGTGTGACTTTCGATAAAGCAAATATCAGGAACCTTGAAAAAAATTACGTGCTACCTCACTCCTAGCTAACTTTTTTATTCTTATAGCCCTCTACTCAAACTCTTAAACCATTTAAGACTTACTAATTACATGATATTTGTATTACTATATGCATCTGATTTTTTTTTTTTCTTTTTTAAGTTTTATGAGATAATTCAATTTGAAATAGTAGTTTGGTTGGAGAATAAAGGCATGTTAGTCTTTGAACTGCAGAAAATTATGTACAAATCTGTGAATCTGATCCCAACTAACATTGAAAAGGGGGAAGCCACGGGGAGAACAAAGTGAAGAATAAAATTTATTCATGAACAAAGCTCAAAGGCAAACCGCAAATTTCTCATGCAAAGCTCTCCCATGTCACCATGCATGCAAAGAGAGGACATAGTCAACATGAACAATAACAACAAACGCCCTCTTTCCATTTTTGTCCATTCATGCGTTTTCACGGCTCCTCACTGCCTTTCACTATTCTTGGCACCTATCTCTCCCTCCCCCTCCCTGCCTTCCGGTCCTATGCCCATACATTTTTGCATGTCAACCTTCATTCCATTCTCCAGCTCCTTCTGCACACAAAGAAGACAATCTTTTGCTCAGGAGCCCTCCCTAAGGGCGCGCACACCACAAGTGCGCGTCACGATACAATTTTGCTCGCGCCATGGCTAAGATTTGCAAGTCCTCATGGTGTCTTCTCATACTAGCCATTGTTCTACAGCTTGTTCATACGTGCATCTGTTTGTCAGAGCCTGATTTGCTTATACAGTTCAAGGATTCCCTGAAAAATACTGGTGCATTGTCCAATTGGGACGCGAAAGTACCCTCATGCAAGGGTGATCAGCCGAATTGGAGTGGTGTACTTTGCGATAAAGGGAATGTTTGGGGATTGAAGCTTGAAAATATGGGGTTGAAGGGTGATATCAATGAGGATGCCCTTAGCCAGCTGAAGAGTTTGAGGACTCTCAGCTTCATGAATAATGATTTCGAAGGACCTCTCCCGGACATGAAGAAACTTGGTGCCTTGAAATCGTTTTATTTGTCGAATAACAAATTTTCAGGGGAGATTCCAGCCGATGCTTTTGTAGGCATGCTGTCAATTAAGAAGATTCATTTGAGTAACAATCAGCTTTCAGGGCCAATACCATCCTCCTTGGGAACATTGCCAAAGCTTATAGAGTTGACGCTTGATGGCAATCAGTTTTCAGGTCAAATTCCCGATTTTACTCAAGAAAGAATGATTAATGTGAATTTCTCCCACAACCACCTAGGGGGTCAAATTCCTGCCAGCCTGAGCAACCTCAAAGCAGCTTCATTTTCTGGTGAGTCTCTTTCTCAAAAATTGTTTTATGTTTATTTAATAGCACAACTGTTTTTCAATGATTTCTTGTCTTTAATATGGTACCATGATGTTATAATATGATAGTCACGCCTCCTATTTCAGAAGGATGTTCAAAACTTGACGATGGTGGTAGACAATACCATAATAAAGTCCCAAAACAGGATACAAACATTGTCACAGCTACAATGAAGAATTTAATCCTTAAGGTTTATGGCATTACTACAATTCGACCAAGTGGTTAGCTTTGTCCCATGATGGAACTATATACGTATATTTAAATATCCAAGTGAAATAATACCAGCAGGGCAACTGATATTAAGCTTATAATTGGTTATTTATCTTGAAAATCTTTCCACACCATATAACTATGATGATCTATTTTTTTTCCTCTTGATTTCTAGGTCTTTTACTTTTTTCTTCTGTCTCACATTAAGAAAAAAAAGCCTCTACGGATTAGCGCGAGATACCTAAGATGAAATCTATACATCAGTAAGTGGTATTGTCAGATTAACTTACAAGAGATTAAATTCTACCGATGAACAGATAATTCAGACCTTTGTGGTGCACCATTGGAACCATGTCCTAGTCCCCCAGAGCGAAAGCTATCTGTTGTAACTATAGTACTTGTTGCAATAGCTGTTGTGGTAGCTTTGGGAGCAATTGTAGCAGTTATAATCATCCTCAGCCGGCGCAAGAAAGCACCTCAACTGGGAGATGCACCAGCAGCTGCAGCAGCTCCACAAGGTCACAACAAACCTCCCTCTGAAGATTTGGACAGATTGGAAAAAGGGATGTCACCAGATCGCGGTTCAGAAGGCAAGAAGAGTGATCAGAATATCAAGCTTTCATTCTTGAGGGATGATGTTGGAAAATTCGACATGTCTGATCTACTCAAAGCCTCTGCTGAGGTATTAGGGAGTGGAATGTTTGGATCTACCTATAAAGCTGCCCTTAATACAGGACCAGTGATGGTTGTGAAGAGGTATAGGCAAATGAACAATGTTGGCAAAGAAGAATTCCATGAGCACATGAGAAGGTTAGGCAGATTGAGTCATCCGAATGTGCTTCCACTTGTGGCCTTCTACTATAGGAAAGAGGAGAAACTTATAGTTTCTACCTATGTTGAAAATGTCAGCCTGGCTGTTCAACTTCATGGTAAGTATACATAATTCAAATTTACTATGCATGATGCAACTTTTATTAGTTCTGAGTATGAAGATTGCTTTTCTCTGCAGTTTTTAGCCATAGTTGATCACTTATTTCTCCCTATATTAGACTTCTTTGGTTGGATCTAAAATACTTTCCTGAGAAGTGGTTTTACCTTTTCTGTTCCATCAATGACCAAAAATATGCATAACAATTTTGCCTTCCTAACTTTGAATTCCTCAGTCGGCGAGGAGTAATAGATATTAATGTAAGTAATTTCTGAAGAACCAAAAATTAAAAAAAGGAAATCAAGCCACTCGTGTGCTGAGGTCTAAACAGCAGAAACTTGTATTTCCAGGTAACAAATCTCGTGGCCTGTCAAGCCCTGATTGGCCTACCAGATTGAAGATTGTCAAAGGTGTATCTAAAGGCCTTCTGTATCTCTACAATTCGCTCCCGAGCCTGATCGCACCCCACGGTCACCTCAAATCCTCCAATGTTATTCTTAACGAAAACAATGAGCCATTGCTCACCGACTACGGACTACTTCCAGTAGTCAACTTGGAACAAGCACGGGACCAAATGATAGCATACAAGTCACCTGAATTCAAGCAAAATGGCCGCATCACCAAGAAAACTGATGTCTGGAGCTTGGGTGTATTGATACTTGAACTTCTCACAGGAAAATTTCCATCAAACTTCTTGCAACAAGGTAAGGGAAGTGACACCGATTTGCCGACTTGGGTGCATTCTGTTGTCAAGGATGAGTGGACCGTTGAGGTTTTTGACAAAGATATGCAAGGAACTAAGCACTGTGAAGGTGAAATGATGAAGCTATTGAAGATAGCACTGATTCTTTGTGAGCCTGAAATTGACAACAGATGGGACATTAAGGAGGCAGTCGACAGGATTGAAGAGATAAAGGAAAGAGATGATGTTGATGATTTCCACTCTTCATATACCAGTGAAACAGACATGCGCTCATCAAGGGGGTTATCTGAGGACTTCATTAATGTTCCAATGAATGGTTAAGTGGGAAAGCTTTTTCTGTCATACAAAGGAAGTCTTGGACACAAATCGGATGATTTTTCGAGGTACAGTGGGAATGGAAGATTTGGCTTCACAAGGCAATGATGTTAACAAGAAGAATATACATTGAGGTGAAGTTCAATTGGAAGGCCTTTTTCAGAATGGAAAAATGGGCAGGAAAGTGCATTAGTTCTTGTCATGATGTATATAGTCTAGTACCGTTTTCAATATACTGTAAGCTTCTTGATAAAATGGGATTTATCTTAGAGCAATCGTTAACAGATTAATGCATGCCAATGAACAAGATTTTGAAGGTTTGTATATTCTAGAGTTGCTAGCATTTCCAATCTAGCTCCAGTTCGTTGATAATCATAGAGTAATTTGTTAACAAGAAGCTGACATTCTTTTTGTTGGGTACACTTGTTGTATCATGACAAGTTATGGTTATGCATATTTATCTTTCTAAAGTTTTGGCTTATTGCTGTATACAATTTTTGGCTCATTGAGCATGATTTTCTTGCATTGTCTTAATGTAGCCAATTTATTGCACGAAAAACCAAAAAAAAAAAAGATAAAGAAAGGAAAAGGTGCAGCATATGCATCAAATTTTCTGCTTTTCCCTTTTCAATAAGCTAAAGAAAAAAAAAAAGTCTAAATCTAATCACATTCCATTTTCTAAAATAAAATGAGATTATACATTTTTCTCTATGTTGATCAAAGGACTGCCTATGTTTAAGAAGGAACCACTTTCTTAATCTATATTTTTTTTTTAACCATGCCATAGTACTTAAAGTTTGCAGTAAGAAATTATCAAAAATGTGAAAATTGTAAAGGATGGGAATGACAGTTATATCAGATTTGTCTCATTGAACAAATCTATCTTGGCAACAAAGAAATGTTCTAGTACTTTTATCATTTGATATAATGCCAAAACGCAAATGAAAAGATCGAAGATGCATTAGTTCCTACAAACACCACAATAACACAAGCATATAATCAGAGGCAAACTATGAATATCCACTTATCAAGTAAATTACAAAGTAGTAGAGCTAACGTTTTGACAACGCTAAAAAGAATTTAAAAAAAAAAAGATCATGAAAAATTCTGACACATATGTATTTTCTAGTTTTGGCATTGATTAGTTTAGGTTTCCATACTCTTTTTTTTTTTTTGATGATGATGAGGTTTCCAAACTTGGATCATTTATTTTGATCCCTTGAAATAAATAAGTAGCTAATTGAGTTCATCCTCCTACCATGGTATTTTGCCTTTTCTGTGTGAAATGAACATCAAGCTTCCTTGAAGGGAAAGACAAAGCATGTTTGGACCTAGAGGGGGTCGTACAGCAAGAAAATTGGAGAAACAATTAGTTGTATTTCCTTTCTGAGATAAGTAAATTAGTTGGCTATTTTTTCTAGGACAAGGGTGAAACCTTTTTCCCTCTGAAAATAGGCAATTAGTTAGGCATCTTGCCTGTCTTGTGTCCTTCAGAAAATGTTGCAACCTTTGTCTGTCTTTTACAACGCTTGGCCTTGGACCAGGCAAAGAAAACTCTGCAGAACTGGTCTTTTCACTACTACTTGTCTTTCTTTTCTTTTCTTTTTTCTGAAATATGGGTTGGATCATCTACCATTCCCTGGTCAACCGCTTCAAGGGGGGATAGGAATGAGAAATCCCTGGAATGTAGGATGACTTTCAAATGTCTTTGCTGTCATCTCTCAAAAAGAAAAAAGAATACCAGAAGCAAAACTAAATACTTTGAATTATCTCTTTTCATCTAGGAGACTTTGGGAGTCAAAAAGGAGTCTAAGATTTCCAAATCACTTGGAGCCTCTCCAAGATATAAAAAGAGGTTTTTCAAATGGTTTAGCCTTCGGTAATGCAAGAAACAAGGAGAGGAAAGTCTAGAAACTCATTTGACAAAAGCATAAAAGCAAGAATTCTTATAAAACTCAAAGGGTTTGGGTGTGTTCGAATTGATCCTAGCTACAGAACCAAAATGCCAATTCCTAGAGGAAATGCTGAAATGGTATGCGTGGCCATAGATAAAGACAAAGGAAGCCAATATGCTTTGAAATGGGCTGTTGATAATCTTGTGGGAAAAGGCAAATATGTTACATTGATTCATGTCAAACAAAAACAACCTTCCTCTGCTTCATGTAATTCTCTCTTTTTATCTTCTACTCTTCATATTGTGTTCCATATTGGTGTTTGTAATTCAGCATTAATTAGATGCTTACAATCAAAGTCCTGATTTATGTGTCTAATAATTGTCAATGCATATTAGTCTTTCTATGATGAATGCCCTGATGCTGATTTTGTTTGCACAATAACATTTGAAACAATTATTCTGGTATCTGTATGTGCTTGAATTCTCAATGCATGGACTTATTCGAAATAGAATCTCTATACAAATACCTACCCATCAGTCCATCATTGTTTTGTTATGCCAGCTTTTCACGTCCATATTGTGAGAATGCATCATGTCGTAAGGCTGCAATCCTAACTGCATAAAAGTACAATACAGTATCAGTTTCAAACAAATTTGTGAAACTGCAGAGAAACAATGTAAGAATAAGGCAAATAGCTCGAGAAAGTTAAGCTTATGGTCTATACTCCAAAGAAAACAAGCAATTCTCAACATTTAATTCTGACTGATAATCATGCAGTCCAAACTATGCTGTTGGACACAATGCTTAAAACTCAAAGATACCTGCTCTGCATGTATTAATAATGTCTGCAGCATGGTAACAGTTTCTGCTCGGGGGTTTACAGATACTGGACGAATATGCAAGCATACGTTTCATGCTTGTATGTTGTAAGATTTTTCGATATTCATCTTGGAAAATCTCATTAGGAATTCCAAAATTTTTATCATTGTTGCAGTGGTGAGCCACATTGCTCTTGCTGATGCTAATGATAGCATTCAAAGATCATATAAAGATGCTGATGGCCAATCCAAGGAGTTGTTCCTTCCCTTCCGCTGCTTCTGCACTCGCAAGGATGTAAGATCTGCTATATATTTTGAAGTTCTGAATTATGTTGGTTACTTATTTCTTTTCTTGACTTGCTACAAGAAGTGAAAAGAAAGAAAAGAATAGGATTTCATCATGTACTGCAAAAAAAGAAGTAAATCATAGAATACCTACATAAGTTTAGAAAAGACCTAGTAATTGAACCCAAAAATTGTCCAAGAGAGAAAGTTAACCATTCATTCTCAAGAATCATCGATTAAAAAGATTATGAAAAACCCACATCTAAGTTCCCTGATTCAACATGTGATATCTTTCAGTCCGTTCTTTAAACCCAATACCCCTCTTGGATGCCTTTACCTGATCAACATGAATTTCCTTTTTATGTTTAGGTAGCAAGCTCTTAGAATTTGACTAGTTATCTTGCAACAGATACGAGTTAATGAAGTCATGATTGAGGATTTGGACATAGCAAAAGGCATATATGACTATGTCAGGGCAAACTTCGTTGAGAATTTGGTGCTTAGTGCTCCATCAAAGAGTGCATTTGTTCGGTAAATTACTTCTTTGCCCCATTTATCTATTTTCTTACTATCCAAATAATTAAATTCAGAGATACATACAGATGTGAACACCTGTTTCTGTTTAAGATCAGCTATGCTGGAAACTTTTAAGAGAAGTAACTTTCTGCAAGATACTTGATCCTTCTTCCTTTCTTTTATTAACAATCACTTCTATTTTGGTTAGAGAGCCTCAAAATGCAGGTCTATTCCTAGAATCAAACCTATATCAAGAACCATAGATGCCATGATGAGCTTTTTATAACCATAAACACTCACACAATGCACATGCATGCAGACACGCAAAGGCAATACTTTTCATTTGTCAGAAAAGCCAGTTGAAAGCATTAGAACCCATATAGTTCACTCTTACCTTGTATCTGGTGCCTACACCACACACTGCAGAAATGTTCAAAGAAGGTGACTTCAGGGTTGGTACCAAAAGAAATTAAAAAATTCCATTAATTCAATCTCACTCTACGTGTATGGTCTAACTGAATCAACCATTCTTCAAAACAATATGAAGATAGTAGAAATATTATCATCTAGCAACTACTCGACTAGCAGCATTAGTGTTGCTATTTCCCTTTTCCCCTGGTGAAAGCATAAGTGTGATGCTATTTTTGTACCTCGTTACTAACAAATCTTTGGACGCAGCAGATTCAAGACTACAGACGTCGCTTCCACTGTTTCCAAGGTGGCACCAGATTTTTGCAATGTTTATACCATCTCAAAAGGAAAACTCTCATCAGTAAGGGCTGCCTCCTGTCCAGTTCCAAATCCACCGCCTCGCCAAGGGCAAAATCAAGGCACGACAAATCCTGTCCTTTCTGATGCACGTCTGATGCATGGCAGTGGAGTAAGAGGTCTGGTTCTGCAATTTTGCCATGTCTAAATTATGGTTTTAGTACAGGTAGAGGAACTAAATGCATCACTCAACTTGAACAGGTTTTTCTCATGATAAATCACCGATTGTCCCACGAACTCTGGCTGAAGATATGGACTCAATCAAGTGAGTTGTGCATATATCAAGAAATGACTGCTTTTCACTTTCTACATAAGGAACAAACAGAATGACGGTATTAGGCATCTCACATTCAAAATCATTAAGATGTTTGGTCCTGCATTAGAATTCTTAAATCTGCATGGGTAAAAGTTGTGTGGAACCCACATTTCAACCAATACCTGCAAAAGAAATGCGATGAAAGTGAATAAACAAATCATTTGATTGATTTCCAGCAAATGAAGGCTAAGACATACAGTAACCGTACTTTACTACCCTTGCTCAGGTCACCATTTACTAGAGGCAAAACTCAGAATAGGTCATCTGGAGACTTCTCATTGCCAGATAGCGACATATCATTTATCAGTTCGGGCAGGTCCAGCATGGATCACTTGTTCCCTTTACCTGACATTCAGGACATGGCATTTCCCCCTCGTCTTTCAAATGGCTCTGAAACAGAGAATACATCGAATTTTGGTTCATCATTCTCAGGGCCAAGGACACCTGATACAAGCGGTTCTGGTACATTTCCATCCAGAACACACGAAAATGGCAGCATATCATGGTCGTCATCATCCAGCCAGAGTCAGGTATGCGCATTGATACCCAATACTGTTAATTCATCAACCGAAAATAAAGTAGTCTTGCGAAACCAAGTTAGTAGTGATTACTGTCTTATCAATCTCCAACAAAAAAATAAAATTCAAAGGACAAAAAGAAATTTATTTGTGTTACATGCATATTCTCCACCATACAGAAGTAGCATTAGTGACCCAATGAGATTTACAGATGAAGTTTCTGAGCCAATCTTACAAACAATGTAGTACAGGAGTAGAATTCAAGTTTGTGAAAGACTTGGCAGACAACAAAAACCACTTCAAGCTTTAAGCATGATTTAAACTTGAAATGCTTTACTAATGGACAATAACTACTTAATTCACACTTTGTGTAACAAGTTCAAGGTAATAGCATAAGACATAGAAATTACTCAGGTAATCATCATACTATAAAGGCCGATCAGTGTTATTGGTCATATGAAGATAGCAAGACACCAAGACCAAAGATTGTTAGTCAGGCCTTTTAGGAAAGAGATTTTGTGTAATTAACACAATGCCTAACTTCCAACACAAAATATTCCCAACTAATTTCTTATATGGTAGTCGATTACTGAACATTGATATAGTGTGATATTGTAAGCCATTGAACATTCACTCCACTACGAGATTTAAACCCTCCAGACAGGAATAAGAACTAAGGTTTCTTCTCTACGTTAATTCACATTTACATCAGGTAATGTTCCAAACATACATCTTTCACTTGCTTTTTTCCTTGCCTTCGTTCTTGTGGTTTCTGCTTTTTATTTTCAGTGGTTTGATATGACCAAGAGAAAATTTTTACTTCTTCAAAGAAGGTAAGAAATCTTATCTGGGGTAAGGGGTATAGATGAAGGTTTTCAGGACCTTCAAAGTTACTAGAAGATGCACCACTAACCACATAGGCCTTTCCAAAGCAACGATGATAAATAGAGCATTTATTAAACAATGACTTAAGCTTTGTATCTTACGCACAGGAGGATGTAGAAGCTGAGATGAGAAGGCTCAAGCAAGAGCTCAAGCAGACAATGGAGATGTATAGCACAGCATGCAAAGAAGCACTCTTAGCAAAACAGAAGGTGAGCACTTTTGCAATTCAAAATTTTCAAACTCCTTGTGCAATAAGATCTCCATTCGTTGCACGAAATACACAAGAAGTCAAAGATATAAGAATTTTATCAGCCAAATTGGAAATGGCCAAAGTAAATTTAAAATATTTGCTCTAGGCATTAGAGCTTCAACGTTGGAAAATGGAGGAACAGCAGAAGCTAGAAGAGGCACGATTAGCTGAGGAAGCAGCACTAGCAATTGCAGAAAAAGAAAAGGCCAAGTGTAAGGTAGCCATTGAGGCAGCTGAAGCAGCTCAGAGGATTGCTGAACTGGAAGCACAAAAAAGAAAGAATGCAGAAATGAAGGCACTCAGAGAAGAAGAGGAGAGAAAAAGAGTACTGCATACGCTAGCACATGGTGATGTTAGATACCGGAGATACACCATAGATGAAATTGAAACAGCAACGGATCACTTCTCAGAGTCTCGAAAAATTGGTGAAGGTGGATATGGACCAGTCTACAAATGTAACCTAGATCATACACCTGTTGCAATAAAGGTACTACGTCCTGACGCATCTCAAGGAAGGGCACAGTTTCAGCAAGAGGTATGGGAATTAAATATACTTAGGCATGTTTGACTACCCTTAGAACATCAGTCATCCAACTACAGCTATGTAACAAAAATTAAAAGGACGAAACATGCATATACTGGCCAATGAAATAATACGAACATGCTGAAAATATATAACAGATTCAAGCAAAATTTGATAAAGATGCACAACCTTCTGCAGCATCTGTACGTACATTTTAATGCATGAAATCGATAAATCTTCAGGCCCTAATGCCAGAATTAAGCACTAACATCCTCTGAAGGAATCAAATTACAACAAATAGTTTTACTGAAACACACTAGTGATGTCTTTCTCATATTCTTTTGTACTATGTTGATATAGGTTGAAGTTCTTAGTTGTATACGACATCCGAACATGGTTCTCCTACTAGGAGCATGCCCAGAGTATGGTTGCCTCGTGTATGAGTACATGCCAAATGGCAGCTTAGATGATCGTCTCTTCCGGCGAGGACAGACCCCAGTGCTTCCTTGGCAATTAAGGTTCCGAATAGCAGCAGAGATTGGCACTTGCCTCCTTTTCCTCCACCAGACAAAGCCAGAACCACTCGTTCACCGGGATCTAAAACCAGCCAACATTTTGCTTGATCGAAACTATGTAAGCAAGATCGGTGATGTTGGTTTAGCAAGGCTTGTCCCTCCTTCTGTAGCTGATACTGTAACACAATACCTTATGACATCCACAGCCGGAACATTCTGTTACATAGATCCCGAGTACCAGCAAACTGGTATGCTTGGAATAAAATCGGATATTTATTCATTAGGAGTCATGCTTCTTCAAATTATTACAGCAAAACCTCCCATGGGTTTGACTCACCATGTTCAGAGGGCCATTGAGAAGGGGAAATTCGCTGATATGCTTGACCCAGCTGTTCCAGACTGGCCAGTAGAGGAGGCCCTGAATTTTGCCAAGTTAGCTCTTAAATGCACAGAACTAAGGCGTAAAGATAGACCAGATCTTCGTACTGTGGTGTTACCTGAACTTGATAGGTTATGGACTCTAGCAGAAGAACGAATGTCAGGCATCATTCCTAGTCCAGCAACCCTAGTGAGAGAAACCCCAAAATGTGCCTCTCAGGTAATTTTCAAAGTCCACATCGGTAATGGGGGGGTTGGGGTTTAGGTTTATAAGTCCCTCACAGGACTCCCAAAGTTACCGGCTTTTGGAGTTACTGTGGGGAGTTAGGTTTATTTGCCAAAAATTCTTACTTTCGTGAGAAAATGTCAGAAAAAAAAAGGTAATTTTCAAAGTAAAAGGGCAAATAATTGCTGAATTCTAGATAAACCAAACAAAATGTCACTATTTCCAAAGAGTCCGGACAATATAACGTTGGAATTGTTTGAATATCTCTGCCTGTCTGGAAGGCAGACGAGATCCTCTGTCCATTATATCTGTCTATTTTTTCCGTGGCACACTCTGCATGGCTGGCTTATAATTTAACTATTTCTAAAGACTGATCTTTTTGGATAATCAATCATGTGGTTTAATACTTTGCTGAAATCCTGTTGCAGGTGAGTTATGATCAGCCGCAACAATCTGGACGTGAAAGTCTAACAAATGGGTCAAGCGCTCCAACCTTTTCAGATAGAGATCAATGAGTAAGTTGATGAGCAGTATGTTTGAAGAGATTCAGAAAAAAGATTGTGAGATCACCTTAATGCTGAAGGCTACCAGAAAACCAATGTTTGATTTTATTTAGACTGCAAGATGATTTTTTATAAGGTTGTCTAGTGTTTCAAGGTTGCCTAATCTGATTATCTTTTCCTAGAATATTGGATAAGTAGTCTGGCATTTTGCCCAGGTTTCCCTTACGTCTCTTTTGTCTGGTAAAACCAAGAGGCATGTAATAAGACTGCATTTTTAGTTATTTAAATTCCAAGTCACTCTTCTTCACAAGTTTGAATTTCAAGTTCCCGTCAACCTCTACATAGTATGCTCTAAAAGATTGAGAAGCAGCAACTTTTCTCACTTCCACTGTCTGTAAGTAATCTAGTCTTTCAATCCTCTGCATTTGAATGATTCCCAGTTTTTCACATTGCTGTGTGGCTAAATGTTCAATTAGTTAAACTAAATGACAAGTGAAAGACTAAAACGATGAGGAGAGAGAGAGAGAGTGTGTTGGCACAAAAAAAAAAAAAAAAACGCTCACGGCGGAAGCAATTTTAGCACATATAAAAATATATGGGAAGAGGAGGACAATTAACGCACAACAAAACTCAATAATTTATTAATCCAAAACTCAATAATAATAATATAAAGTCGTAGTCTTTCGCTCACGACAACTCACAAATCTTAACTATGAGATTTTCTCTCAAACGTACTCTTACAACTTAACTCAACTCTTCTAGTAATAACCTACTAGACTGGTAGTATTTATAAATTCCAAAATTTCCTAAAATAAATACAATTGTAAATTGAAACTTACTTGGAAACTGATTTTAGATTTCTTAATCCAATATGGAAACTAAACAAACAAGACGCCAAAAAGAATTAAGAAACCAAATGCAATTTGGTTTAATTTCCTTTATTGCCTCCCTTAAACCAAACTCTTGATATTGTCATCTCTAATGCCATCACGAGTTTGAATCTCCATGAAAAATTCAGTCGCAATATGAACAACATTCAACACCAACTTGCAATAGATTTTCAATTTCATCTTTACACGTGCTAGTGGACGAAACTTATACTTGTTGAACAATTTTTTTGTTTTGATCACTTCTATCAAAAAGTTCAAATATGTTCACCCATACTCCATCCAATGCTCCATAATTCAGTTCACTCATGTCACAAATAAAATCTTGTAAAACTAGAAAATCATAATTTTTACCTTTGAGGTTTTCAACATCACCATATTTTTTCCTGTAGTTTTTCAACACTAATAGCTGCACCAACTTTAGTAGTAGGACCACCTTCAATTAATTTATCCACCTCACAATTGATTTCAACCAAGTCCATCACTTTATTTGTCCACCTCACAATTAATTTGTCAATCAACATTTGGTATCAGAATTTTGGGTTCAAGAAATTGATCTTGGGGTGCCTATACACATTGACGAATTGACCCGATTACAAGGGTTAATTGTGGGTGTTTTTGGCTATCAAAATTAGAGTATAAAAATTGTTGTTGTTGGGTTTGGATTTTATCCCACCAACCGTTGGGTTCAAATCCAAGCCCAACAACTGCGAAGAAATTAGTTGATCCAGTTAGACCACAAGATTGGTAATGAAGTGTCTAGTTTGTGAGGATTGGACCATAAGATTGGTTCGAAAATTGTCAGATTGATTGCGGATGTTACGACAGAGATCGGAAAAAAATCTTATCAGTTGAATTGTAATTATGAAAAGGGATAATTGCAGAAACCTCCCCTGAGGTTTCTGACATTTGCACTGACCTCCTCTGTGGTTTGAAAAATTACACTGACCTCCCCTGAGGTTACTAATCCTTTGCAAATTTAGTCCAAATGATTAAAATATTATTTTAGGGAGTGAAATTAGAATTTTGTACCAGATTTGCCCTTTGTGCTACATATCCAATAACTGACAAAGTATTATAAATCAATTAACAATTAATAAACTTTAAGGAGTATAATTTATGGGCAAACACGCATTACTCATTTAAAGTACCGATTCTTTACGGGTATTTTACTTTCAAACATTTAATTTATGATAAATATATCAATATTTGTAAGTAAAATTCAAAAAGTGTTACAGTAATATTCTTGCAAAAAAGGAAATCTGTAAGTTATTTATTTAATATAAATTAAATATTTTTTTTAAAAAAAAAAGAAATGGCCCATAAAGTATTAATTTTTTATGGCTTTCATCCATTACATGAGTAAAGTATTCGCTCTTTATGTGCATTTTATTCTGAATCATTTAGTTTATGTTAAATACATAAATGTTTGTAACTAAAATTGAAAAGTGTTATATTAATATTTTTATGGAAGAGAGGTTGGTGGGTTTTGTATTTAACAAAAATTAAATATTTGAAAGTAAATGCAAATCTGTATTTGAGCGTAAATATTTGTATTAAATTAAATGTTTAAAAGTAAAATACCCGTAAAAAATCGTTACTTTAAATAGTTACCGGCTCTTTATGGGCAAACACGTATTACTCATTTAAAGTACCGACTTTTTACGGATATTTTACTTTCAAACATTTAATTTATGATAAATATATCAATGTTTGTAAATAAAATTCAAAAAGTGTTACAGTAATATTCGTGCAAAAATGAAATCGGTAGGTTATTTATTTAATATAAATTAAATATTTTTTAAAAAAAAGAAATGACCCATAAAGTATTAATTCTTTATGGCTTTCATCCATTAAATAAGTAAAGTATTGGCTCTTTATGGGCATTTTATTGTGAATCATATAATTTATGTTAAATACATAAATGTTTGTAACTAAAATTGAAAAAGTGTTATATTAATATTTTTACGGAAGAGAGATTGGTAGTTTTTATATTAACAAAAATTAAATATTTGAAAGTAAATACAAATATGTATTTGAGCATAAATATTTGTATTAAATTAAATGTTTAAAAGTAAAATACCCATAAAGAGCCGGTACTTTAAATAGGTAATGCATATTTGCCTATAAACTATACTCCTTAAAGTTTATTAATTGTTAATTGATTTGTAGTATTTTGTCATTCATTGGACATGTAGTACAAAGGACAAATTTGGTAAAAAACTCTAATTTCACTCCCTAAAACAATATTTTAATCGTTTGAACTGAATTTGCAAAGGATTAGTAACCTCAAGGGAGGTCAGTGTAATTTTTCAAACCACAGGGGAGGTCAGTGCAAATGTCAGAAACCTCATGGGAGGTTCTGCAATTATCCCTTATGAAAATCACAAAGTAAATTGTCAATAAATTGACATCAAATTGGGCGATGAAAACAATGTATCTAGAAGCGTGGATTATTTTTGCAAATGGAAAATAAGTTGAACAACGAGATAAATCTATCCAGGTACGTGGAATATTACAGCAGCAAAAAAAAAAATCAAGAGAGATTATTGATTGTGATGGCAGTGAATCTAATCTCTCTGTGATGGTGGTGAACCTGATCTAAGAGAGAGCTTGATTTAAGGGAGGCAATGTTAGCATATTAAACCAAGACTCAAAATTAAAAATTTTCTACATTGTTATTTAGTAGTGTTTTAGTCAAATTACGGTTTTAGTAATTCTATTGGAGTCAAATTATGTTAATTTTATTGTCTAGGAATTAGTATCTTATTAGAAAATTTCTTGTGGTGTAAGACTTATTTATCAAGTCATCTAGTCTATAAATAGGGAGTCATTTTATTGTATTTAATTGAGAAGAGTGAAATTTGAGAGATTTGTTTTTATGATGTGATTAATAAATTATTATTGGTATTATTCCTCTTCTCCCACACATATTCTTCTCCCCATATACATTAATTTTGTCAAATATATCTCCTATATATTTTCGGTGAATTTTTTGGTTCTAGAGAGAGAGAACAGATATTAATTGAGGAAGAGAGCATCCCAAACGGTATTCTCTCAGCAGCATTTTGAATAGCTCAGTATAAAGAAAAAAGTACAGTGATTTGATCATTAAGAACAATAACGAGATAGCTCAAAACAAACATCCTTGAGTTCAAGCTCAAACTCCACAAGAACATACTGCAAATGTCAAAGTGAACTGCATGGAGAAATATTAATGTCGCTCATCTACTTGATCATACTCGATAACCAAGCAATTAAAACCAAAGATTCAAATTACGAAGTTAACGCATACTATGTTATGCTTGTCATGCAACTACAACAAGAGACGTGAATTTTGCATTTAGTTTTCGCTAAGAAAGGCGTTCAAGGAAAAGGGAACCTGAAAACTGAAATCCAATGCTCGAATTTGGTCCTGTGATTAGAAAATCTAGACTCATGCAGGAAGCAGTAGATTGAGATTTTACATAGTATTTGGTTGTTATAGAGGGTCTGAGTCTCTGACATTATCGAGTGATGAAAATGGCTCTCTGCAACATCAACAGACCTCTTAGTTCCCCTCAAATCGATCGGAGTGCAGATGAGGAAAAATTCAATGTTCCCAAGATCTTACTCCTATCATCTCAACATCTGAAATATCTGTTAGGAAATTGGTTTAATTTCTTTTAGATAGGTTTCTTGTTTTGTGTGGAAGCAACTAGTTTCCTAATTGGTTTTAGTTACTTGAAGTAATAGTCAAGGCATATTCTATTTAGTTTAGAATTAGAAGTTATTTCCTATTCTGTACAAGTCTAGGAATTAGAATTGGTTTCCTATTATTATTTGAGTTTTAACCAAATAATGTTCCCTATAAATAGGTGAATTGGCATACTACACAAGAGACACACAAGGGGCACACAAGAGGCGACATGTAGCCTTATACATAGGGTGAGATAGGATTTTTGGGAGATGAGAGATGGTATACAAAGGTTGGATTTGGGTTCAAATTATATTTTTGTATAGGATTTTCCTCTCATAATAAAGAATGGGTTTTCTCTCCGTGGACGTAGACTCAATGGTGGAACCGAATCACGTTAAATATTGTGTGTCGTTTATCTTTCATACTTGTGGCTTGTTTCTCATTAAATTGTTGTGCACTTGATATCTCAATAGTTCTTTTTTCCGCGCTTGAATTCTAACAAGTGGTATCAGAATTTCAGATTGCGAGACTGGGCAATAGAGCAAAATTCGTGGTTGGATCTTAGTTAACTATTGAGATCAAGTAGATTGGTAGTTGTTACTAATTGAACAATTTAATAAGTGGTATTTTTGTTTCAATGGCTTGATAAAAAGTGTTAATGGTAAAGGATGGAAAGTCGAAAAACATGGAGATGCTTGACGGTGAATCTAGACAGGTGATTCAAGAGTCAAGGAAAAGATGGAGTCTAATATTGATTTTGAACATGAATCGTTCGAGACTTTCTCACACCTCCAACAGTTAATACTTTATCCTGATGGATTTTAGATTTTGGTTATGTTCTTTGAGTGGTGTGACACGTATCCTAAAGAAATAAAGAAATCTAATTTTCATGCGCCAAAAGACTCTGATAGTTGCGAGTTTTTCGTTTTAGGTGGAGTCTTGGAAACTATATGTGGCGAGACAATCCCGAGGATGGGAAGAAGTACGGTGATTTTACCACTTGGTTGCCTCAATAGTTTGGGTTAGAGCTCATAGAATGGGATCCCAGATTGCAAGTGGTGGTGAGCAGAAATCCTGCAAAAGGAGATGGTGAATTGAAGCACCTTCTCGCTAGTCAACTAGATGTTAGACTCCGAGTAACTACACATGTTCGTTTGCCGATTAAATCAATTTGGTGTCAGGACTGTATTAATTCTGGTGTGTAGTTCGGTACCATATTATTTGGTAGTTGAAAGCAAATAGTTGTTAAAAGAAATTTTCGCCAAGGTGGAGATTTGTTAGGAAATTAGCTTAATTTCTTTTAGATAGATTTCTTGTTTTGTGTGGAAGCAACTAGTTTCCTAATCGGTTTTAGTTATTTGAAGTAATAGTCAAAGAATATTCTATTTAGTTTAGAATTAGAAGTTATTTCCTATTCTGTACAAGTCTAGGAATTAAAATTGGTTTCCTATTGTTATTTGAGTTTTAATCAAATAATATTCCCTATAAATAAATAGGTCGGCACACTACACAAGAGACACATAAAGGGCACACGAAAGGCGACATGTAGCCTTATACATAGGATGAGAGAGAGATCTTGGAATATGAAAGATGGTATACAAATGTTGGATTTGAGTTCAAGTTGTATTCTTGTATAGGATTTTCCTCACATAATAAAGAACGGGTTTTCTCTCCGTGGACGTAGGCTCAATGGTAGAGTCAAACCACATTAAATATTGTGTGTCGTTTATCTTTCATGCTTGTGGCTTGTTTCTCATTAAATTGTTGTGCATTTGATGTCTTAATAGTTGTTTATTCCGCGTTTGGGTCCTAACAATATCTCCTAGTAATTTCTAAGGGTCACAGAGCCTATATATCTTGGTTTGTGCTCTTCCTTGCAAACAAGCTTGGCATAAATAACAACATTACCCAACTAAACTTCTAAGAGTTCCTAACATTCTCAACTGAACTTAAAGCCAAGTTGACATATAACTCGGGGAGACCAACCATGGCCCAGCCAACCAGAGCAAATTTTGCTGAACTATCCAATTATGCAAAGAAGCATACATGTACTTCCAGTTTCCCATTAAAAAAGAAAAAAAAGGGTCCAGTAATGTAAAGACAATCTTTCCTGGAGTCTACTGGTTTTCCATTAACTAAGCTCTTTCTGGAAGTTCCAACAGAAACTCAACAATGAGTTATAGCAGCACCTGGAAACCAGAGAAAGTGGATCTAGTACTCTCAAGATTCTATCCAGAATTTGAGGGGATTGTGGAAGGGCTGAGAAAGGAATGAGTGAAAAAGACTATTTGATGAAGGAACTGCCTGGGACGGTTGTCTGTGACAACCGTCCAGGCCCCTCGTCCCAAAGATCCCCTTGAGACTACAAGCATAGCCTACCACGCTATAACTGAAGTCATAAACTAAATTTATAGCAATTGTGCAGTAAGTTATTGGCATCTTAAGAAATTATCCAACAAACTCCAGCAACTCATTAAGGTTTTGTACTCTAACAATATTTGAAAAAAAAAAGGACACAAATTTACAAAGCCTAAGAATAGTCCAACAATGCTTAAGAAATTGGCCGTGCAATGTCAGATAAAGGAAGCTGAGGCAGCCATGTTGGTGATTTTAATCATTGGTTGGCTGGGATAGCTAAATTAAAAAGGTGATCTTAATGATTGGTTGCCTGATCTTCAGATTCTGCTTGGTGATTGGATGAGGTGATTACAGCTTTCGACAGTCATCTTCAGCCGCATTATCAGTATCTTTCTGTTCCTAAACCTGCAAATCCAAGTAGAAATGACACCGGGTGTAAGTGGCGATCCTAATGACGGATATCTTGAAGTTCATATATCATCAGACAATGGTTAATTACTTGTGCTTCATCCTCTTGATTCTTCATCTTTTTACATTCTTCATCAGTTTCAATTGAGAAACAAACTATTTACATCAAACAAAATGCAAGATGGCACTGAAATGATTGTGGCAAAACAAGAATGAAAAATATGGGTACTTATTCAATCCACTCTTTCGATTTGCTGTAAACCCATTTAGTTTATGTCTCGATCCAAAACATTTTTTAGTTTAAAAAAATAAAGAAATAAAAGGTTTCATATCTAAAACCGGAAGAAAAAAGCAGAGCCTACCAAATGACATGGCACCTACTACTTGTCTCCTTCATGCATTCAAACTTTGGTAAGTAGCTATGAACTAATGCTCACCAAACTTGTCCTTTTGCACATCCCAACTTCTGTGCTGACATCCTAAAGATGGAAAATACAAGCATATAAGGACTTTTTTCAGAAAAGATATATGAAAAAAAATACAGCCTTGGCATACCTATATACAACAACTCTTGGAGTAAACTGCATCTGCTCCCAATATTCTGTTCACCTGTAGCTGATGCTCTTTGTCCACCCAAAGAGTCCCACCAGGTTTTTTTGTCTCACTATTCAAGTGAGAGGCTGTCCTTTTGGCATAAGCTGCTTGTTGCATTGAAATCATATTCATCATAATGATTGAACATTTCATCAGTAGTTCCAAAACACTTGGTTACTCCGGAATTTTTTCTTTTGATATATTTTAATAAGTTGCTTATAGGTCCAATCCCTTTTATCTTTGAACTCCAAAAAGGCCTCCGCACTCAAGTGAAAATCCCCTTTTCCCATCGCATAAAAAACAATTCCATCTGTCAATATCGTAGCAGGAGTATCTGTGTCCAATCTGCTCAAAGCACATTCCAAATTCTTTCCCAGCCTTCTCTCCAAGTATGCATCAACTATACAACCATAAGTCACAAGATCGGGTACAACTCCTTCATGCTGCATATGTTCAATGCTCAGATGCAAGTCCCAAAACAATGACATCTTTGCAAAAGCCAGAGCTCGAATGTTAAAAGTAGTCAGATCAGGATGGAATCCACCTTCCACCATTCTCACAAAGGTCCTCTGCAAGCTTTTCATTTTGAAGTTGGCGGCAAAGGATAACAGGAGAAGGTTCCACAGAAGGTTTCCTACATTTCTCCTGCCAAGACCAACATCCTCTAGAAACTTCCCTAGACTATAGAATTTCCTTTCCCTGATATAAGCAGATGAAACTGCCCTGATTCCTTCTTCCTCTATGAGAATCCTTGAACTCTTAAGACGGGCATATGCAACTTCCATCTGAGCCACTGAACCAAAATTGCTGGAATAAATGACAAAAGCATTTTGTGTGACAGAATCTACCGAGAATCCCATAGCAATCATCTCTGTTAGCATAATTTCCATCAACTCAAGTTCTCCTTTCTTACCAAAACAAGAAATAGTCTGCGCATATATTGCAGGTAACATCATATGGTTTCTCAAGCGTACTTGATGCAGAATTCTGCTCACCAAATCAAAATGTCCACTGGTTGCATAGACATCAATTAGCTCTGAAATTATAGGAACACTGGGTAGAAAAGAACTGTTAAACATTTCATCCCAAATACACTGTGCTTGAGAGAACAAACCTTTGTTGGCATAGCACAGCATCAAAGTAGACAGAGTGGAGACATCAGGCAAAAAACCTTTGTATGGCATTTCAAGCAAAAGCTCCTCAGTAACATGAAGTAAACTTTTAGTGCATGTGTTTGAATTGAATGGACAATCCATGTAAGCATCATGACGATCAACATTGCCTTCTTGTTTCCCTTGCAAAAGTCTCTGTTATGAGCACAACCACAACACATAGTGAGGTTGTCATGCTAAAACTGCCACAATAATTTCTAATTGGACGACTTAAGCTTTTGCATTCCAGCCGAGCTGGGTATTTGTCAATTAAAAAGCTTTTGTCCAGTTTAGTATCTAATTGAGGATAGGAAGCTATACCACTCCAAGATACTCATATCTTAAGGTGTAGTAATAACCTACCAAAAACTGAACTTGGAAATGAAAGAAGGAAAGCTCTGTAAGAGAGTAATCTGATGCAACAACGATAGAAAAATCTGGATTTTACAATTTTTTCTTGTTTTCATGTAAAATGCTAATTTTTCCCATATACTGCTGCAGGCAACCAAATAGTTCCCCTTGCTTCAGCATTCAGCACAAACATTTATCTTAAAATCTTATATCACCCAAAATATCTCCACCCCTCCAACAATAGATTTCCTATCCACCCTACAGAATTTAATTCCCATACCAAATAAATCTCAAAACTTCTCTTTTTACTTTTTATTTTTAGCAGAAACTCAAACTTCCCTTTCAGTGCAACAAATTTGGAATCTTTGAAGATCAAATATTGCTATTGTTGAATCTACTTTAAGTAGTACGGGAAAACATACAATAACTAAAGGAATTCAAAACAGAAAACTGCTTTACATACAAAATTGCCTACTTAATTTTGATCCTAAACCCAAAAAAAAAAATCCCAATTCAAATATCCAGTTTCCAACAGATACAATAATATCAAGCAATTCCCATCAAAACCCAGAAAAAATAGCACTGAAAACAAATAAAAAGATTACAAAAAAAAAACCCAATAAAACTTGCAAAAGATGGAATATTTTAGCAGCAGTAAAAGTACGTAGTCATTACCTTTAGAGGCAAAAATTTATTTGCAGAGCCACTTCTCTGGAGAAATGAAGGAGAAACCATTGGATGGAGTGTGTTGATACGAAGAGTTGTGGAAAGAGGCAGCAGAGTTTCCATGGCTTCGCAGTTGAGCTTCAGAGAGGAAGATGGAAATATGGTAATGGTCTATTAGTAGTTAGGACTTTAGTTTCTGAGTGTACAATACATAGAGCTTAACGTACTAAATTTCAAGCTGTTTTTTTTTTCCTTTCTTTTCTTTAATTTCAAGCTGTTGGAGCATGAGAAAAATGGACTGTCAGAAATGGGTCACAAATCTCTGCATTTAATACTAGACAATCGAGAGATTGCTTTACCCCAAAAAAAAAATGTCACTTTCTTATCTTATCAAAGGACACCAAGTCGCGTGATTTTTGGACTGTTAACAGGGTCGAGTTAATCCGAACTTTAATTTATTGGCTAAAAAGAGTTAGAATCCGATCTTGTACATCATTAAATTAGGTTGAGTTTGGATCTTAAAATAAGACGTGATCAAATTTTGAGTCAAGTTTGGACTAAATTAAGCTCGGCTCAATTATAGTCCGACATGAATAATTAAGGATATAAGTATATATTTGTATTCATAATTATGTATATTAATAATTATATACATTATTATGTCCAACCTGAATAATTAAATTTTAAGCCCCACCCTGCTTCTCATATAAATAAAATTATGGATTAATTGTGACTTTGGGTTAATTCTGAATTATGCTTGAAACCCTAATATGTTTATGAGTAAAATACATATAGCTCAAAGTCTAAAAGCTCTTTTTATATTGTGAATAGAAATTGAACTTCTCAAAATCTAACTCATAAAGCTTAACTGACATCCTACATAGTAGTATTTTGCATAGTAAATTATTATTCTTAAAATTTAATAGAGCATACAAAACATATGCCATAAGTGTTTACGTGTGAGTTTAAATGCAAGTCACTTATAAGTTGATGCACATATTTGAAAGGAGCTTGGATAAGTAGAGCAAGTGAACTGGTGATGTTTTCTGCAATTTGGAGTGGTATCGAGAGTCCAGAAATGAATGTTTAGAATTGTAAAATTGGTCTTTGTAAAAAAAAAAAAAAAGAATCCTAAAATTGGTGATTAATTTTGAGCTGATTATAATAATAATAATGTACCTACAAGTGCTGATTAATTTTGATAATGTTGAATATAATATTATAATAAGACTGGCCAACTCATTTATGAAATAAGCTTATGAGTTTAATGCGTCATTGAGCATTGTAGTGGCTTATATGTGTACAAGATGAACCATTAAAATCAGCCCAGTAATCAGGAGAATCTGTCATGATCAAGATTCGAATCCTATATCTGACAGTTGGAGGTAGAAGGATATGGAGAGGAATGGAAGGGTTAAAATACATATATAAATATATGTTCAAGATGGAATTACGATGATGAGTTTATTTGAGATACCTGCAAGCTAGTTACATAGAGTGTATTTGGATATCTCAATACTCGAATTTTGACCCGTGCTATGCATGAGTTAACATTTGAAATCAAAATAGTAAAAGTATTTTTATTAAAAAAAAAAAAAGAGTCATTTGGAATGGAAAAGCTGAAAGTTCAAGATGGTGTCAATTTCTATCAAAATATATTATTTTGAATAAAAGCAAAGGAAAAAAATCCCCACTCATAAACTTGAAAAAGTTATGAATTTACCTAAAAATTGTGTTTCATTATCATATATTCTCATAATTACTTATAAAAATTTGTCCCATTTTAGAAAAATTCCTTTCTTTCAGTATATCGTACCTTGAGAATTTTAATGTAGTTTTTAAACTACGCATGATTCCATGAATAACAAATAATAAAAAATCTATTTCCAGTTGCATTAGTAGATAATATTTATTTTCAAATAATTACATCTTCAATAAAAAAAGATAAAAAAAATTACCAAAATTAAATAGAAAAACACTCAAATAAGGTACAAAAGACATACAAAACTCACATGTCACTATCATCCTCCTCATTCCCCTATTTGCCATCTCTTCTACCCTACAATCCAATACCCTTCCTGCTACTCTCCTCTTTCTTTATGCCACATTTGGCTAATCTTGCAGTCTCACCTCCTTTATGCCCTCTACCTGGTACTATCCCCATTTATTCAATGTTTTAAAAATCGGACCGTTAATTGAACCGGTGAAGTGAAAGGGTCGAGGTTCAACCGGTCGGACCGGTTCAACCTCGGTTCAATGAATTTTTTAAAAAATAATTTATATAAATATATATGTACAAAATAAGACATGTAATAGACTAATTTAATATTTTATATGATGAAAAGTTTACTATTTTTTAATAACTTGGATTTTTAAAAATAAATTTTTTAAATTATAAGTTAAAACAAATAAATTTCATCTCAATTTCAATTATATCTAAATCCAACCCCAAAATATCACAATATTTTGAAATTATACAAAATTCATGTCTCTGAGAATTTAGATATTATGAACTTAAATTTTAATTTACGTTTTGGGATTTAGATATTGCAATTTAAAAAAGAAAATTTGGAGTTCGAAGGAAGTCAAGAAAATCGAAAATAGAAATGTAAACTTGATAAGAAACAAAAAATAAGATAAAAGTGAGTGGTTGTGGCATTAAATAATTTGGGTTAAAAAAAATTCTTTTTTAACTTTTTTCAATTTAATGGACAAAAACAAAATTAAAAGATGGAAGAAAACATCAATAAATTAAAAATAAAGAGGTTTGATTAAAAAGGGAGTGACAAAAGAAAAGAGGATCGAGAGAGAGAGAGAGAGTTGAAAATTAAAAAGAAAGAGCCATGAGGGATGAGATTTTGTAAGAAAAATGGAAAAAAGAAATATGAGTGTTTGCTTTATATAAATAAGTTATCAAAAAAAACTAATAAGATGTGATGGTGCAACGGTTAATACATTGGTCTTTTATTACAAAGGTCTTGGGTTCGAATCTTGATAGCTGCATTTTGCAAAACTAAAAAAAAAAAAAAAGGAAAGCTAAAAACCGGAAAATCGCTGGTTCAATCCGGTTCGGCGGTTTTCACGGTTCAACCGGTCTTTGACCGGTTTTCTAGCAAAGTCAACAATGGCATTGAACCGGACCGGTGCCATGGCCGGTTCGCGGTTCAACCGGTCGAACCAGCCGGTCCGGTCCGGTTTTCAAAACATTGCCTTTATTTCCCTACCTCCGCAATCTTTTTCCTACCCTGCAAGGCATACATATCCTCCATCTCCTACCTATTCTTGTAATCTTATATATCACTTTGTCGACACTTTTCTTCCATTTTATAGATTCTCCTCCTCCTATCTCCCAAACCCACTTTTCCCCCTTCGCTACCCATTTAACATCTTTCAAATAGTTTTGGCCAAATTTAAGGTGCAATTTGAGATCTATTAGAAAAATCAAAATGTGGGTATAAATCCACAAAATTTTGCCATCTTTGAAGTTTGTTTATAAATAGCCATTCAAAATTTTTTTTTTTAAGATTTCCTGAACCACTTTCAAAGCTAACCATTCAAATACACCCTCGTTTATTTAAGATATATATATTTGTATCAATAAAATTTGTTCACCTTAAAATTTACACTCATTATAAGAGAATTATATTGGATATATTCTAAAAATGTTATTGTGAGCACCTAATATAATTATAATGATGTCAGACATAAAAGCGAAAGAAAAAGAAAAAAAACCAAAAAGATATACTTATGAAAAGAAGATGCTAAACAATCATGAGAATAATTAGGATTGTATGGTTGCTTTAGAACTTGAGAACATGGAGTTAGCTTCTTTATTCCAATTAAGGATAGTAGAGTAAAAAGAAAACTAATTGACAAAATGAATATTGAAAAATAAGTAAAGATTACCACGAGTAAAATCATGATAAAAAAAACTTGAGAATATATTTTTAGGCTATTGATAAATTGATTTTTTAAATAATAACATATTAGATCTAATTTTTGTGATTACCTTATGATTATTAGTACTTGATTTTGTAAAGCAAAATTATTTGACTTAAGAGTTTAACATAAAACATTTTCCTATATGCAATCTTAGAATTCAAAGAATAAAAGATTAAATCTTATAACAAAAGAAAAATAATAGCAAATGCATGGCCTATTATAGGATAAGAAACATATAAAATGCTTAATTTGATTATATAAATTAATAGATGTCAACATACACATAGTTGTTTGTGGTTCATTTTGAGAAATTATTAATAGATACCTTACATTACAATGAAGCCAATTTCTTAGTAAAATAATAGATTTTGATAGAAATAACAAAGAAATGAAAAAAATTTGGGTTTATCATGATTTTTTCCCCTTAAAATTTTTGTGGTGTTCATATCATGAGAGGTGGGGAAATTTCTCTAATTTTTTTTTCAAATCCGTAATTATTTATAGTTTCCTTAATTTGATGTTCAAAGCATTAGTATGCTTATAGTTATTTTCAGTACAATTAACTAATTACAAAGATGTTTCCTTAAATTCGTTTTATAGGTATTAAATGGCCAAACTTATTTTTGGTTAAGGTTAATAAAAGACTAAAGAAATTGGAGAAGATTTCCTTATTATTAGGTTCAAACTTTTAATGTTCATTCTAATTTTGGTACATTGGAATTAGATTGCAAGATCATAGGCATTCTTTCATATTTTTGGGTATACTATAGGTTTGAAAGAATCTAATTTTAGGGACTAAACTTAACTAATAATAGCATATTTTTGGACTCCATCCAAATACAAGGTACTAATGATATTTTAAACAATTAAATAAATAAAAAAATTAGAAAGAATGGAAATTTGGAAGCTCGATAGGTGGCTTTGGATGAAAAGTTATATATGTATATATATATATAGTCTTATACATACATATATATAGTCTTATATCATAAATACATTTTTTAATCCTTTCAATTAGATTTTAATCTCATGCAAATTATGTCACAAAAAATGCTACAGTAACATCTATATAAATTTTTTTCAAATAGTTAGATATCTATTGGCCCCCCGGGGCTAGAGCAGGTGGTTGTAGCCCAGTTGGGTGAGAGGCTTCGCACGCGTTCGAATCCCGGGTAAACATTGGTCGGATGATGCTGGGCAGCCTCTCTCTCGATCCGCAATGGAATTAGTTGGGGTCGTCAGGTATTACCAGTCCCAGGGCCCCAGATACCCACTGTGAAGACAAAAAAAAAAAAGAAAATAGTTAGGTATCTATTGGTTCTTATCTTTGGAATGGCTCGAAACGAGTCAGTCAATTGAACTGGTCCGACTGTGTCTTTGGAAATTGGTGTAAGATTCCATGAGCCAAGAACCTCAAACGAAAAAGATGAGGCAGATAATCTAACTATTACAATGTTGATGAAAATCATATTCATCATTACAAACTAACCTCTTATCACAAAATTCAAAACGCGAAAATTGGTAGTCCACATCAATTTAAGTTCTACTGATATAATTGGCAATTTAGTTGAGAAATAAGATTTATTTCCACATAAATTTACTTGCTTTGCACAAATAAGTGTTTTAAGAAACCAAATGAGAAAATCATAATTTGAAACTAATAAAGCAATTTAATTAGACAAGTTTTTTTCTTGTTATTTGCTTTAATTCAACTCATATCGTAGAATGAAATTACTTTAAAGCCCATTTGGCAGGTGCTTATGTTAAAAAGCACTTTTGAGCGATGCAAGTACTTTTGAGGTATTTGATAAACATTATCTCATAAATTTAGAAGTAGAGTTTTTGGAGTTAAATGCATTTTAGCAAAAAAATAAATAAATTTGGTACTTTTAAAATAACTTTTGGGGTTTGAAAAATAAAATATAACATATAATCATTTTATCCTATATTATGAGCTCAATAAATTTTAAAAATATAAAATTACATATTACCCAACAGAATAAACACTTATCAAAGTACGCATCTAAATTATATATTTAAACATTTAATAAGTGCTTTTATTAAAAGAATTAAATTTTTATGCACTATCAGTGTAGATGATTTTTTATACTTATAGGTGTATTTGTATGTCTTGTATGTAATTAAGTGGTATGCATCTATGCCCGCTCATATACACACTAAACACTGCATAAAAATTTTACCTTTATTAAAATCTCTATTAAAAAAAAGGCACTTAATATTAAGTGCCCAAAATTTGAACTCTACCTAGGGATTTTTTTTCAAAAGTGTAAATAGGAGGGTTCGAATTTAGAATCTCTCAATTACACTTCCTCTCAAATCACCCAACCAATCCCTTCCTCTTGAATTCCAATTCGGCTGAATATTCATTAATCTTTACTAACTTAATCACATCCGGGCCATATAAACCAGAACTCATTTTTAGGCCCAATTATCTGTTGCAATACGTTTGGAAAGTCTGGTGCCTAATCCAGCCCACTTTGCTGCCACAAGTTTTGCTTTTGCAATCCCTTTTGAAATGTCCAAGCCTGTGAGCATCAGAAATTCCCGGAGAAAGGAAAGGAAACAGTATGTACTTTTCAATGTTTAAATCCTTCATTACATAATAGCCAAGTTAATGGAGGGTTTTATTCCTCAGCATGAGTATTAAATTCTTAATGTTCCTCAAATTTTGACTAATACCAATTATTAGTTGGCAACCCTAGGTTAGTGTTTTCTATCGAATTCATTGAACCAAAAAAGAATAATCATAAAATAGCAAAATATACGTCTAATCCTGCAATAAAGACTAAATTTGATAAAGGAAGTGGTCCAACCCCACATGTACCTTCTTTTTTATCTTGCTTTAATTATTTTTTTTAACTTTTCAATGGGAAGAATACCATTATTTGAAAAAAAAAAGTTTACATCACGAAGACGTTTTTCAAATACCTTTTTTATATTTCCGTCCACCTTTTTATTTCGCGTACATCATATTATAAAAGTTGCTACAGTATTATTTCAAATAAATTTTCCAATTGATCTCCTATCCAAACACACTTACATACTTCAATTCGTGATACTTTTTTGTTTCTTTGACAAAGTGAATAATGTTGCTCTTTTCCTTTTCCCTAAATTGCCTCAAAGAGAAAAGTGAAGTGGAGAGTAACCTCACATGCTACGACATGATAAAGGGGCCCTAAAGTAGTGTTTGTTGGCCCTAAAGTAGTGATTGTTTCTTGCAATATTGACTTGTTCATTTGCCTAAAGACTATATAAAAGGTTAACAGGTATACAGATCAGACTACATTAAGGAGGTGCTCTGTCATCTCATTTAGATTTTTTTTTTTACTGTAAGTGGAATTCAAACCCTCGATCTACGGTTTAAAGAAGAATTTAATCCATTTTTGGTGACCAATGACCCAAAGCTCGGTGGTTGGCAGTCCAGTGTATAAAATTCAGTTCCTTTTTTCAATAATGGAGCAAGGCAACAGCGTCAAAAAGATTTGGGACTTTTTATTTCCACTCTAAATCATTTGGGAAAAGAATATGAAGAAAGCTAAGAGATATATGACAGGCATGGCTTGATTTATTTGTTTGTCATTTTCACCCCACTTGAATGGAATAAATGGGCCCTTCATGTTGTTCCAAAAATTGCAAACAAGTGTATAATTGGAGATATGAATTTTTTTTGGAGGTAACACATGTCTGCTTTTTTTTTTTCTTTTTTTTTTTGGAGGTAACACATGTCTCCTTTGTGAAAAGAGTATTAATGGCTACAATTTCATAATGATTTTGGACCACCTTACAAAGTGGCCATGCCCGCACTAGGGATACCAATGCTTATATCCTTGTCCTGTGCCCACTCACTCATTGTTTTCCTTACACTAAAGGTGTTATGGGCCCTCGAAAATTTCAGCTAATTAAAAGTGTTACATATCCATAAGAAAAAAAAATTCTTTTAATTCGCAATGGATCTTCTGTCTCACACCCTGTGCCACTCTCTGTTCCATTTTTTATTATATTGCTATTTCTTCTATATAAATATCATGTTTTAATTTTTTTTTTGTTTCTTTAAGATCTAATAACTATTAATTGAGTAAAAAATAAATACAACAGCTTCCAAAAAGCAATATATAATAGAAAATTAAAAAATACAGCAGAAAATTCATAAAAATCTCATTTTTTATGCATTTTGATTTTTTGAGTTTGTTAAATTTTGTGTATTACTCAATTAATAGTTATTGGATCTTAAGGAAACAAAAAAGAATTAAAACATGATGTTTATGAAGGAGAAATAGCAATATAATAAAAAGTGGGACAGAAAGTGACACAGGATGTGAGACAGAAGATCCGTTGCGCTTTTCATATGTCTGCATTAACCCCATTATGATACCTTTGTTTCCATATATATATAGATACACACACATTTACTTACCTCTCTCTTGCTAAAAAAAAATTAAATATATTTATTTATATGTGTGTGCATGCATGCGCGGCGCTCATCAAGGTGAACGATTAAAGTAGGAATTTCAAGAACAAAACTGAATTTGTATACGCAATCACAATATGCTCTTCTTTTACACACTTTTTTTTTGTTTTTGGTAAGGGCCAATTTTATGCCTTTAGTGAAATATAATCTAATCTCACAAAAATGGTTGATCATGTATCAAAGATTCTATGGTTGTGGGCCAAAAGAAGATTGAAACTCAAAGATCAAAGTACAACCAAGAAAGAACCATAATTAAAGGGGGAAAACAAAAGATTTGATGAGAACCCAAACAATGGAGTGGGCATTTGCATTTTATTGAGCAGCATCATTCTGTTCGTTTCATTGGGACACTTTAGTCAGACACTATTCCATTACTAAAAGTGTTTATCAGTAATGAGGGGAGCATTAGAGCCCATCCATGTTTGATTAACCAATGAGATTCAATCATTAACATGTACTTATTAGTTTAATAGAGATCTAATATAAACAGTGGGTGGACCAGCATGGTTATTATCCTTTGTTATTTTAGGGTTAAACAAATTCAAAAAACAAACCTTTTGGTAAAGTGGATGGGATTGATAGTTTGATTTGGGTTAAAAAAATTCACAAGAATCTTTTGTTTGGTAGTGCATTATGGAAGCAAAAAGAACCAATCGGATTCTTTGTTCCTTAATTACTTGGAATTCCACTAAATATTAGCTAGTCCACACCTGTTATTCTAGTTTTGATATGAAACGAACTTTCTAATTTTCTCAAGGGAATATATAGAGAACAACCCTTTAGTGTATTCATGTTTGAGATATTTTGAATACCAATATTGCCTTTGCAGCAAGGGATAAAAATGTAGAAATCTCTCGTACAGAAATGTTGTATTCCCTGTAAAGTGCTAACTCCCACAATGTTCAAGCTAGTTACATGACTTCTTTTATATAAATGACCTTTAATAAATTATTTCCTAAAATTATCTACTGCAAAAGTAATATATTTCTTTACATAGAATTGTTCTAAGTCAAGCACATATACTGCTCAAAATCACTAGTTTCCATTAAGCTAATCTACTCCCTAATCCCTATTGCATTCAAATGGCACAAGCCTATATGAGCTTCATTTCTAAATCAAATGAGTAGGGCTGCAAACGAATCGATTCGAATCGAGTCTTGATTTAATCGAGTTGAGTCTCGACTCAATTTTATCAATTTTGACGAGTTTTCAATATAAAATTTGAACTCAAGTTTGATCTCAATTCAAACCTAGTCGGACTCAAACTTGAATCTACTCGAACTTAAAAAATAAAAAATAATTATTTTTATTTTTAAATAATGAATAAAATATTCATTTTTCATTAATAAATAAACTTATATATATAAATATATTATAGAGTTGGCGTGAGAGTTAATAAGCTGAACTTCATAAACTTATATATATATATATATATATTATAGAGTTGGCGTGAGAGTTAATAAGCTGAACTTCTCCATGCTCGGATCGAGTTCAATATATCAACTTGGTCGACTTGAACTCGATGTTGACTAAGATCGAGTCGAATTTTGAACGAGTCAACTCGAAAGTGCTCGTAAGTGACTTGATTCGTTTGCAACCATACGTGAATGATATATTGATTGATTCAAAGATAAAACAAATTCTATTTAAGCCAAAATACTTGAAATTGAAATTTGAGCTCTTTAAACAAGAATACCGGTTTAACTTATCTTCTTAAAATAAAAATCCTCACTTCACAATTTTTTCAAAGAATATAACAAAATTTTTACTGTGGTGCAATGTAAAGCATTTTTCTTTTTCTTTTTTTTTTTAAGTAGAAGTGGGAGATTTTGAACTCAAAACTTCTCACTTATACTCCCTTCTCGTACCTGTCAAACCATCCCTTGCTTTTCTGTACCATTCAATCAATCCCTCCCCCAATGTAAAGCGGTTGAGTATAGCATTCTACAAATATCAGAACACATTGCTGCACATTCAACAATTTGTTGCACTGCCCATGATATTTGTACAAGACTAGAACGAAATAATGCATGAAAAGTTCTGAGTTTAAACATAAGTGGTCATGTATTCAGCATCATTATATACGTGTCTCCAAATATCATTATAACTGTCTCCAATTTTATTTACTGATTCTATCCATTTATTATACGAGTCTTGGAACTCAAAGTAATAAAATTATTGTGTTTTATATTCAAATAATCTCATTTATATATATATGTATATATATACATATATGTGTATATATATTTATACCATAAGTAGCTGGATGAAACTTCCTATTAAATGACAAGTAATAGACATAACAAAATAACAAGTAAGAATTACTTAATCACCAGAATTATATAAAGTTGATGGCTACAAACACAACCCCAATGCTTCAGGGAGTTTAATCAAGTTGTGAATTTTTCTACACACAAAAGCTTGTGCTCTCATGATTTATTGTGGTTTCTTGAAACTTATTTTGTGATACATTAAATACACATTTTGCTATTTACTTTGCTATGTAAATCTTGTATTGGGATCATTCTATTATAGAACTTTTTCTTTAAAAAGTTGATTCTATTTATAGAACTAAAACTACTTTCTCTTACATGTGCCTCGCTGAAAATTTTTCTAGATTCCTCACTATCTATAAAAGAATAAATAATAGTATGATTTTAAAGAATTTTAGGGTTTCAAGAACATCAAAAGACATATTTCTCCTTGGATTTCCTATCACTATAGTATACTCGATCAAGACTTCTTCTTTTTTTCCGAAAGGTGAGATTTTAGAAATAGAAAAGAAAGATAGGGATCTAAACCCAAAACCTTTAAATCCTAGATCTCAACCTTACTTTCCAAATTAAAATTGTCAAAATTAGTGATTTGAACAGGTTTGGGCAGGTCATAATTAGATAATAGGTATAATTGGATCAATCCATTTAAATTGGTATAAATGAGTATCCACTTATACCCATTCAATAAATACGTATGGATATACCTAATTATACATTTATGAGTCACTTAAAGTTTTACTTATTTTTAAAAAAAAATTTCGCATATTGTTTGACAAGAAATAATAGTTATTATTATTATTATTAGATTGGTAAAACAATTAAAATTTATTTGCTTAATACTCACTAAAAGTTGAGTTTAAATGCGAAATTATTTTTAAATGGATACAAATGGATGAATCGAGTTAGTTGACTACCCACCAATTAACTGAATTTAATTGGATATCTATTTAAATCCAATTAAAATTAATGGACAAGTTATTGGTGAGGTGACATAATTGGATTGCGATTGACATTTATACTCCAAGTCAATGCCTCCACAGCAATTTCATATGTATTTATTATTTACTAAGTAGTAGAATTTATATGCACAAGATGTAATAGTATTATACTATATTATTATAAAGATTAATCTTTCTTATATTGTTAATATATATATATACTTGCAAGACGATTTTAATTTGCATTTGAGGATCAAATATTACATGTACAATGTGTATGTAAACCCACTAGTATATACACTCACCGCGCACAGAATGGTCACTTACTTGGAAACTCCTAAGACTTGCGTGCTGGCCGGGGAATAAATCAACGACTTATTCTCGTTCTCAGTCATCAGAGTTACTATTACTGCCAGACCCGACCCGAGGCTGAGGTGAAAATTGCCACGTCGGCAGGCGCTTCGATACGGCACCGGCGAAATTCAAGGAACAAAGAGATGACGTCATAGGGGGCACGTGTAGAGATGATATCTCCTTAAAAGTCACGTCATGATTGTGCGGTAAAGGGCGTGGACAGCTTTATAAAGTCACGTCGTGTGTGGGGTCCGCTGTGGACAAGGGGGACTCTGCAACCGTCCCTGCCAATTTTAGCTCATTTCAACTGCGCGTAACATTGGTTCAACTGCGCGTAACTTTTTTTTCACAGGATGTATTTTCACAACAGATAGTGGTGGGCCCCACACTTGGCGCGGATTTCGAGTTACATGGTGTTATTTCAGCCGCACAAAATTTTGAGGGCCAATTTTCAGCCGCACAAATTTTTAACCGTGCAGGGACGGTCATACTGATGACCGTCCCTGCCCCAAATCCGGACAAGGGGCAAAGACGGTTGACGGTTTTGATCATTTTCAATCGCGCGTAACTTTGGTTACACAGGCGTAACTTTATTTACACAACGTGTAATTTTAGTACAAAATTTTACAGATCCCACACACAATGTGAAAATCGATGCACAACTTGTTATTTGGACAGCACAAATTTTTTTGGCCAAATCATGACCATCATTTGGTCCAGTGGTCATCGCTTTCTTTGGGATGCTGGAGGTCAGGGGTTCAACCCCTTCTTCCCACAACTTGCCACCTTACGTGGATGGTCTTTGCCCCCACGGGGTAGCTTGAACGGTCCGCTCCCCCTCCTTAGGGTATGGCGACCTTCCTGGCTTGTTCAGGGTTTGAGTCCCGCTGTTAACGTGTTCGGTGTGAAGTGAGGCCTCCTCTCCCGGACCGCAGGGGATTAGTCGGGCCCCGTAAGAATTGACCCGGACACCCTGTGTCGAAAAAAAAAAAAACTGCTCAGTGACAGTACGGTCCCTGCCCCATTTCCGCTTTATAAGAGTTGCCAATTAAATCATTGTTATTGTGGTGGCCCGCCCATTCATTTTCTGACGTGTGGGGTCTATGCCTTTTTTTTTTTTTTGGTTAATTCCTAATCTTGCTTCTTTTCTTTAATCTATGATTAAGAAGTACATGCAAAATTAGTCCACTTTAAGCTTACTTTTTTCTTTCACTACGTAAATCTTGGTCACTTTATTTTAATCAAATGTCATCTAAATGCTTGGTTATTTGGAAGATGAGAAATACACTCTTTGGGATAATTTTTTTTTTGAAAAAAATACTGTAACATTTTTTGGTGTAATATATGTGAGATAAAAAGATGATTAAAAATATATTTATAATGTAAGTAAATAAATTTGTATAAATAATTTACTATCCAAACACATTTACTATTCTTTTTCTTCTTTACTTACTTTTGATAGTTTATTTAGTTAGTCCTTTATTTTTTGACCTTCCAGTAAGGAATAAGGAAAAAGGAGCTGTTATCTATGTTAGATTAGGGATGGCAGCGGGTTGGTAATCTCAAAAATCTTTCTTACCAAATCCTAACTTGTATATCTCAATTTTTTACCAAACCTTGTCAGGTAAGTCTACAGGTTTTAAATTTCCATTATCAAACCTTCTCACTCTCGAGTTTGGATTATTTATTGAGTACCATCTGCTTAGTAATTTAAATAATTCAGAAAAAGGTAATTAACTATTCTCAAACTAAAATTAATACATAAATAATATTAAATCAACCCATTATGTTAAATTTTAAAGTTTGATAGAGTCATACAACCTATATGAGAGGAATTCAGCATTTCATGAAGGGTAAAATGTCTGTATTATGTACACACACATATGGTTCTTTTATCAAACCCTATCGGATTATCCGTTAGTTACCCCTAATCAATACCAAACCCTAACGGATTACGCCTCAGTCGTCTAATTGTATTAACCATCGGGTTGAATACGGATATCGGATTTTACCCTATCCATTTCCATTCCTATCTTGGATCAATTATTAATGTGATTTAGTCTTTAGTTAGTGAAAGGTATACATGTCATTTTAGAAAATTTCTTCTGACACTAATATTCCAGCTATAACAATACAAAAGGTTTAAATTTTTACAAAGTGTTACTTTATTGTTATCAAATTAAGCTTGTCCCTAAATATTTTGATCTTTTTCTGGGCTAACAAAACAACTTTTTCTCAATCTTTTGAGCTATTGTGATTTCTTGAATTTACTAAAATTTTCTAGTTGAAAAAGTCAAATAAATTTTCATTTAATGCTATGCCACCATCAAATCTTTGCTTGATAATATGCTTCTTATAGTTTCTTTAGTTATGATTCTTTCTATTTTGTATCCTAAACTCCAAGATAAACACACCAAAAAATGATGATGAAACCACTATAAATTTTGACATTCTTACTCAGGATTTGAGTTGCATTAACTTTAATGTGAAAATTTTAGATTTTTTTTTTGATAAAATGACATTCGAGCCACATTTTATTCTTCAATCTTAGTACACTTAATAAAAAAAAATCCTTTATTCATATTTCATCCTATTTTTGAAGGACTTGAAAAAGAATTGGACACATGTATAATTGATTCCAAATGCCAAAAAAGACATTTAATTTGGATTTGTATACATGTCTTTACATGTGCGTTTATTTGTTTTGAACGAAAATGAACAACATAAAAAGACAAATGTATGCGTATGAATAATTTTAACAGTGTATAATTTTGCAACAAAGCTGAAACTGTTTTCCTTGTTTCTTCTTTTAATTCCTTTTGAAAGTGCATGAATAACTTTTATAATAGAAAACAAAAAATTGGGTTGATGATGATTTCTACAAACTTTTAATAGTACCACAATTATTTTTTTTAATATATAAGTGGGATCTCTTACTTACAATTTCTTTCCCTCACCACACTTAGTTACTTGTTAAATCTTCAAATATTAATGCACTAAGGATTTCATCTAAATTTTAAAAACTTTTTAGTACAACATTCTAATAATATCGTCCCAATAATCTTGATAAGTCAACTTTCATACTTAAAAAAATCAACTTGTTTAAAATATTCACACAAAAAATCAACTTGGTATGGAGAAATATTTTACGGGACATAGAAACTAAAATGTTTTGTAATACCATGTACTAAACTTTTAAATTAGAAGGCAAAACCTTTTTTTTTTTTTTCAACTTTTTGCCTTTTTTTTTCAACTTTTCTTAAGGGAAAAACCGTGAGGTAGATGAAAAGCTCCACATATAATTAATTATCCATTACAGAAATGAGCTAATCAATGTGACAATGAAGTACATTTTTAAATGGTACAACTTTTTATTTGTAATCATAAGGTTTTATAATTACAGATTCGAGTCATCAAGAGATATAGATGAAAACCACCATTGATGGTTAATAAAGAAGAAAATTTGAACATAATAAAGCAGCGAGCTCAATCAAAAGTACTAGAAATGCATCTAGGATGTCACTTTATCTTGTTTTGATATTTCTTCGTTGCTGGTCTGTACCTTCCTTTTCAATTGTGAAAATTGGGGAAGATAATCATGATGTGTATTATGTCCATTTGGTAGATGTGCATCGGTGGCAAACTATCCTTTTCAATAGTTTATTTTTCTTTCGACAACATAAACTGATGAAATATTCTCTTTACCATAATTATGTATGCCACTTAAACATGGGGCCATTTTATTGTACGTTCTTCAATTGAACCTTTTTTTTTGCAATCTTTTTTTTTTGATAAAACATAAGTCAATATTATTAATAATATAGTTGGAAATCATCTAGCACGATTTGCTTGACAAAGTAATCTGCACTAATGGCAAAAAACGCATTGACCATGTCACAGATATATTTGATCTGAAAAATTATAAGATTTAATTGAGTTATAAAATATAAAATATTATACTATGAACCATAAATTATCAAATTTGACCAATTGAACGAACCACTCCATAGATATGTATGCATGTCTATTCCCTCAGATCTGCTATCCAACTGGTTCAAGTTCAAAACTGATGTTAAGATCTGACGAGAAAATCCAAAAAATTTTAGATCTAACATATAGATTTGAAGAAATTCTTAAATCTGAGAAAATAAATAAACAAAAAAAAAAAACTAAACAAAACCGTCACCATGATAATCTAGGAGAGAAAAAAGCTCTCACTAAGATACCCTAAGAGAAAGTTTATTAAATAAAAGTAAGAACAAAGAGGAAGGGAGAATAAAGGAAGAGGAAGGGAGACCTTGGCTTAAGACCAAGATCTCTCTCCTATGGAGAAAGAAGAGTAGAGAGAGGGGAGAGGTAGAAAAGTTTTAATCTTGTTATTGAAGTTTTTTTTTTTTTTTTGGCAATTGTTAACGCCTACCATACTTTTACTCCACTCCCATTCTAACCTATTTAAAGGAGGATCCAATTGGATCAAGAGGAATTAAAAGGATAATTAAAAGGATCCAATTGGTTGCCATCTCTAGACCAAATGAATACACTACTACGTATCCTTTTAACACTATTTCTTACTTGACTTTTATACATATTACTTTGAATATTTTAATTATTTGCCAAAACTATCTTAATCTCCCTTAACTAAGAGTGACAACTATTTTGTTTGTTTTCTCCAAATGTGCCTTTTACTTGTGGAAATTAATGTAACATTTCTTGGATAGGAACATTTACCAAATAATCATCAAGACTTTTTGGGACCATGCATTAAGTCAACATATAGTTTTATACACGTATATAGCTTCAATAAAGATGGATTTTAGTAAACATGTCAAAAGACCAGGGATATTGAATTTTAAAAAAGTTAATTTTATATACACCAACAGTGTATACACTATCACGTATGACACATATGCAAAATTTAAATTCAAATTATGTGTCATGTATTTAATGATGAAATTGTATACACTGTCAGTATATAGAAAATTAATCCATATTAAAATCCTAGCACATAGAAATAACAACTTGCCCATGTTTACAATTATAAATCAAAGATACACAACAACATATACAAAAGCACACACATACAGAAGAGTGTTTTAATCCATATAATTTGTTTCAGTATGATATGGAATCCAAATTTTTTATATCGTATGACCGCTTAATCGATGTATACCGATTTTTATTTTTCATTTTCACTTTATTATTTATCATTTTGTGCTTTACCATGCAATAATATCAACTGATTGGGGTCTTGTTGACACTTTTGACATTTGTAACTTTTCTAAGTTGCAATATAAAAAAGGCCATCTCCATTGATATCATATGACAAATGACCGAAAACCAAGACATAAAATTCTTGAAAGTAGAAAGTTTATGGCTAGTTTATAATTTATTTTACTTATATTTGTGCTATGAATTCCCCATGGAGATTTCCAGTGGAGCACAATAGTCATAGTAAGTAGTAAAATAATCCAACTTATAACTATTGCAATCATGATTTACCATTTTTGTTATGTAAATCTTATACAATTCGATTTGAATTAGTTTTGCATTCGGAAGTTTAATTTCTTATGAAGAAAGTACGATAAAACGTTAAAAAAATGATTTGATTGCTCCAATTCTGTGGTAAAGCCTAGAAAACTATACTTTGAATTACACATTAAACATTGTGTCAATTCAATATCTTTATCTTTGGGGAGCTTTCGTAGTTTGAAGATGTATCAATTGATTAATGCAGAATCCGTTTTAGTTGGTATGATAAACTATTTGATTGCAACACTTTAAAAAAAGAATTCACAAAGCTTTGAAGCATACTCTTCCACTAGCTAAGATGTTCTAAGGTATATTAGCCATTTCAATATCAATGTATGGGAGTGATGAAATAGATTTAGACATTTAGTTTCATAAATTGTTTGATGTGGATTCTTCATCTATTTTACAGATTAATCTCTTATCTATTGATAGGACACCCTTCTTTCCATGAACAAGCCTAGAAGCGTGGTAAATGCAAAAAAAAAAAAAAAATAAAGGGACTAATATTGTTACCAAAATTATATGGTAAGCATCTAAATTCATTTCTTTATACAAAAGAAATTAATATTATGTTGTAAATGTATAAAACATAATCTATATTTGGCTATAATATATATATTTATTAGATAAAAGTATTCCAGACAAGTGCACTATTGCACTCTCTTGATTTGTTAAAAACAAGAAACTTCTTGTGTAATGTATTAGGGTAGGAACCCCCGACCTAGTATATGAAAGAGTTTTAAAGGGTCTCTCCCTAGCCATCGGATCTTGATTTCACACATTCCTTATGCTTTACTTTTATGATGCGTATTTTGTTTCACTTGTATGTTACATATATGTTTTTTAAATATTTTTTTATTTCACATACATCACGTTACAAAAAGCGTTATAGTTTTATTTGAAACAACTTTTCTAAAAAATCTTATTTCCAAACACATTATTGGTTTAAAATTTTGTTACATTTGCTATGTAGGAGACATCAATGTGCAGTTGTTTTATATGTTTCCTATTATTGTTTTCAAGTTCTCTAGTTGATTTGACAACTCAAAATCTTTGTATCAATTATGCAGTTTCTTTTTATTTTTTTTTAGTATGAGAATGGTGGGATTTAAAAAGTATGTAACGTAAGGAGGGGTTTAAATTCAGAACCTCTAAATTGAGTTTCAACTTTAATCATTAAACCAATTCTCCTGAAAAAATCCTTAAATTCTGTCTAGAGTAACTAATTCAAAAGATGAAGGATTGAAGGCACTAAAATGCTTTCAATGTGCAATATAATAAGCAATTTGATCTTAGTAAAACATTTAAGTAAAATGTTCCAATCTTGAATATTACTGAGTTAAATCCATAAACTATTGCTTGTACTTCATTTTATTCCCTTTTTTTTTTTTTTTGAATGCTTATTGCTTGGTTTTTGGTGGGCTGTGGGTTGTGGGGACCTGAAAATCACAGGTTTTTACTTTTTAAAGAGACAGAGGAGGGAGTGAAGAAACCGGTGGTGGTCTTCTTCCATTAAAGCCCGTTGCCACTTTCTTCTCCTCCTCACTGCCCCTCCTCCCTTCCACTGCCACCACCCCTCCTCCATCCACCACCACCACCTCCCCTTCCTCCACCATCACCAGTACCATCATCTGTTCCTCAGCCCCTCACACTTTCCCACTTCCATTTGAACAAACAGCTTGGAAAATAAAAAATCCAATCGTGATTAGACCATTATCAGTCTCAGAAACAGATAAAAATTCTGGTTGTGTGACTCTGTGAGGGAGGGAGAAAGAGGGATTTATTCAACAAAACAGAAACACACAAAAAATCTCTCTCTCTCTCTCTCTGCTTGTGTGTGTGACCAAGAAAGTAGAGTGTACATAAATGGCTGACAACGTGAAGAATACCAAAACCAAGAAACTGTCCATCAATCTATCCCTTTTCACTTTTTCCAGTTCTGAAACCCCAACAACAAAATTACCAGTCAAATCTCCCAGGAACTTTGAAGAGCCAAACGGGGTTGTTGGCCTTGGTATTCTTGCAGCTTTGAAGGATGAGTATTGTTCTCAAGATCCCTTTTTTAAGAGGGCTGCAATTCTTGCAATCTCACCAAGATCGTTATCAAATCCAATCTCAATTCTCAGCAACAAAATGTTCACTTCTTTGTCATCAGCTAAAAGTAGTAGTGATAAAAGCACTACTATTAATACTGGCAGTGTTACTAAGAGGAGGCTAAGTATTGAAGAAATGGAGTTGTGTGAGGAGTATACTTGTGTGATATCTCATGTTGGGGATAATCAAATCAAGAAAAAAGAGTACTTTGATGATGGTGGTATCTTGGGTAATAGAAATAGTACTGATGCTGTCATTAGCAACGCTGAGAATATCAGTAATGCTAGTATCGGTCACTGGGTGAGTTCTGAGGTGGTTTCTGCTTCCTCTGCAGTTAGTCATGCTGGTGAAGTCCCAGTAGCAGCTTTTCCGTATGCTGAGTTTCTCAATTCTTGCTTTCTTTGCAAAAAACAGCTTCATGGGCTGGACATTTTCATGTACAGGTAGATACTGATCGGATTTTCTTGTTCTCTATCTTTATGTTTTATCTGCACGGTGGGATTGGTATATGCTATTTGTATGTTTTGCTTTTTCCTTCTGGTATGTGTTTGTTTTATGCGTGATTGATGATTTTGAATCTGGAAGCTTGTTTGAATATTAATGTTTTAGTCTGCTTTTGGATTCTTGATTGGTCTTTCATCCTACCTTTTTTTTTTTTTTTCGCTTGAAGTGCAAACTTGAATGTTTTTGTGCTTTTTATTGGTGATTTCTCTACATTTTTTGGAAGATCTTAAAAATAACCTAGTTTTTTAAGAAGATTTTCGAGTGTCTTTTATGTTTTTTTTTAATGTTTTTATCTACCATTACGAACTATACAATGGTAGATACGTCTTAATTATAAGCTTGAGGCACAATTTAGAAACAATCAACGGTAATGAATTTCCAATACGAAGTTCAGAGGTTTGCAGATAAAGATCTTGATCTGGATTTTTCAGTGTTAGTTTCAAATTTTAATTGTACTCAAGAACTTCATGAATAGAAGGTTTTGATGGTTTAATGGAAATGCTTTGTGTAAGGCCAGTACTCTGAGTTTATTGATTGGTATGTGGAGCCTTGAGAATTATTGAGTTGATTGACCAAGTGATTCATGGGCCAGCTTTGATTGACCAAGTGATATCTTGCTAATAATACATTCACTTCAGAATAACAGGTTGGTTTTTCTCAGCATAAGTTGTCTGCAGTCTGACCCACTTTTAATCTGACCTCTTAGTTACTGAAACTGTTGTTCTGTATAATACCTGCTGTCAGTTGCATCTCTTGATTCATGTTTGCTTCTAATCTGATCTTAAAGTTGTGGCTGCGTGTTGGCTCTGTTAGTTGGTGATATGCATTTATGGGATTGCTCTGCTCAACATATATGGTTATATATTAATTAGTTGGTTGAACAATGAATACTTTCCTTTGTTCTCAAAAGGGTAGCTAAGTCAAAGAAGTGTATGTAAATCTTAAATCCGACTGCTACCTTGAATTGAATGAGTTATTAATCCATAGGAAAAATGTCTAAAAATATACATTGCATTAATTGGAGATGAAAGTTGTTCAATTTAAATGTTATGTAGGATTCTTTTAGCAATCTGGCAGTTTACCTATATCTTCTTTTTATTTTTTTTCCCTTTGTTAATTGAAATTCTTCCATTGTTGTTTCCCAATTATAATTTTAACTTCCAGAGCACTTCTTGCATACTTGGTCAATGAGCTAGAAAAAAAGATTGGATTGTTTTTCTGATTTTTATAAGTTTTTTGACTTTTATATTTTTTTTGCCAAATTTCTTTCTCATTTCTAAAGGTAATTGATTCTGCCTTTGTGAAAATTGTTAAGATTTGAGTTGTTTTGCTGTCTACAAAGCACAGAATAAATTCTTCTAAATACTAGGAGCCTATGAAGTGCTTGGGTGCTTGTTCTGCCATCTCCTTTCTTATCTTCTGGTGTGGAACTTAGTTCAGAAGAGTCTCAACTGCTGGCATGTTTTGTCCATTAGAAACAAGCAATGATCTTTGTGTTTTTTCAAGAAATGGTTTTCATTGTGCCTTGCTGTTCTTTACATCATCCTAAATTCGCAAGTCAACGCTAGGGTTAAAAAATTTCTTAAGCAAGGCATCAATTGTCATGAATATTTTGTGCAGCAGCTCTCTTCATCTACACACCCAAGCTATGTTCCTCTAGCTGTCACTTGTTCAAAACTTACTCAAGTACATTGATGATGCCATTTCTTTTATCACTGCTAATCTTTTTAAGTCCTAAAGAAAGGTGAAGTAGTAGTTGGATTATCTCTGCTAAGAAGATTGGTGTTAAAGAGTGCCTGTTAATGAAAACTGTTGCAAGTAGGGTGAATGAAATATTCTGAAGTGTATCTTACTTCACTTTAACTTTCTGCAAGTGTAAACCATGTTCTGTTGCTGTCAATTGATGGATAGCAGCAAGCTGCAATTTGCCTTTGCTAGTTGTTAGGTGTTTTCATGTCATTTTCAGTGTTACTAATTTTCCCTTAGATTCTCACGTTAGATATTTCATAGGGCAATGGTTAAACATCTCCACGTTTTGGAAGCTGAGACTAAGTTGTCTTACACCCTCCTTCCACTTGTTCTTGGTGTGGCCTTTCCTGTTTTTGTCCTACTCAATTCTCCTTGTCAATTATATTGTCCTAACTCTTTTGTCTTTTCATATAATTCCATGACTTGTTGTCTGCATTCGAATCTAGCCCTGGTGGAAAGATCTCAGCTAGCTGATTCGAAGTATTTCGAGAATCATTAGCTGTTTTCTTCAAATATCAGCTTTTCAGTCAACTCTTGACAGGATTTTTATGGAGCACATTTCATGTTACATTTCTAAAGCAAAGCAAAAAAAAAAAAAAACACTTCTTTCTAGTGTCATATTTTGCATCTCGTTGCTGTGCAGAGGAGAGAAGGCATTTTGCAGCGCCGAGTGTCGATATCAGCAGATCTCCATCGACGAACACAAAGAAAAGTGTGTTTCTGGAACGGTGAAGCCCCTCGAGTACTCGGCCTCGCCATGCTCCGGTCCGATGCAGTTTTTTGCTGGTGTGGCTGCAGCTTAAGTAGTTCCATGGCACCTATACATATGATATAGATAAATGAACCTAATAGTGATGGTGCAGAAAACCAACTTGAAATAAACTTGTTTCTTTCTCATAAGAAGAAAAGAAACTCTCTGTTTTGGTGGGGATTAAAGAGGCATATGATATATATATATATATATATATATCTGCTTGTATGAACATAAAACCAATGAAGTATCTAAAAGTATAGATATTTTGTAAGGGAATATGTAAAGGGGGAGAGGATGTATAACCAACCTATAGGTGAAAGGACATTGGATATTTGAATCTTCTAAATATTATAGATGTGTTTAATGAGCAGTAGCAAATAGGAATGGATAGAATTATGATATGAATTGCAGTAATTTAGCTGGATCATTGCACTGAAATGTTGAGAATGGGCTCATATTGTCTAAAAGCAGGCCACCATATGATTCTATTACAACAACAATTTCTTGTATTCTTTTGGTGCAATAATTTAACTGCTGATGATAAAAATGAACATGGTTTTATCTGAAAATAGGATTTCATACCAAACTATAGATTCTGCCCATCACCACAAAGAAACAACACTTGGGTCGCATTTGGGAATGCGGTGCGTTTATAAAAGGAAAAAAAAAAAAAACGCTTTCAAGCACTCAACAAGAATGTTCGGTAATTAATTTTCATAATTTTAGTAACCCAACTTTTAGTGATTTAAAAGCATTTTTGTTTAAAATATTTGTATAAGACGGTCGGGCAGGACTTGTATGTTTTTTTTTTTTCGACACTCGGTATTTGTCTATTCTACATCTACTTTTACTCCTATTCTATCCTATTCTGGGGGGATCCAACTGAGTCTGTGGAGGGCCGACCGAAACTGAACCACCGTCGGATTAGACGGGTGTGTAGCATTACACGTCCGTCTGAATTTAGAGAGCTACATTTGTGACAATTAGTGGGAGACAAGATTTGGACCCTTCCCTCCTATGCCATCAAGCCAATTCCTCTATTGGGAGTTGGTTGGAAGGACTTGTATGTAGTAGGTATATTTTATTACCTTGATTTTTTATTATGACTAAAATGAGAAGTATAAAGACAGAAGAGTCTTTTCATTAACAAGACACCTACAAAATATGTCACTTTAGGACAACAGTGGACTAGAAAAGTAGGGAGAAAATCATGTGATATTTGTGAGAAGACACCAATAACTCTGTTGACTAAAAGTTATTCATTATCTTTTATCATGCTCCATGAAGTTTTGAAACCTTGCTATATCTTGCAAAGAAATTGCATCTTTTAAATGAGGGTTAATATCGCCTTCAGGAAAAGTCATCCAATATTGCTAAACCTCAAAATTCTTATCCTCTTGTTCTTAGTCCTCTGCTCCAAACAATTGTTTGGATAGAGTATTATTTTGAATAATTACTGTAGCACCTTTTGTGATGTGATGTATGTGAGATAAAAAGGTGATTAAGAATATAAAAAGGTGGATTGAGAAATGTGTTTATGATGCAAGCGAAATATTATTTGAAAAAATTTAATATCATCATTGTCTTTTTAATACGAACAAAAAAGAAATATAAAGCAGATCAAGAACAGAATTAAGTTTTAAAAATTTGGGAACAGAATATAAAAGAATAATACATTTCAAAACTCTTCCTTATTTCTGTTCAAAGATGTGAATTAGTCAAACCATAAATTCTTTGTTGTCATTGGCCTGCTATTGTATTGTAGCACATGAAAAATATGATAAAAAAGAAAAAGGGGTGCTGTGCACATTTTCCTTTTTACATTATCCACCATTTCACATTGGCTGGAAAGACAGAATCAATCTCAAAGAATAGGGCATGAAAAGTTTACAAAGCAAATTGCCATTTTGCAAAGTAGTATTTTGTTGTTCAATGCAACTAGTCACTCACGAGAAAGAAATTAAGATTTGAACGTATTCTCGACCCCATCTAATTCATCCATATTAATTTTAAAATATTAATTTATTTTAAATGTTCAATTATTTACTAATTTTTAAAATTTTATTTACATACTTTCACTATAGTATGATAGTATACATCAAATAATGTACGCCATATCCAAAACTCGGTAGATATTCTTTTTTATAAATATTCTTATAGATAATTTAATTTTTTATAATAACGATAAACCGAGAATTATATATTCATACTTAATTTAGTAGAAAAAGACCCATTAATCCATTTTTCTTCATCAATAAATATTCAATTTCCTATAATATTGGTAAATCTATCAGTGTAACAGTTAATTTTCTTTTTTACACTAAATTAATTCAAAATTAAGAAGAGATAATGAATAATTTGAATACTAATCAATGACATGGTGGTAAAAAAAAGAAGTAATTTATGGGATATGTAAGATTTCAATAATTGTGATTTAAAAAGGTTTTACTATACTTCTATGCAATAATTTGGTAGAAAGCAGATATCATTAAGATAAGATTGGTTACTTTTTAAAGTTATTTTAAAATTAAAGATAATTTTTAAACATATAATATAGTAATCATTGTTATAACTTGATAGAAAGCAGATATCGTTAAGTTAAAATTAGTTATTTTTTAAAGTTATTTTAAAATTAGAGATAATTTTTAAACACATAATATAATTCAAATAGGATTTAGTTTGGGTAAAATCTAAGTTACTCATAACCAATTAATTCTCTTCAATTAGGCATGTCACGTAAGAATGAGAAACACTGTGATTAAAATAGCTACTTTCATATATATATATATATATATATCATCTGTTTGTTTGGACTGAAAACATTTTCTGGCTGAAATTTCCGTTGTTTGGCTGTCCGGGAAAATTTTTTGCAGTGTAAAACAATTTACGCCCACGGCTGTAAAATAACTTACGCATGGGATGTACTGAAGTTATTTTCCCGTAAACTCTTGAAGCTTCTCGCCGTCCCTACAACCATCAATGTCATACACATAACAAAACTCTTGAAGCTTCTCGCCGTCCCCTCTTCCTCACCTTTCTTGACATTATTCCGTTCCTTCCATACCAATATCTATAAGGGTTAATCATACCAATATATATATATATATATAAGGATTAATCACAATTAATGCCCTTAAAGTATACCTCATTTCTCACTTTACCCCTTAATCATTTTTTTGTCTCACTTTATGCCCCATTGGACAAAATTATCCCTCTATTATTCTAAGCTCTTATTTTTCTCTTTTATTTTTTTGCTTTCCCCTTTTGTGCTCCTTCATTTTCTTTGTCTCTTTCTTCTTTCTTTAATTCTTCCTCTTTCCCACAAAAAATCTTCATCTTAATGATTGAAATTAAAAAAAAGGAATTGCAGAGATCTATTTTCTCCTTAAATGATTACAATATATTCAAATCACTTTCCTAAAATACAATTTTTTAGCCTTTCAATTCTTTTAATTTTGGTTTTTCCTCTTTTCTTTCTAGTTTCTCATGTTATTCTCAAGAAATATGATAAGATGAAATTGTGACTTGATTAATAATCATCAATTGAAAATTGTGACACGCGGCAGCATACAAAAAATCAAAATTAATTTTTAATACTTTTTAAACCTTCACCCAGAAATGCAATTACAAATTCAAGATAAAAATTTCTGTTGAGATGGAGTTTTCTATTGAGAAAGATGAAAGAGAGAAGAAAGAAGAAAGAGAAAAAGAAATAAAAGAGAGGAAAAAAGATAAATAAATAGTCAAAATAATGGAAGGGTAATTTTATCCTATAGAGGGTTAAGTGAGCAAAATTAAAGGTTAGGGGCTAAAGTGAGAAATGGAGTATACCTTAAGGGGATTAATTGTGATTAACCCTATATATAACTACACAGACATAATAGAGGAACCTATTCTTGTCTTGGGCTTTTGTTTTGTGGAACATTTTCGGGGAAAGTGCACCAAACACATGAAAATCAAGGGAAAAGAATTTTTTTTTTTTTTCAATGAAGTAATTTTCATTCAAAATCTTTTCTTTTCGTCAGGAATAAGTTTTACACTCAAACAAACGGATTCCTTTTTCTTGTGTTCATTCAACCATGTCATGCATAGTTTTTGCTGTGGTATAGGTGTAATACTCTCTTGCCAATGACTTGATATCAACAATATTCAGTCCATATCCATCACACACTGAGAATTAGAGTTGGTATAAAATGTGATTCAAGCCCATGGAACAAAAGACCAACATATGATATGAGCATCTAATACATATCTGATTGTTGATCTCAGTTTCATAAGTACTTAAATTTATTTTCTCCACCAAAGCCAAATTAAGGTAAAAACCGACAAGAAATTATCTAGTTCCTCGTGTGATTTCCACACAAATTGTAGAAAGGCAAGTTTGAATTGTTTCAAGACTTTGTACAAAGATGGATGGCCTTGGAGAGGCACTTCAACTACCAAACCTGCAAGTGCAACCACCAAATTTGACTTGAGAAAATGGTATTTCATTCTCCTAACCAGATTCATAAGCAAGCCCGTGGATTTTCCTAAAACCAGCGGATACCTACCTTCCAAACCCACTTACATTAGTCATATATAAACTCAATGTCCTTACCTTTCCTTCCTCGTACTGATCAGTTTCCTATCCCTCTTACAACATGGGCAAACTTCTCAAGAATTCCATTATTTGCACTGTCATTACAGTTGCACTTCTCACAGGCATCAATCAGTTCTGCACCCACTTTTCCATTTCTTTGCCTCTTAAATCCCTTTTTCTTACCATCCCATTACTTGTTTTGGTCATTCACCTTCTACGCCCGAAAAAATCAACTGAACTCCCACCAGGGCCGCTTTCGATACCCATCTTTGGCAATTGGCTTCAAGTAGGCAATGACTTGAACCATCGTCTCCTAGCTGAGATGTCAAAAAAATATGGTCCTGTCTTCTTGCTCAAGCTTGGCTCAAAAAACTTAGTGGTAGTATCAAATCCTGAGCTAGCAAACCAAGTTCTACATGCACAAGGTGTAGAATTCGGTTCTCGCCCCAGAAACGTTGTGTTTGATATTTTCACAGGCAATGGCCAAGACATGGTGTTCACCATCTATGGTGAACATTGGCGAAAAATGCGACGAATAATGACTCTCCCATTTTTCACTAACAAAGTTGTTCATCAGTACAGTGACATGTGGGAAGATGAAATGGACTTGGTTGTTCATGACTTGAGAACTGATGAAAGAGTGAGCAGACAAGGGATTGTTATCAGGAAGCGTTTGCAGTTGATGCTGTATAATATCATGTACAGGATGATGTTTGATGCAAAATTTGATTCACAAACTGATCCTATGTTCATTCAAGCAACTCAGTTCAATTCAGAGAGAAGCCGTTTGGCTCAGAGTTTCGAGTATAATTATGGAGATTTTATTCCATTGCTCAGACCATTCTTAAGAGAGTACCTGAAGAGGTGCAGGGACTTGCAGAGGAGAAGACTTGCATTTTTCAACAATTATTACGTTGAGAAAAGAAGGTAATAAGTTATGCTTTTTCGTCTTTAAAAAGGTTCACTTCCTTTCAAATAACATTAGAAACTTCTCAACTTTTTTTCTGGTTTCTTCTTGATGCTAAAATCTCTAAATTAAAAAACATGGCTCTACAGTTAGCATTCGTGGTATGTTTATGTATCTGAAAGAAAAATATAGGAGGGTGAAATTCTTTTTTACGTTTTCTTGTGGTGTATGTGACTGCAACTCCTTGTTTAAAGAAATATAAACCATCATCTCTGACTTGACGCAGGAAATTAATGGCTGAAAATGGGGAAAAGCATAAGATAAGCTGTGCCATCGATCACATAATTGATGCTGAAATGAAAGGAGAAATCAGTAAAGAAAATGTGCTATACATTGTGGAGAACATCAATGTTGCAGCAATTGAAACAACTCTGTGGTCCATGGAATGGGCCATTGCTGAGTTAGTCAATCATCCACATGTTCAAGACAAGATCAGGGATGAAATCTCAGACATCCTCAAAGGAAGGCCAGTTGCAGAGTCTAACCTTCATGAATTACCATATCTACAAGCCACAGTCAATGAAACACTAAGATTGCACACGCCAATACCTTTACTTGTACCCCACATGAACCTTGAAGAAGCTAAACTACGAAATTACACCATACCAAAAGAATCAAAGGTCGTGGTGAATGCTTGGTGGCTAGCCAATAATCCTGCATGGTGGAAGAACCCTCACGAGTTTCGGCCGGAACGGTTTTTGCAGGAAGAAAATGGTACTGAAGCTGCAGTCGCTGGTGGAAAAGTTGATTTTAGGTATTTACCTTTCGGTATGGGTAGAAGAAGCTGCCCCGGGATCATTCTAGCGCTGCCAATTTTAGGGCTAATAATTGCTAAACTGGTAACAGAATTCGAAATCCAGGCTCCTCCTGGTGTGGAGAAGATTGATGTGAGGGAAAAAGGAGGGCAGTTCAGCTTGCACATTGCGGAACATTCCACTGTTGTATTTAAGCCAGTCAAGGCATGATATGCTTCTTTTTTTTTTTTTTACATAACAGCACATCTAGTCAAACCTAACCTACTCCTACTCCCACTGGAAGGAGGGAGCCTACTCTAAGAAGTGGCCCAACTGAATCGGAAGAATCTAATAAGAACTGAACCACTATCAAACCAGACGAATACTTCACGGAATAAGAACTGAACCACCATCAAACCAGACGAATACCCCACGTACTCATATGGATGCTTTATTTCAAGTGTGCTTTTTGTGTTGTGTCTGGGCAAGCTATTTGTGTCTGCCCCTTTGGCTGCTTTTACTGATTCGTTCTGTTCATAACTAGAGCTCATAAACTCTTCGCCCGAGTAAATTACTTCATGATGTTATGCTGCTCGTATTTTCAAGTCCTTGAAGATCTTGGTCACAGATGTGCCAGTTAAACTGTTTTCAGTCCCGTTTTGTTGAAACTTATTAGCGAATACACATTCTCTCACAGCGCCAAATGAACGAAAAAAAAAAAAAGTAGTTTGATCAAAAATGCAAAACTTACTTTGTCATGTTACATATATTCAACATGTATACAATGTCAGAGGGAACTCTTTAGATCTCTGAAAATTCACTAAATTTTCCTTCCTTTTACGACCGCTAAAGTTACAACTCTGAATCTATACGACGTTGAGCTACACATGTAAAGGCGCTAACTGGTTAAGCGCTTCCAGAATGGGCGCTAATTTCTGATGCAAAAAAGTACTAAAGCTCTAAAATATACAGCATAGGACCACCGGTATACAAGTTTAGAGATAAAGAGAGTTTGCGAACATGATACCATGGCGGAGGCTTTCACTGGCTGCAGCAAACTTCTTCTCCAAATCAACTTCTCCCACAGCAAGCGCAGCTGCTTTCAACTGCAGGCACCGCAAAAAAATGATCATGATAATGTCAGAACATCTCAAGCTGTAATTCAAGCTGAAATCCATCGAGAACTATGCAAAACGTTGCAGCGGCTATTTCAATGAGAAAGAAATGCTTGAACGGCTGTAATCTGAATGGAATGTCATTCATTTTCAGGAATGCGAGGAGAATCAGATCCTAAATTCACGAGTTATCCACACAAACCACCACTCAATAATTTCAACTAACAAGGCAGAGAGGAGGAGCAGAAATGCATTGTGCAGGTACTAATATTCAACATCAGCCAATAACTGAGACTCAAAACACACTCCCATTTCAATACAGAACAAGATAGGATGTACTCCAACTCCAAAGACAACAGGAATATCACCACTCCTTGTCCCTCTGTCCTATCATCTGATTCTACTCACCACGATCTTACTTTCTGCTGATAAAACAAATGCAACATGTCCTGATATCTGACTGCCAGATTGTCAACCATTTCCTACTCAATGAATTAGAAAATAAGAGGTTGCTGTAAACCATGACCATATTTACCTGGTTTAAAAACTCATCAAGCCTTCTAGCTAGCCGTATAATGCTACCTTCAAAAATATCAGTCATTTGTATGACCTCAGCAAAAGATGCTCCCTGGAGCAAGGAAAAATGAAATTTTAATAAACCGCAAGTCACTCAACAGACAGATAACTGATTCTGTATCTTTTTTTTTTGGTAGGGGGGTTTTTGTTTTTTTTTTTTGGGGGGGGGGGGGGGGGGGGTGGTTGGAGAGAGAGAGTGTGTGTGTGTGAGAGCATGGAACAAATAAATTCTGAATGTGACCAACACCCAAAACAATATACAAAGTGATTTTGGAAACGAAATCTCCAAATAAATTAAATAAATATGAAGCGAAGGCAGCTGAATAAATTAATTAGACTGTTCTTGACAATACATAGATCATCATTTTTTAACAATTTAATATATTGTACCTTTAAGAGTAAATAGATGATAAGGCAAGCATGAATGCAGATGCTCAAATTTCCACATTTTCAACTGATTCTAAAACCAAAGGCAGAGAACTATAGAAGTTTCCAAACTTGATCATGATTATATTAAAGCTTTGTGGCTCCAACACACCACCACAACATAATGCATTCAAAAGAAAAATCTACACTTAAAAAACGAAAAAGTAAAGTCAGAGACAACTTCACAGAGTCATAAAAATACTAAAACATAACCACGGAGCGAAAACATGAACTGACACCATGAGGCTGCTAAAAATGGTTGCATTTCCACCACTTAATCATGACTATCAGCATTCCATACAGCACATTTCACTAACCTTTGACCAGCAATAAATTACATCCATCAAATACGGTCGTATGGATGCCTCCACATACTCATCCACATTTATCTCCAATTTGCATTCATGTTGTATCTGTAAAACAGAGGATACAACTGGCATTATGTATATGTGCCACTTGTAGAGATCAATTTTCTCCAAACTTCGCTATTAATTTCTAGATTGTGTCTGGTTGAATGGCAATATAAAACAACATCATTCCATTCATGATATATTAAATCTAGCATAAAAAGATGAAAATGTTTTAGAGCTGAAGTTCAAACTTCAAAGAAGACCAAGCAGTCAACCAGTTGGGTTAGGATATCACCTAAGAAAAACTTGGATTAGGATATCACTATCATACAAGGAAAGGCTGGACAAACAGGTACACCAATAATGCAATAATTAATGCAAGATTTTCAAAAGCATGTGAGGCATAACCATTGAACACAGCATATATCTATCAATAGATCAAAACAAAGGAGAATATTCATTGTAACAAAACTTTAATAAGTTATCAAGAGCCCACTGAAATCAATTGGAGTTAGTGAGAATTTGGAAACATGATTAAAGGACTGAGATTAAGATGAATCACACAAACCTCTGCTATTCTTCTTGCACTGTCCTGGAGCTGCTGTAATGGTCTAGCAAGTTCCATTCTCAAATGTATTTGCTCAGTTGATCTATCTCCCGGTATAAAGCAACTTGCCAGAGCTGCAATTTGGTGATGGTCCAGCTCATTGAATGTTCCTGCCGGCCAAAGAAAAAAAAAAGATTCAGAATATTAGTTAGAATAAATTCCTGAATGGTAATATAACTAATATTTACAGCAATCAACAGAAGGCAGTATTGACTACGATTTGAAGGGCGATAATCAGATGCTGCAGATTCAAAAATGCACAAATTATTACCATGGACACAGACTTCAACTAGATTATGGTTGCCAATATATGTTTGCACTATACAAATTAGTTTTTAAGCCAAAGTTGGGGGGCCACATATTTATCCCAACAAAAATTATGTAAAGAACCAAACAAAGTACAATAGAAGTTTTAAGAACCAGAAAGAGATTTACCATTGAACATTAATTCAGTAACAAGGAGTTCATCTCCTGTGTCTATTAAGCAGGCTGCCCGTCCTTTCAGCTGGACAACACCATCAGCATCAATATGGCCCAGCTTTTTCAATACACGAGAACGATTCTTGAGTTCATCGCGAAATTTTTGAAGCTGAAAACATGAGAAACAGGACAAATCAAGCTATTGGCTTATGAATTATGCCAAAATATAGATGCCCAATTTGCTAATCGTCAAGAGGTATGATGTAGCAAAATGATATCACCAAATCCATGAAGTAAACTTTAAAAACAATCAATTCTCTCACTTCAAACAAACGACTTAAACAATAATAAATAAACCAACTATAGTATGTCAGACACAAAAATGCAACAAAGTGGAAAAATAATACTGTCCAAATGAACCCCAGACTTCATTGATCATCAACTTCAAGATCTAAGTGCAAGAGGACCCAATGTGGAAGAAAAAGTACCTGAGAATCACGCATTTTTGTCTTTAACTGTTGAATTTCATGGTTTACTTCTGCCTTTCGCTGGAAACTTTTCAGTTGATGTTCATCTTGGGACTACAAAAGTTCATGCACCGCAATAAAGTAGGCCATCAAATGAGGGGTTCAAAAATAGGAAATTTCCATGACTTTCAGGACAGCTTACTGTAATCACCTTCTGGTGTAACATAGTCAAGTTAGAAGTACATGCAAATGGCAAAATGTTTGACAAACCTTGTTCATTGGGTGAGCAAATAATTTCTGTTCAAGTTGCTCAATTTGATTTACCAGCTCCACAATTTCAGGATCTTCTATGCCCATGTCCTGCCAAAGAATGTAGCTTAAAGTAAAAAAGAAACAGATGAAGAGATAAATTACCTAAATATTTTGCTAAAAATAACATCTTTTACATGCATCTTAGAATTAGATAAGAAGAAAAGATGTCTACTAGTAACACATATCTACCAAATTAAGTAAAGATTCTTCTGTCATGATCATTGAACTAGCAAGAGTATCTACAATATAACACAGAAACGAAGCATCATGAAAGGGACAAAAAAGGAGGAAGGGTGCGAGGATGCAACATTCACAGCCACATAGAAAGACAAAAGACATAAATCAATAACCCCCCCCAAACAAAAAAAAATCCATTTCCAAATGCAACCCATGCTTCATCTGGGCATGACTATAAACAAACACTTGAAGAAAATAGTATTCTAACGAAAAAGCATGAAGCAAGTCACAGAAGGGGCTCAAACAAACCGAATAAAAGTTAATAGCATGTTGGCCCTTTCCTACTCATTGGTTGCATAGAGCTTTAGAGTAATATTTTATGGTTATGTGTCCCTTTGTATGGATGGTGGACCTTCTTCTGAAAGAAAGGGAGCGATATCAATCACAAAAAAAAAGACAACTATGCCCCTAAACATCTTAAACATCCAAGACCCAATTCCAATTGCTGCCCAATGTTATTAGAATAACAACAAAATGCTACTGCAGGCAGAAAAAATTGCACCACAAAAAAATAGTGAAAATTCAGCAAAAAGTCAGAAGATTGATGGTGCTCCAACTGTCTTCATGAAATAGTAATATATGACTACAATTCTTCATAAAGGCATGTAAAATCGTTGATGGGATTCACCTTTTTCAGTGTCGCCATACCCATCCCAAATTAAATACACACAAGCTATTGAGGAACCAACCCAATTTCCACCCTCCCCAATCCGCCAGAGAAAAAAAAAAAACTCAATAACATGGAACACATAAATTGCATGGGACATCAAAATGTGTATGTCATGCTTGATAATATCTATACAAGCAAATATTGCACACCAAGAAAATTCATCAGAGTGCCCATGCCCATATACCTTCACAGGATTAAGCTTTGGCAAGCCTTGTGGAAAACGTTTCCCTAGCTCTTGTACTGCAAGCAGCGTACTTTGCCTAGCTTCAAGTGGCCGAAGATCTGAAGGAATTGATATTCTGATTTTGCTGATGGTGGAAACTAGGCCCAACTGAACAGGAACCTGAAGGATAAAAAGAACATGCCTTATCTGTGCACATATTGCATCTTAACTTCCAAAAATATATCGAACACTAATAATGGCATTCTCAAATTGGGGAATGTTAGCCCATCACTCAAAGATGCAAAAATCTTTCAATTGCATTAGTTATCTACCCACCACATGCATTTCTCCCTTTTCTCCAGGACGAGGGGGACATGGCTTGGGACGAGAACCATTTTCACTTGATCCAAGTGAGCAATGAAGCAAAGTATCCACAATGTAGCTATTACCACGAGCCGAAGCCAATGCAGCAGGCAAAGAACCCGATGCTGGTGGGGACTTTTTCACCACATTGACAACAACTCCCCATCCCCAATCTGTTCCCCCTTCGCGCACCTTCACCTGCAAGTCAAGAGAATAACATGAGCACGGCATAAAGAGTGGCAAATTGATCAAAACTGCTGGAGAAGAGGAGGACAAATACTCAATCAGTATGATTCTAAAAGGAAAAGGTCAGATGAAAGTACCTCATCCTCCCCCAACCAACAACCCCCCTCCCCCAACTCAAGAAAAAGAGGAAATGAACCTTGGAATAGAAGAAAGCAAAGGTGAGGAATAGATGTGCCAATAAATGCAATGCCATAACTCAAAAACCAGGATAAATACTATAACAACTTGATAAATGAAATTAAATAGTCAATGTGTTTAAGACACAGAACTAGCATCTCAAAGGTACATCAGAGAGGGTAATTCACAAGGCCTTCAACCTGCATGTGACTGATCTGCTGATACCCATTTGCAAAGCTGGAGCACCACAGAAGGAGACAAGTGAAGTCCAGAATATGGGATGGGGCTCCTTTGCATCTTTTGGACATTAACAAGAGAAAGAAAAACAAGGTTTTAAAAAGAAAGCACAGAAATCTAGATCAGCACTCCATTCCGTATAGGGCTGGCTTGAGAGTCAACACCGATCTCGAGCCGAGCATTAATATATATAAGTCGAACTTGAGCAGCCATTTGTTAGGCTCAATTGCTCAAAGAGCCGCTCGAAAAGCTTGAGTTAATGTGAAATTACAAAAATGCCCCTACATCAATTAAAATCGAGCTGACTTCGAGCTCCTCGCGAGCCAGAATGTTGAGCGAAACTCGAGCTGCTCGCAAGCCAGAATGAGTTGAGCTCGAACTTTCCTTTTCCTAAGTCGAGTTGAGCTCGAGCTTCATTTTTTTTGGCTCGATGAGCTTGAGATCGAACTCGAGCTCGCACATAGCAAGTCCAGCTCGGCTCGATAAGTTCAAAACTCGACTCGACTCAGCTCATTTGCAGCCCTAATTCCGTAACAACCTCTACTTTGTGAATTCACGTTACTAAAGTGTCAGTTGCAAATTATTTTGTATTTTTGAGTTGCATCCACTTAATGCCTTGTAATATGGGTATTTCCAATTCTCAACAACAACAATTTAAGTATCTTCTCCAGCTTATTTCAAATTAACTTTAATATTGAGCTGGATTACTTAAGCTATAGGAGTCGAGCACGTTTTGGTCTTTCAGATAATAGAAAGGAAGCCATGGTAATTTTCAGAGAAAGACCTCCAAGTGTCTTCTATAAGAGTCATCAGTCCTCCTTTTGACGTAAAAGTCCAAGTATCTGTCACAATACAAATATTCTCTAGGTCACTTTTGCTATAGAAACTAACGTAAATCTTCTGCTGCAGTATAGATTGAGCAATTATCCTGAGATATTTCTTCAATTGCAGCTAAAGCATAAAAGTAATAACCCATGGAGATTTCTGAGATGTTATTATCGTAATCATGTGAATATTTCTCCCACCATCCTACATGAATGAGTCATTATCAAGTGTGGCAACTGTTATAGAGGGCTATAATAATTTTTTCGGATCGAACTTCAATCTGTGTCTTAAAAGGTAGTTAAACACGTTGCATTCAAAAATTTAACCAGGCACTCCATCGGTGGAACCCTGCCAAAACCTAAATTTTGCCTACTATGTACTCTTAGGAAAAGTCGCCCTTTGTCCTGCATCATAAAAAATTTTAGCATGAAAATTCATATATTTTTGCCAGGAAATAATTTGCTAATTTGCCCATGAGCTGTAAATGTATGTAGACTCTAACATAGAACTTGATTTAAGGAAAACTTTGACATAGAGCATTACAGCACAAATTGTCGAACAACTCTAGGTCTTGGTCCCACATCTACTTGATCAAGAAGACAACCTAAGCCCCTGCAGAAAAAACTGACCTATAGCTGATATCCTCTAAAGATAAAACAGAAGGTCTATTGGTAAGATAAAGACCACAGATCAGATCCACATGACCGGCTATCCATGAAATGCAGAGGAACTCACCTACAATACTTTCAGCTACCATGTCTTCATCTCAAACAATTGCACAGAGAGGTCCAACAGCGGCCAAGGGCACCTTGTTTATTGGCAAGAATGTTAATATGATGAAGAGTCTCACATTTAACTTCCACCAGCAGTGCACTTACTAAATGTTAAATTATCTGTTAATTCATAGTCCAATGTATTTCCGCTTTAAGATCCTATGATTGAAAGAAAAGATACCAAAAGAACAAAGATCTCCAATAATAGCTGTCAAGATTAAATTATTCGCCATAGTAAATGTTCTCAAACTCCAATAACTGGCTTGACCGTGAGGCTGCAGAAACTAACCCACAAGGTATGTAACTATGTTTCTAATCTCTTATGTTTCTGCCTCTCCTTATTTCTTGCCTTTCAAGACTAGCTTCAGACATTTCTAACTCAGTATGGGTATAGCCCCAGCTTTTGATGTGTAGGAAAAAGATAAATATGCTTTTGAAAGATACATCAATTCTGGACTTTACTACCAAGAATTCTGCAAAGCTAATAGTTCCTTTAGATCACTGGTAGGTAATTATTCAAGGTCCTAAGAGTTTTAGTATCAGTAAAAATAATCAAAAGTATAGGCCCCCTGTCTTTGGAGTGTTTTTCAAAAACTAGTTTTTCAAATACAATAAAAATTTTTAAAAATACTCTAAAAGGTAATCTAAAAATTATTTTAAATTTTTTTAAAATTTTAAAAAATATCTCAAAATATATTCTAGAAACTCTTCTACTCTTAAATATCCCAAAATATTTTCTAAAAATATTCCAAAATATACTCTAAAAACTCTGCTACAGCAAAGTTTTTCAAAAACACCCCCAAAAACAGCTAATCCAAACGATTAGTTGCTAGAAATTTGTCACGAAAAGGTTTGAAAAGTGCATCACATATTTCCAGAATCTACTCAAAACCACTTCCCAAAGCATCCTGTAGGACAAAAAGTGTTGCTAATCCTACTTAAGCCATCCCCCCATCCCAAAAATAGAGAAAAAAGAAGAGTGTGATAATTACAGTAATGATCCTTTCTATTGTTTCTATTTCATTCTGCAAGACATCCCCTTTACCCCATACCATGATAGCAATTGGTGAAAAACAATTTTGTTCTTTACAGCAGATGGCAATGAGGCCCTTGTCTACATTATCTGGTCTCCCATCATTTTCCTTTTGACTCTTCATGAAGGTGGTTTACCTAAACACCCAATGCTGACCTGCCAAAAAGCTCCAATACAGACTATTGGTTTTAGATACTTGGTAACATGTCCACTTCATTCTTAACTCCAATTCCTAATAAACAACCCCCACTACGAAAACAAATAACAATAGTAACAAAAGAAGTGTCCTCACAATCAAAACTTCCAAATTTCACTTTAAAAAAGTGCTGTCTTTGTTTTGTACACATATGAATAGGTATACTCCTATTGCTTTGTACTAATCTAAACCAAGTATCTAAACTAACAATAGCAGAACTTCATGTTAGTCATCACAGAGAGTTAAGTAGACCACCTTCATGAAGAATGAGGACAGAACCTAGAGAAAGGGAGATCAAAGCAATATCCCTATTTGCCATACAAGCAGCAAAGAACACACACAAGCACTAACACAGTTCGGTAAAGAACAGATGTATTGCGAGAAGAGATTATATCCAGTAAAAGCTAGCATCACTACCCAAGATAAAGGAGCACATCCCCTCTAATGGCAAGCTCGATATTACTTTTCGACAGGTAAACCTTGGAAAGCATATTAAAGAGCATACCCAAAGGGGATACACTTAAACTCTGTCACAAGCAATTTTACATCAATAAATACATAATTTGCTCCTAAAATTGCTGTTAGCATATGGAACTTCCCCTAATAGATAATGGATCTGACTAATTTCTACCATACAACAATATGCACATACTTCAAAGGAGAAGTTGACAATAACTGGAATAGGAACATTTTGATTGGAATATAAGTTAAGCTTCAATATCTGGGTATATCTTGAGGTAAAGAGATCACAAAAATCTCTGTTAAGATAAAGAACACATCACAATGCATCTGTACATGTAACAACATGCAGAATAATCTTAAAATGATATGGAGTACAAATTTAATTAAAAAAAACCTTCAAATTCAGGGTGGAAAAAGGAGGAACCCTGGTTCTCTTCAAAGTCCGTCATGACCAACTCATCCCTACCCCCAAATGGAGAAGCTCTTATGTCAATTGAAGTTTGCAGTATTTCCTCAACTAGCCAATATAAAATTCACCTATTTTTTCATGCCAATTTGAATTCAGTAACATACGGTTACCCAAAATATGAATGCTCAAGTGCCTCTAACAGCAGTTCCTCTCAGCATATGCAATCACAAAACAACACTTAACACAATCTAGCTGCCACTAAGCCCATTGACCTCCATGGAAGTCTGTTTCTTTTAGTTACCTCATTCAATGACTGAAGCATGATAAAGACACAACACAGTAATACAATTCATATTTACCCAAAATGAAACAATCAACTTGAGCACATGTTGAATATTACTAAATGATCAAATGCCTACTTTTAATCACCTAAGTAAAAGCAAATCAACTAAAATGAACCTTGGCACTGAACATGCATATTGAACAATACTCATAAGTCCTAATTTCAGATCTTTTTTTGAAACTCTTTTGTATGTATAAGGAAGGGGAAGTGGGAAGGAAGAACCACTAGAGGAACTGAATGGGGCAGAAAGAATCAATTCCACAATTCAAGATTGAACTCCAAACAATATAACCTTTCTGTATTTAACTTGGCAGAAAAAAAATCAAAGTGAAACTCAAATAAGCGTCAAAGTTGGTGTTCTAAAATGCTAAGGATTCATCATCTTAACAAATATTTCCTTTACATCCTACATCTAAAAGAAAACAAAAGTTTGTTTAAATCAAACTATCGAAGACAGTGTGACAAATAATTTACAAAATCAGTACATATCCAGAAGATTTACATTTTATAAAGCATTATTTAATATGAAAGCGATCCATTTGGAAATAGAGGGAGAAACAGAGAAAATAAATTATGAAACAAGTATCTATGACTTCTTCAGTGTTATTTGCATTAAGTCAGATTGTGACTATTCATCCTAAAAATGTTTGATACAAGTTAATAGGAAACAGTATTCCAAGCCTATATCCAATCTATTCGATCTTTTTGAGACTTTGATACACAATCTTAGTAGTTTGGGAACAAATTTTTTATTCATAGGGTAAACATACATAAAAACATATCGATGGCATATCAAAAAATTACTATATGAGTTTATTTAACATGTTCTGCATTCCAAACTAGAATATGAAGATGTTGCAATGACCCTAATAATATTTCATATAAGTATGGGAGCAAGTTTCTTAAATGAAATTGAAATACTAAATGAAATCAAAACTCCAATATGAGCATCTCATTATCAGAGTAGGATTGGTTCAAAGAACAAGAATTGACTATTTCCCCTAATAAGCTTCTTTAGCCAATGCAGGGGAATCTGATTCTCAGAATGAATCTAGAAAATAAGCAAAAGGTGCACGCAGCTTCTTGTATCTAGCAATACCATATCTACTACACATTGACATTCAAAAGTTGGTTACTTCAATGTGACATGAGGTGGTAGTAAACTAACATACAAAAGGAACTCAAAAAAAAAAAAAAAACTTACAAAAGGAACCTTAAATCGTTTTTTCCCCATTAGGCAACATGTAGCCACTAAGAAATGTGGCTTCATGTTCCTCCTCTGTATGGCAACTTTCTACCATGTTCATCACATGTGCATTTAATCATTTAAAAAAAAATCTAAAAATCAAAATGGTGAAAATGTGACGAACATTTTTCCCTATTTTATTCCCATGAAGAGAGCACTTTCTCAAAGTAACTTCTATAACAAAAGCTTCAAAACTCAAAAACACATGAAGCACACGTTTTGACAAAAGTTTGTGCACTTAGTCAGCAGCGTAGAGAAAATGTGGGTAATAGATGTGTTAAATGAACACTAAACAACCTCCTTATAGTCCAAGGTGAATGTGCACATTAAGTTTAATGATGAGCTTATTTCATATATTTAAAGGTATTCCTTTTGCAGCATTTGTCCTATGACATCCTCCATCCCATAGCCTGTTGGCAATCAACAAAATAGGGGAATGCTTTTATGCTTCTAAGTCATGCCACCTCATGCCTAGATAGATGCACATCAAACTCCTACAAGTGTCCATGCTTCCTAGCTTACTTAAGCTGTTCGAGAAAAATTAATCCTCGAGGAAATTCAGCTAAAATCAGAATAATTTAGAATTTCTCAACTCTATCTGTAATTAAGTTTCAGACTCAGCCCTTCCGCAATTCATGGTAACGTGTTAGAACAAAATTGAAGAAGTTCTAAAGAACATCCTTGAACACCTTCCAGGAAGTAACCTATACAACTCCATTTTCCAATAAAAGTAGCACTTTTTCCCCAAAATCTGAAAGTAGAGTCGTAAATTAATTGTTATTCTATTCAGAAACTGCATTATATCAGTCATAATCTATGTTCACTATTATAGAAAATCACAGGATACGTTGCAACTCCTTGACAGAGGGTTTTTCGACCACCACATATCCAGTTTTAGGATTATAAATTTCTAATGAAAATACAAAAATAAACACAACTTCAACCATGATATATGCAACCAGAGTACCTAGAACATTCTAACTGAAAATTGAAGATTAACATCAAGAAAACAAACTTCTATTGAAACCAATTTTGAACTGTTAAGAGTTCTTGATAAGAAGAACCTTTCACAACATACCAGCCTTCCAGGCTGCAGGAAATAAAGAATTCTTTCAGGTTGTGTTATTTCAGCCATCAATTTCTTTTCATGGTGCGCTATCTCCAGCTTTAGTTTATGATATTCAGCAACTTCAGCCTAAAAATAGATACAAAAACGATATCAGGAGCTAATGTGGATCAGAAAGAACATAAAATGATAGCACATTAGCAAAATTGTATACCTCCCCTGAGGCATCAAGCTTTGCAGCTTCCTCTTCCAACTTGGATACCTTTTTTCCTATATCAGGTAAAGCCTAGAAAGGGGGAAATAAGGTTTAGAAATTGTAAAGTGTGCTAAGTAAATTGTAAACAATATTCCCTCTTTCTGTTGGAAGTTAACAACTTATAATCAAGATGCAAACCTTTTCATACTGAAATTGGAGAAATGAATTCTTGATCACATGCTCAGCTGTAAATTGTCCCTCAGCCTGACTCATCAAGTTCAAGATAGAGTAGTAGCTAAGCCTGAAAGTGCTGACCAGTGGGGCTGGTTTGCCCAAAACCATGTCCTTAAGAGTATTCATCTCCATCTAGAATCCAGACCAAAACATGCACCAGTCACCACAAATATTTGAAGTTCTACATTTTGGAAACATTTATAAAAAGAATAAAGAATGATTCACTTCAATGCACACTTGACTGCTCTAATTAGTAAAGTAAGACTAATGGGAAATAACCAATAGCCAGCAAGAAAAGAAAAATGAAAGGAAAAGCTCGATCTTGAGGAAAGGCAATCCAGAGCCCATGAAATGCATACTATGAACTTGAATTAGCTCTCTTTGAAAATAACACACTATCATAAGTATAATCTAGTTAGTTAACCACCTGCTCGTCAATCATTATAATGCAGATTCCTCGATCATCTTTGCCACGTCGACCAGCTCTTCCACTCATCTGATGAAAACCCAATGAAATTTCTGAGATCAAATGCTGAAAGGAAACACAATGAATTTATGATAGAATGATATGGCACTTACTCACCTGGATATACTCACCAGAACCAATGAACCGATGACTATCACCATCCCATTTTTTGACACTCGTAAACACCACAGTTTTTGCCGGCATGTTTAATCCCATTGCAAACTATAAGATAGCAATCTAACAATTACTATTATCTTGTGACATGCTTCTGTATTCACTTAAATCAACTAATTGAAGCTCTATAAGGTATCTGTTTTTGCCGTTGTCTCATGCTTTTAGCTTGTTTTAAGCTACAGACTTTTGTAAAAAAAAGTGTTTACTGTCCAAAACTTCTAAGACAAAAACGCCATTTGAATTTTCAAAAGTTTTTCCAAATGAATATTTTTTCAAAGCAGCTTTTTTAACATCAAAATAATGAGATAAGATCCTCAGCTGAAGGGCTCTCACCTTCTACTTTTGGAAGTAAACAAGGTGAAATTGGGGATACATTAAATTAAAAAAAGCCAAATTACTTTTCAGTTACAATGTTACCGTCTCAGTGGCAAAGAGAGCCTTAACAAGTCCCTCTTGGAAGAGGAGTTCCACCAATTCTTTGATAATTGGGAGTAGGCCAGAATGGTGAACAGCAATTCCCCTTTGAAGCAGTGGTAACATCAGTTCAATTGCTGGTAAGCTTCTATCTTCCTCATTCAAGCAGAGCACCGCATTTCGGAAAACTTGCTCAACCACATCTTTCTCGTCCTGGGTGTTAAAATCAAGTTTGGACATGGACATTGCATGTTGTTCACATTCTCTTCTACTGAAGCTAAAAATTATTACTGGCTGAAATTTACGTTCCATAATCATCTGAAATATAATCAACATTTGGATTTCAGAGTTTTTAAAAAACATATCACCAATACAAGGAAGGAGAAAAAAGGAAGCCTACACACAGAATTTCAGATAAGAACTAACGGGGAAGGATAAGATAAAAATTAACAATTTAAGTTGCGATTAGCGATTTGATTGTACAGAAGTTAAAAGTAGCTACATAGTCAATAGAAGTTGTAGTTCAGAATTGAAACCCCAAGTGCAAAGTGGAATATTAGTAGAGAAACAGAATACAAAAGTAATTAATACAGTGCAATTGGACCTTGACAATCTTGTAAATATCAGTACCACCAGAAGCATTTCCAGCTTTTGCAATTCTGCCACTTCCTTTGGAATTCGCACTTTTGTTGCCATCTCCCAGCTTCTGCTTTGTAAATGTATCTTGCAACTTCACAAAATTATCCTCCCTGAATTGCTCATTCTCATCCACAACAAGATAAAGGCCAGATCCGCCCATAGGGAACACATAATGTTGCAAAGGTGTTGGTCGGAAATCTGTATAAACCACATGACAGGGTTGTTTGTGTATATTACATATCCACTCCGCAAACTCCGTAGCATTTGACATTGTAGCTGACAAGAAAACCATCTTGATAGCAGGAGGTAGAAATATTATACTTTCCTCCCAAACAACCCCTCTTTCACGGTCCTTCATGTAATGAATCTCATCAAATATAACCCAGGCAACTTCTTTTAAAACCTCAGAACCTCTGTAGAGCATGCCCCTCAGAATCTCGGTTGTCATCACCAGACAACTTGCATTCGGCGAGAGTGTTACATCACCTGTCATCAATCCAACATCTGAAAACTCCTGGTTCAACTCTCTATACTTCTGATTGCTCAGGGCTTTGAGAGGAGAAGTATAAATAACCCTCTGCTTATCCCTAAAAGCCATTGCAATTGCATACTCAGCAACAGCAGTTTTCCCAGCAGAAGTATGTGCCGACACCAAAACAGACTCATTCCGCTCCAAACACGCCACAGAAACTTCCTGAAAGGGATCAAGCTTAAATGGATATGTCTTAGCCATCTCCCCATTATAAAAAGGATTCGAAAGCGTCCCATGAATCGACTCATTTTTACTCAAACTATACCCACTCGGAACAGCCACCTCATGGACACATGTCCTAGACAAAGTACGCCTTTTTGACGCAGAATCCTGCTTCAAATTCTCGTCATTTTCTAAATCTTCTTCAGGCTGTTTACGTTTCCCATTATTCGGAGTCCCCTCCATTCCTAACTGCTACAGCTTCTAATAGAAACCCTTAATACACTCCGATACTCTGCACCCAAAACCAGGGAGAAAGAAAAAAGATAAAAAATCTTAAAACAAACTCTAACAAGCATTTCTGCTCCTTTCTTTCTCTCTCCCTACACATCAAAATATTAGCAACTAAAGCTAGGGTTTTTACTTCAAAGTGGACAAAACAAATAAAAATGCTACGAAAAGTAAAACCTTCCCAATTTTAGGGCATTACCGCATAATACACATTCTTCAATTCAGTTTACAATCTCGTTTAACCACATAAAAGCCCTAACCACAACGAAACACAAAACACACACACACACATGTGTCAATATTCAATATATGCAACTTCCAAGCTGAAATTCCTATGTTTATTCGACTGAGAAATCGAAAAGAAGTAATGTTTAGTTCATTATTATGCTTTGTTCGCATGCATGTACAGATTTCAATGGCGGCAAAAGGAAACATTGTGCAGAATCAAAAGGTAAATGCAGCAAAAGATATAAGCAAGAGCAGAAAATAACGGGAAAAAGGGTAATTTCTTCAAATTTTCGGGAAATTAATCTTACCTTTGATAAATGGAGTCGAACAAGGCCGCCGGTGGCCGGAAACTTTTTGAAATTTGGTGGAGGGAGAAGGAGAGGTAGAGAGCTGTCCGGGCCGGAGCTCTTGCTGGTGGGAACGGGAAATCTGGCGTGGTAAGAAATTACCTCTCAGGTTTAAGAGTTAAGACCAGTGGTCCAAAGCTACACGCTTTAGGATTGGGCTGCTTGGGCTTGAGTTTGTACTTGGGCTTCAGTTATCTCGCCTCGTGTATGAGTATAGGCCCGGCTCATTTGTAGGCCCGTTAACTCTTTTTTTGGCTTTGAAAAAGCAAAATGACACTACTATGTATGCAGTGTCATGTTTCAAGCTTCTTGTAAAACTGTGCAGAAAGATGAGTGCATTGATGGCAAATTTCTAGTGGGGGGAAGAGAATGAAAAGGAAAAATTCATTGGTACTTTGAAAAAGGTTAACAATAGAGAAGTATAATGCAAGACTAGGATTTAGGGATTTTCAAAGATTCAATAAGGCATTGCTTGGTAAACAATATGAAGAGTACTAACACGCCCAAATCTGTTGGTGAGTAAAGTCATGAAAGTAAAGTACTATCCCAAAGATTCAATTCTAAACTGCAAAGAAAAGAATAATGCATCTTGGATATGGCAAAGTTTAATGGGAGCAAGAGAAGAGGTAAATAAGAGTGCCAAAAAAAATTTTGGAAATGGAAGAAGTACAAGAATCTGGGAAGATTGCAGGGGTGAAAAATTAAATTCACCTAACCCTCATGATTGCAAGCTAAACAAAGTGGAAGAACTAATTTCAGATGGAACATAACACTCATTTTCAGGATCTTTTGCTCAGAAGAAGCAGGAAAAATCCTTAAAATACCTATAAGCCTAGCAGGAAGGCCAAACAGCTACTTTTGGAGCCATAGCAGTGCAGGGTAGTATACAATTAGATCAGCATATGAAGCAATGACTAGTGAGAAAAAACAACAAGAAAGAAGGGCCAACAATGAGAGAGAGAGACAAGCTATGCAAGAGAGAAAGAAAGGGCATGGAAATAGTTATGAAAAATGAAAATCAAGCACAAGCAGAAACTGTTCATTTGGAAATGCCTAAATCAAGTCCTACCAGTTAGAAAAACTATTTTCACAAGAACCAGAAAAAGAGAACTGATTTGCAAGAATTGTGGTGAGGAGGCTAAGACACTGGAACATCTTTTCTTTCAATGTGGAAAAGCAAGAGTGATATGGAAAATGGGCCCCCTTCAATGGGATAGGTTATATGCACACATAGGTAACTTCAAGAGCTAGTGGACAAGACTAATGCAAGCAAAGAGAAGAAAGGACGGCATGGAGCACATTGCTTTGACAGTGGATATATTGTGGTAGTTATGGAAGGTTAGAAATGATAGGGAGTTCAAAGATAAAGAGAGACACCCTATGGAAGTAATACAAAAAAGTAGTGAATGATTGGGAGGAATATAAACAAACATAATACACACCAACAAAGATGAGTATTTCAGAAATAGAAGTAGCTTCTAAACAAGAACAAAGGTTTGCAAAAGAAGAAAATACACTAAAAATATGTGTGGAAATAGGGCAACACAAGGAAGGTTAAAACGTGGGGATTGGAATTTTTGTTGAAAACAACCAAAACCAGTTGCAAGCGACATGGAAACTAAGGGAAAGAAGTACCGATTCCATGATTCTGGACTACTTATAGGCCATTAAATTGGCCTTTAGTAAGGTCAAGGATCAAGGATGGGAGAGTGTCAAAGTCCACACATCTTGCAACCAAATCCTAAGTCTAATCAGCAAACCATCCTCAAGCGACATTAGAATTTCTGCACACCTAGAGGACATCAAGGATTTTAGCTCAATGTTTAGGAAATGCTCATTTGATTGTCCAATTATTGAATAGAATAGACTACGTAAAAAATTGAGCAAAGTTGCTCAAAGCACAACTTTTGGTGAGGAATTCCTAAATCCTTAGTGTCTTAGGCCCTATTTGATAACCTAGTTCAGTATTTAAATATAATGGATTCAAATCTTAATATATTCAGACCGTTTGATAATCAAAAATTGAACATTTAAATTAATTAAGTGGCACTGAATTTTCTAGGCAAAACGTGCTTCCAAAATTAAATGATAAGTTATTCACTTATCACTGAATGTGATATGCACCCACATGTATTAGATTTAATACTTAACAATTCAATAATTTAATAGATTCAGATTTTGAATTTTAGATTTCAAACTTTAGTTTTCAGATTTCAGTTTTATCAAATGCACCATCAGTAAATTTTTGTATAGCTCACATTGAGCCCTTGTTCATTAAGTGTATTATAATTTTGTCATTAAGAAAATCTCCTATTGTTTTTGAAAAAGAAATATCATATCCTTATGGATTAGAGCTCTGTTTATATTAGTTATTTTTAGGGATATTTTTCAAAAATCTTACTATAATATAATATCTGAAAAACTTTCACTTTAAATGTATTATGATGTTTTTAAGGGTGCTTTTGGGATATATTTTGAGGTATTTTTATAATTTAAAACTTTTTTTGGATATTTTTAAAAATTCACACCACTCTCCAACATCACCCATTGCCACCCACCACTACCGTCTCGTCCCTCCTCCTCCTTCCTCATTCCTCTATTTCCCTCTTTTTCTCCCTTAATCTGCTTTGTTCTCCTCCTCCTCCCCTTCTTTCCTTTTTCCCCATCTCTTTCCATGACTAGTCATAATCGAATTCAAATCTAGTTGTGATCGACGGCGACTAGGCCCTCTAGTCACCATCGAAAATGGAGAGAGAAGAGGGAGGCTGCTGATACGGGGAAAAGGAATGAAAGGGAAGGGAGGGGGGAGGGGGGAGGAGGAAGGAGAAGAAGAAAGAGGATAGAGAGGAGAATAAGGAGAGAGAAAGGAATCGATAATGGCGATGACAGCGGTCGGTAGTGTTATGTGCTAGGTGGCAGTGTGTGGTGGAAGAAGAAAATGTGGTAGATTTTTTTTTTTTTTTGTATGAATTGGTATTTTTGGAGTTGTTTTAGAGGGTGTTTTCAAAAATTTTAGATGGTTAGATATTTGTGAGAGTGTATCTAAGGGTATTTTTTGGAATGTATTATGAGGCATTTTTAGAATTTAAAATTTTAATAAGGTATCTTTTAAATTACAAGGAGGGAGGAAATGGATGGTGGTGTAGATGGAGGAGAAAAAAAAGGAGAGATAGTGATAATGGTGGTGGTGGTGGTAGGTGAAAGAAGAAAATGTTTTAAAATTTGATAATATCTTATTATTTTTTATTTTTATTTTTATAAGTTGTATTTAAAATCGTACGTGTATATTTGGAGTTGTTATTGTACTCCAAAAATAAAACAGTTATGGGAAAAAAATGCTAATCCATACGAACTCTCACAACCCGAACCCAATAGAAATAATAACCGGGCCTCGAGCGAGCCGGGCTCAAGCCAATGAGCCCAATTGGCAAGCCTACCCATCGCCCAAGCAACTTCTGCCCATACATAAAGCTGATGCTGGCGTCTTCTAAAATTTTGAAGTGAAGCTGAAGAAACCCCTCTTCCGCATTGACGATACCAGTAAAGCTCTAGAAATCCTCTTCTTCTTCCCCATCAACGATACCATGGACCTGAACTCAGGCGATCTCAATTCACCTCTTTCGACGGGGACCACCATAATCGGCGTTACCTACAACGGCGGCGTTGTCCTCGGCGCCGATTCTCGCACCAGCACCGGTAATCTTTCCCAAGTTTCCATCTTTGAGGCCCCAATTTTAGTTTCTAGCTGATTGAGTTCATAAAAGGATGCATTTTAAAATAATTTTGATTGATGTTGTTGGTTTGGCTGATTTTTGCTGGGAATTTTTTGGGTGTAGGAATGTATGTGGCAAATAGGGCTTCTGATAAGATCACTCAGTTGACTGATAATGTCTACTTGTGCCGCTCCGGATCGGTATTGAAATTCCCTCTCTATAACATTGTTATGTTTTGTATTTTAAGCAATATATGAATGTGGGTTTGGATTATTCTAGGGTTTTAACATTCTGAATTTAAGAATCATTACCTTTGAAATATGATACAAGCTATTATCATCTGAATTTATCGAAGTAAGCAGTTATGTTTATGTTTTCTTTGATTGGTTTTGTTCTTATGATTTAGTTCTTTTTAAGGTTTAGTGCCACTTGGCTGTCTAATTTCACTTAAATGTTCTTGTAATGGTGAAGGCAATATGTTTGAATTGCATCAATAATGTATTACTTCTCCCATTCTCATTTATATCTTTGGCTATTTGCTATTATACAAACTTGATGCACTATGTCTAATATTTTAGGCAGTGATGAGGGTTCAATCTTTTAAAACTGGTCTTTACCCATTGGGAAAAAATATCATTTTGATAACTCTGAATTGCCTTTTTTCATAGCATATTTTCTGATTTCAATTTGAGACGAACCTAAAAAACTGGAAGGCGGAATATCCTTGATGTCTATAATTCAACAAGACCACAGTGTTATTGGAAACAATGAGTTTCATAATGTCTTCTTTAATACATGTTTTGGTGTTTGTTTTAAGTTTATTTCATCCTCCTTTCTCAGGCTGCAGATACCCAAACTATCTCAGACTATGTTCGCTACTTTCTCCATCAACACACGTAAGCTTCTTTATCCTTTATTCTGGAGCTCTACTAATTATTGAACCAATGCTTTACATTTGCCAAAAACAGTTTGTGCCTTGAAAACTATAATATTATTATTATTATTATTTGTCTCTTTCTTTCTCTAGAAGTTTAAGGTTGGTATTTTTAGAATTCTGGAGGCAACTTCACCTCTTACCACTTTACAATCTTTAATGCATTCTCTGATTTTTATGCATTATTATTGATCCAGGATACAACTTGGGCAACCTACAACTGTTAAAGTTGCTGCAAACCTTGTCAGATTGCTAGCCTATAATAACAAGGTCCATTTAATTTTCTGAATTCGTACCATCTTTTGATGAATCAGTATATGAATTGGTTACAGTTTGATGAGTCATGATGATCTGACAAACCACAGTTAGTTTTGTTTGTATTTGAGCCATCTGATGTGACCTTCAAAAGATTTGACAAATGAAAGCAAGAAACATACTGAATCTGCTATGTTTCTACTCCATGAACTAGAATGGGTTCTTTTATTTATTTCAAGAATATTTGATTAGCTTGAAAAACTGGTCAGAATGAAGTTACAATGACAGTAGTGGGACCCCTTTCCCATGGTTTGTCTGGAGGCTGGTTTATTAGTTTTTCAGTTTTTTTTTTATCTGCTGTCAAGCTAAATATTTATTGGCTTTAGAAAAATCACCTTTACTCATATGTTGTGTATTGCGCACTATCTTGAAAAGGTATCAAAGTAGGATTTGGCGAATCTTGCTAAATATCAAAGACAACCTAGACTTAACTGTTTTCTGTGTGCTTACCTGCATCATTACCACCATCTATATTGTTTATCGAATTTTGTTGTATGTATGATTATGTCTGTCATATTGGATCTGCATATTCATTAAATTAAGAATTAACTTCTTCCCACGTGAGTTTTATTTCAATATCACGCTTGTTATGTGCTTTTCATTGTCGCCTGAAGTTTTTATAGATGGATACCTATTTTAGCTGATTAGTTCATCAGTTGCATTCTAAATTTTCAGAACATGCTACAAGCTGGCCTCATTGTGGGTGGATGGGACAAATATGAAGGAGGTAAAATATATGGAGTACCTCTTGGAGGTACAATTATTGAACAGCCTTTTGCTATTGGAGGTATGCCATTTTTCTTCTGCTAATGCTTCGATCAATATGTTAGAATAGCCTTTCATGCTGGCCTGCTGCATTATTTGCTGCCAGTTAACTGTTGGGATAGAAGTGCTGTGTTTTCCTCACTATCTCCTTAAATTTCAATTAACTAATACCATGAGCACTTTGTCCCATTTCTTAAACTATCATATTACCTTCAACGGTTCTTAAAAATTGCTGTGCATGGCCTAAGCAAGTCAATCAGTTTGGTGGAAAAAACTTATTTGAGAATACTTATATTTAGCATTTGATTTCAGGAATATGGTGAATTTGAATTCTAGTAACTTAGTTTTTAACTTGATAGTTGCTTACTTGTGTGTGCAGGATCGGGCTCTTCGTATTTGTATGGTTTTTTTGACCAAGCGTGGAAGGAAGGGATGACCCAAGAAGAAGCTGAGGTTTGTAATTGTTTCAAGTTCTTTGTCAAATCTATGTAGATGTTGATAACTTTGTCGTTAAAAGACTGAACTGGCAATAATCTAACATTAAGGCTTAATAAATTTGCGTCATCTTATGTATCTCTGAGATGACGTTGAATTTTAAGGTTGCCTATATGAAAATTGCGCATGGCCGAATATTTCTTTCCTAGGAATTCTTTTTTCTCTGATATTTTATGTTTCTTCTAAACTTTGTTTATTTGAAAATGCTTTTTTTTCCTTTTTTTTTTTGGGGACCATTGGAATCTTTATGAAGTGTAGCACAGTTTTCCAAGCACTGAGAATATTTTACTGGAAAATATGTGGATATGTGCTTCTTGTGTCGTATTAGCAGTGTAGCATATCATTTAACCTCTCTGCTGCTCCTCTGATTTTCTCATCCAGAGAAATAGAGTCAGAAATCCTAATTTTACCGGCTTGTACATATGTGCTTAAGTTTTCTTTCTCATGTTTGTGATTGTATGCAGCAATTGGTGGTCAAAGCTGTTTCTCTTGCCATTGCTCGAGATGGTGCCAGTGGTGGTGTAGTTCGGACTGTGACTGTGAGTTAATTCTCATCAACTTTACTTGTGTTTGTATTCAACGTACTTGGTCATCAATGGGCCTTCACATTTAGCCAATATTAAATTGCAGTGAGTATGTTTGGATTGAGATAATTTGAAAAAAAAATAATTTGCTTCACAAATCTCAATCACCTTTTTATCTCACATACATCACATCACAAAAAGTGCTATAATAATTATCTCAAATAAATCATCCAAATAAACTCTTATCCAAACAAACTCACTAGTGTAATCTTTTTTGACAAACATAATCATCTTTGTTTAAGAATACCCGGTTTGTAGTTTTTAATAATCATTTAAAAAAGGATATAGCCAAGTCTCTAGGATTTGGCATGTTATATGCGGAACAAGGAGGAGTTGGAGATGGAATTATGTGAGAGAATAATCTAATGGTGTTCTTGTGCTTTTGTTATTTCAGGCCCCTAATTTATGTTGTTTTAGTACTTTATTTCAGCTTGATATTGTTTTGTTTTCGTATTTTGTTTATGCTAAATTCATTTTGGTTTACACCTTTAGTGGTTTCAACTCCAACTCTTTGAGAAATTAAATTTGCTCTATTTGTTCTTTCTGTTCTCTGGAACCATAAGCAACTTGCTAAGTTTGATGAGAATGTATGGATCTTTGTCAATGGCTGATTTTGATGAGAATGTATGGATTCTAGTATGCTTTTTTTCAATGGCTGATTTTGACGAGAATAAATAGATCTTGAGCCTTAGTTTCCCTTTTGACACACTAAATGCATTGCTGATGACTTACCAAAACATTTGTTCTACACTTCTTTTCTGCAGATTAACTCCGAAGGAGTTGCTAGAAAGTTCTATCCTGGTGACTCGCTTCCCCTTTGGCATGAAGAATTAGAGCCCCACGAGTCACTGCTGGATATTCTGTCAACATCTAACCCTGAGCCAATGGTTAGTTGAAAGAAGGTTGTCTCGTGTACTTTCAACTGGCAATCCAGCAAATCTAGCCACTTTACTGGATGGATAAACCTCTTAATCATTTTGAGTTTCGCATGCAACTTTGAAGTCAATATCTTATTTCCTATTTAATATTAAAGCTTGAAGTCCTGTAGCTTGTTCAGAATCTAATTGCAGTCTTGTGTTCCCTCTTCGATGTGTGGATGGCTGATACATCTAGACCACCTTAGCATGTGGTTGTTCTTTGGAAATATTTTAGCATGTGGTCTAATTAAAAATGAAGGCTTTTGGGAAGATTACTGTACTGTGCATTTTTGGTTCTGACATTGTTGAATGACTTTGATGATTGAGTTTGGCCTTAGCATATATATATGGGTAAAATACCAAAAAATTCCCTGTGATTTGCTAAATGTTCAATTTAACTCCCTTTGATTCAGAAACTTACATTTTAACTCGTCGTGGTTTCGACTAAATCGAAAATTAGACAGAAAGCATCCAATCTAACGGTTGTGTGTGAAATGTCAATATTACCCTTACTATATGTGAGGTGCTATTCATTCAATTTTTAATTTAGTCGAAATCACAAGAAGTTATAGTGTAGTTTTTCAAATCAGAGGGAGTTAAATTGAACATTCGACAAACTATAGAGAGTTCATTTATATAGGGGCAATATTGGTATTTCATGTATAACTGTTAAATTGGATGCTTTCCGTCCAATTTTTAATTTAGTTGAAACCACAGAGAATTATAGTGTAAGTGTCTAAACTACAGGGAGTTAAATTGAATATTTAGCAAATCACAAGGAGTTTTTTGGTATTTTACCCTAAATTGAAAAGGTCGTTTTATTCAAAACATCCAATTATGACACCCCTTCTCTCATATTTCACGCTTCATAACGCACCGTTTTAATAGAGATAAATGCGCTTGTCTAGCAGAAATTTCTCAATTTTCCACTAGCAAACATGAAATAAATTTCAAGATATTTCATGAATTGATCAGATTGTGGGTTCAGTACTTGATACACAACTAATTCCATAAGAGCGGGAAATGGAATTTATATGCATAGTACCATACAACCCAGCAGCGTATAACACTTGTGAATTAATTCAAACTTTTATCTAAACATAGAGTCTCCATGTTGACCTCTATTGCCTACAGGGTCTAGCCACAACAATCCCACCATGCAAGCAAGCTTTGGAATGCAAAAATAATAGCACTAACATTTAGCTATCAACTTTGGCCAGACTACACAATAACTTCCTCCATAATATATATAGTTCCTCTAATGGTTAAATGTCAACATATGATTCTTCATATGAGTCAATGATCAACCATGTGAGTCCAGCAGTAAAGCTCCCTTATTCAATTCCTACTAACAGTACCAAAATAAATATTACTCTGCCCCCTAGATGTGATTTTTTTTTTTTTTTAAATTCTGAAGTGTGATAGAGTCAGAAGTGGACATGTGCCAAACTTAAAAAAATTTAGCCATGCCAACCTTAAGAAAACACTTTTTATTTTTTTTTTGTTAAAAGAAGGATTAATAGTGGTTCTCACTTGTTCGCATGATGACTTGAGTTCGAAAAATAGTCATCTTGAGAGTCTTCCACCTTCCTATTACTTACAGAAAAATACTAAATACATCATATAAAGTACGTATATGTTCAAATCGTGCATTATCTCTAATAACATATTATCAAGCGATTGCTATAAATTATACTTCATTTAGAGTAAATAGAGTATAATTCATCACAATTACTTAATTATCGATAATTGATATTGGTATACCACGCGACATATCATATCAGCAAGCAGTATCTTTTCTCGCAAGCACATAGTAACTTGCCATTAAATCAAAATCATTAAAATCAGGACACCTAATGTCTCCCTACAATGTTAAAAAAACAAAAAAGAAAAAAAAAAAAGGTCTTCATACATTTCTCCAAGAAATTTGCTCAGATCCTGTTTATCTATTTTCAATTAAAAGAAAGATGGGCATCAACACCTATATAACAGCAAGACTAAGCTGCATTTTTCTGCTGCTGATCCACTACTACCAGTCCACTCACTCTCCAACCAAGCGGCGTCGTTTAGTCTATACACACTAACCGGAGGGAGAAACCCATGGGTGTAGAGGAGAAAGATGTAGACCATCTCCCAAAGAATGCAGCCAACTATACAGCTTTGACTCCACTTGGCTTCCTGGCGAGGGCAGCTTTAGTCCATCCCAGCCGTACATCCATCATTTACATTATAGACGAATATGGGATGGAAAAATTATACTAACATGGTAGACTTTCAATTGCTAATGTTTTCAAGATAACGTGGAGTGGAGAACAAAAAGAAAAGCTATCATTCACGACAACGTTACACTTCTTGATGTTAATGTATCATGAGGAGACACGTTTCATCTTAATACATGATATAACGTAGCACCAAAATGTATTCGAGGATCCAATACCATATTTCATGCTTAAATGGCCTCAAATTCTTGAGAGTCAGGCATATATCCTTTGCCAAAATACTAGATTATAGTGCAAAGATGATGCTACTGGTACACTAAAGTTTCAAACTGAAAAGAATGAAGAATTATAGTTTTTCTTGCACCTGATTGATCAAAAGAATTGAATTCCAGCTGACTACGTAGAACTAAAAAGCAGGATCAATAGGGAATTGATTTCAGGAGTAGCAAATCGTGCAAAATCTGGAGTTGTTGTTGATTGAATTGTTGCTGTATCTTGCAGCTCAGTTGTGTGGAGTTAATGGTATCACTTCCACTGATTATATTACACTGATTCATGAAACTAGGTCGCTGTAATTGCACCAAATGTACCGGCAATGTACGAAGCACATTTTGGAGTTCCAATGGCAGGAGCTGTTCTGAATGCTGTCAATATTCGTCTAAATGCAGAGACTGTTGCATTTCTTCTGGGGCATTCAGAAGCTGCTGTTATAATGGTTGACCAAGAATTTTTCTCCCTGGCAGAGGAAGCTTTAAAAATCTTGTCTGACAAGAGCAAAGGCAACTTCAGGCCTCCTCTTCTTGTTGTTATTGCTGATAAAACCTGCGATTCGAAGTCACTCCAACATGCTCTTTCAAAAGGCGCAGTGGAATATGAGAGACTTCTGGAAACTGGTGACCCAAACTTTGCATGGAAACCACCACAAGATGAGTGGCATAGCATTGCTCTTGGTTATACTTCTGGCACGACAGCGAGTCCCAAGGGAGTCGTGCTCCACCATCGAGGGGCATATCTGATGGCTCTTAGTAATGCTCTTGTATGGGGAATGAAAGAAGGGGCAGTTTATCTATGGACTCTTCCCATGTTCCATTGCAATGGCTGGTGTTTCACTTGGGCACTGGCTGCTATGTGTGGAACAAGTGTATGCCTTAGACAGGTATCTTCCTCTGATAGTTAAATTTTCTTGTCTCTGCTGAGAATAAGGTAATGTTCCCTGTTGCTTAATTAGGCACCCGTTGCCTGATTTATTTGACTAATCTTTTGTGATTTAATCTTGATAGGTAACAGCAAAGGCAATCTATTCAGCCATAGCCAATCTTGGCGTCACACATTTCTGTGCTGCTCCTGTGGTGCTCAACACGATTGTGAATGCTCGAAAAGAAGAGACCATCCTCCCTCTCCCTCGTATTGTACATGTAATGACGGCCGGCGCTGCTCCACCCCCTTCTGTTCTCTCTGCAATGTCTCAAAGAGGCTTTCGCGTTACGCACACTTATGGCCTCTCAGAAACATATGGTCCTTCCACCATATGTGTGTGGAAACCTGAATGGGATTTGCTGCCACCTGAAAACCAAGCGCGATTGAATGCTCGACAAGGTGTGCAGTACGTAGCCTTGGAAGGCCTCGATGTTGTCGACACAAAAAGCATGACACCCGTTACTGCTGATGGAACCACAATGGGAGAAATTGTTTTCAGAGGTAATGCTGTGATGAAGGGATATTTGAAAAATCCCAAAGCCAATCAAGAGGCTTTTGCAAATGGATATTTTCATTCTGGTGATCTTGCTGTGAAGCATCCAGATGGTTACATAGAAATTAAGGACAGATCGAAGGACATCATTATATCTGGAGGTGAAAACATCAGTAGTCTTGAAGTAGAGAATATGCTGTATCAACATCCTGCAATATTGGAAGTTTCAGTGGTGGCAAGAGCGGACGAGCAATGGGGTGAGTCACCTTGTGCATTTGTCACGTTAAAGGGAGACTTGGAAAAATCTGATCAAAAGAGCTTCGCAGAAGATATAATGAAATTCAGTCGATCAAAGATGCCTGCATATTGGGTTCCAAAATCTGTGGTATTTGGACCATTGCCAAAGACTGCAACTGGAAAAATACAGAAGCATTTGTTGAGGGCCAAGGCAAAGGAGCTGGGACCAGTGAAGAAGAGTCGCTTATAATTTCTTAGGCCTAACTGCAGAAGTTGACTAACCTAAATGCTACACCTTTCTGCTGCTGTTTTTTCATTTCTTCTATGATGTTACCTCACTTGTCAACAATTATATAGACCATGTTTTTTCTCTGTCACTTTCTTTATTGGCTTGCTTCACCCTTAATAGATAAAGTACTCTTATGAAAAGTTACAAGTTACATCTTAAAAAAAAATAGAGTGGGAAAAAAAAAACCAGGTAGTCAATGATCAAATTAATGCATATTCATTCTTCCTTCATCATATTTATATCCTAATTCTAGACTCAATAAGTAGGCAAACAAGTGGTAGACTCGGATTTTAAGCAAAAATTTGTGATAGTGTTTTGTTTTTACTTTGGTCATTTGTACCTATTATAAATAAGAATGAATTGCTATTAGAAATTGGATTAATATTTATTATATTTTAATTGTAATAATTTTTATACTAACAGATTTAAAGGGAAAATCGTTCAAAACGTCCCTCACATTTTACAAGATGATTTTTTTCGTCCCTCACTTTTAAAAGTGTAATTTTACGTCCCTTACATATTCAAATTGACCAAATTTGGTCCCTACCTAGGTTTCCGATTAGTTTTTGATCGGAATTCACCACGTACCTTGCACGTGATCATATTTCAAGGGCAAAATTGTCAAATCAAATTTTATATAATTCGATTCATAATCCCTTACATTTCATAAAATAAATTTTTTCGTCCCTTACATTTCACAAAATGAATTTTTTCATAAAATGAATTTTTTCATCCTTCATATTTTTCAAAATGAATTTTTTCATCTTTTATTGATCATTTGTGTGAATAAATTTTTTTAAATCCATGTATATATCTATTTGATTTCACTTGAACAGTACGAATAGCATATGAAATCAAATAGAGATATATTACATACTATTCGTACTGCTCAAGTGAAATCAAATAGATATATACATGGTTTAAAAAAATTGTTAGTTTTTCACTTATTTTAATTTTCTTTTACTCAAAATTTGAAAATAAAGAAGACATTTAATCCTAAATATTATCGAGTGTTTATATTGAATTAAATTTGGACAGAAAAAATAAACAAAAGAAAAGTATGACAAAAAGAAATTAGTGATTGGCATTTTCAAATTTTAAGACAATCACAAGGCAAGTACTTCAACTGTTGGTCTTAAAAGTGTCAAGTAGAAATTTCGTATTTAAACTGAAATTTGTTAGCACAATTATAGAATTCGAGTTAGGACCCATTAATTAGATGAACTTATTAGACAATTCAATAAATAAATTATTATCAAAAGAGAAATATCACAAATATTGAATAGGTTCAAATGGTGAAATCATATAAATATATACATGGGTTTCAAACAAAATTATTAGTTTTAAACCCCTATAAATATCTATTGAATAGTATGTGTACAACTACAATTAGCATGTTTAGATGAAATCCAATAGAGATAAATTACATGTTATTTGTAGTGTTCAGATAAAATCAAATATACATATACGTGGGTTTATAGAAAAAAAGCTATTCATACACATGATCAATGAGGGATGAAAAAATTCATTTTGAAAAATGTAAGGGATGGAAAAATTCATTTTTTGAAATGTGAGGAACGAAACAATTCATTTTGTAAAATGTTAGGGACCAAAAAATTCATTTTGTGAAATATGAGGGACTATGAATCAGATTATGTAAAAATTTGATTTGACAATTTTGCTCTTAAAAAATGATCACATGCAAGTCACGTGGTGAATTCCGGCCAAAAACTAGTCAGAAACCTAGGTAAGGACCAAATTTGGTCAATTTGAATTTGTAAGGGACGTAAAATTACACTTTTAAAAGTGAGGGACGAAAAAAGTCATTTTGTAAAATGTGAGGGACGTTTTGAACGATTTTCCCAGATTTAAAAGGACGATAATATCCTCTATACAAATTAATTTTTTTTTTTCCAACAAGTGTCATGCTTCTACACTCACTAGTGTAAACACACAATCTACACTATAAACAGTTGATGTTTCCTAGTTCTAATTTAGAAGTTCTTGTTTTAATCAAATTTTAGTAGTTTCCTTTTTAAGGTATACTGTAGTTGTTTTGTAATTTCTTGTCTTAGTAGTTTCTTAATTACCTAGTCTAGCATGCTATATATTGCTGTTATATTATTGTATTCAATTGAAAAAAGTGAGATAAAAACATTATAAAGAGTCTTTGGTTGTTGTAAAGGCAATTCTGTAAAGATTTTATGTGGTCTCAATATGAGAGTCGGATGTGATTAATAAACTCCTTTTTCCCCACACATATTTTTATGTGTCAAATATCTTCCACCGCATTTTTTATATGCTAACAAGCGATAGAGAACTCTAAATTCGAGAATTTGGTCTTTGGGGTGTATGTTGTCTCAAAACACAAAGAACTAGACCACTATGAGTCTTGCAATCGCCAGATCAGTCGCTCAAGTCTCAAAAAATTTTCAGATCTGACAACTAGATCTAAAATAAATTCAAATTAAGAACAAAATAAAAACTAGATACCACATCACATTTCACATGTAAGGAATTAGAACATTTTCCTGCGGAAATTCATAGTCATAATAAGCTTTCAAAGTCAATAAGAATTCATGAGTTTTCTTTTCAAAACATTATATAGATGATAGATGATTCACCTATCTCGATAGACATGAGAAACTCCGAACTAAACTCAAGTAATCCGAATGATAATCTACCAAACTTGTTTGTGGTCAGTTGCATTAGGGATGATTATTTTTTAGGGAAAATGATATGTTTCATCCTTCACATTTCGCAAAAATATTCTTTTCATCCCTCACTTTTATAATGAAGCAAATTCGTCCCTGGCATTTAAAAATTAAAGCTATTACATCCCTTAACCTAATTTTCAATCTGAATCAAACCATTCAATAACCCAGTAATAAATTTCAGAAATAAAATTGATAGATCACTCGGTCAATTTCATCATATTCACATGACATTTATTAAACCAAAAAAATAAAAATTATAACATAAAAGGCCATTCTTTGTTTTGGAATAGTAGAGTTTTTTTTTTTGGTAAATCTTTTCATGCACCGATAGTATATCCGCTTGCGAATCTAGATGTGTATCATAAATATAAATTTTGGTGTTTAAATTTAAATTGAAATGATATGGCGGTACATAAAACTATCAGTGTATACAATGATGATGTAGGAAAGATTAATCTTTCTTTTTTATGTTATAATTTTTTCTTTTTTCTTTTTGGGTTCATTAAATTTTACATAAATATCAAGTTGAGGTAATCAAGTAATCTACCAATTACACCCCCAAAATTTGTAATCAGGTTAATTGGTGGTTTGATTTAGATTGAAATTTGGGTTCAGGGATGTAAGAACTTCAGTTTTTAAATGTGAAGGACGAAATTGCTTCGTTTTAAAAGTGAGGGACGGAAAGAATATTTTTGTAAAATGTGAAGGATGAAATGAAACCGATCATTTTCCCTATTTTTTATTACATATGTAAAGGTTCTAAGTGAGCAACTTTTATTTGTTAACAATTATCTATTTCTTTTGTTCTTTTATTAGCTTATTTTTAGATCCATAAAAATATTGTAAATTTACCATTGATCATTGATACTGCCACATAAAATAAGAAAACCAAGTAGTATAAACATGACAGTGAAAAACTGAAAATTTTAGGAAAGAATTTCAAATCTCTCATCAAATTGACAGATCGAATTGAGAAATTTGATAAAGGATTTAAAATCCATCCAAATAACTCTAATTGTTTTGAATTACTTAAAGAAGCATTTGGGTTTGTAATTCACCGATTATTAAAAAAAAATTTAATACTAAAAGTGATTTATAAATTCAAATACCTTCTAACAGTAATCTAAACAATTACAGGAATCACTCGATCCAAACGCAAAATTCCTATCTTTTAGTTCTCCAAAAATTGTTTCCAACTTTCCAAGCCTAATTAATTGATCCATGAACACTAGCCAAAATGCATTTCCATTTTAGCTACCTCTAATGCAAGCATGAGTTTCGACTTACAACACCAAATTATCATACCCACTTGAAAATAAAGGTGTGTTGTTCTTTTTAACATTTACTTCAGTTTAATATTGGACAGATTGCCATTTGACTTCCGAATTGTTAGCTTTGTCATTCGTGAGGTTCTCTTTTGACTTTAGCAGATTATGCTCAACTACAAAAGATACAACGGGTCATGAGTTGGTAGAAGCCATTGTGAACCGACGGGCTGATGGATTGAATACTCTAAGATGTCACTACTCTTCACAGAATTTCTGAGATTCTTACCAGTTTTTGTTAATGGGGGGGTTAAAGGAAAAATCTACACATCTATACACTCAAGAGACTAAACCATACAGATTTCAAGCTTTTACTCTCTACAATACAACTCTATGGGAGGATTTTTCAATATAGGAGACAGAAAAATTTGATGATAGATATCACAAGATTGAAAAGCTTCACTTTGCGCCAGAGTGGATTCTTATCTGAACTTCCACCATTGCATCTAACCTTTCATACTTCCAAATTCTTGGATGTTCTTGCAAAAGGAGATCAAACTCAGCCACATCATCTTCCAAGCTATTACTTTGCAGCCGGGTCCAAAGTTCAAGAAAAACAGGCTAAATCACTAAAGGCATGAATTCTTTCCTCTGAGCCTGATGTAGCTGTACTTAGACCGTGGCATAAGTAAGGTGAGAAGGAATACCCATGGCATCGAATTCTCCGGCACGTCCAAGAGAACAAACTTCTACTACTTAAACGGTAAGCTTCAACCAATGAAGAAGAATTGCTAAAGCTCTAGCTGGCTAATTTACACATTCCCACCATCTGAGCTGCTACAAGCTTGATTTGGGAGGACACTATTCCCAAAATCTCCATCCAAGCTCATCTGCTGAACTTCTTGAGGAGAAAGAATCTTAATGTAGCGGACACAGTTCACAAATTCCCTGAAGGCAAAGAAAGTCTTTGTAAGGATATATATATATATATATGAAAACCACATCAACAATGGTGTCTGGAAATCAATTGATCAATCAGTTATGGTATTACAGGGCAGAAACACAGGAAAGAACAAGTCTCGGTAAGCTAATACTTGGGATTTGAATTTCAAACAGAAGTTGCAGATTAATTGTAAAGAGAAAGGATAAATTGATTAACCATGGACTTACTTCAACTAGTAAAAGCCTAGTCATGACTAACAACATACTGATTAACCACAGCAAAGACGAAGCAAAAGGTAATTAGTAGTGAATAACAGAAAATAACAACTTCAATAGTTCAAGTTTATAGACTTACTCCCAAGGGTCATCACCAACTAGCAGAACATCATTTTCATGATCCACGTACACAAGTTTCCAACCTATCCTCTGCCTGTCCTCCAGTTGCCCCTCTATGCCAAACCTTCGAGCTAGATCTTGTTTAAGCTCTTCATAGCCTGAGTAACGTGTAATATCTATTGATCTCCCAACAGCTCCACGTTTATAAACCTGCACAAGCACTTACTATTCAGCATAAGAAAGTTAAACACCCTGCGGAAGAAAGTATATGTCAGTGAAAACAGACCTTGGTATATGTCCGCATGCGAGGTAACTGCGTTGGAGCCCAGGGACCTCTATTCATGAAGTTACCGTCATTTATGGCTGAATCAATTGAATTAAATGTCATATCTGGTACTCCAAATGACTGAGAAACCATTGATGATGAAAGCTCAGGCTGAGTTTCCTTGGGATTCTCATAGCTGGAAATCATTCCACCTCCAGTGTCAAGATTACTTGAGAAGTCCTTACCAGATCCCAACATTCCCTTTGCAGATACAGAATCGGGCATCATTGCCATCCCAAATTGGTTGTCAATGTTAGCCCCGAAAGAAACATTATTTCTTGGATCAGCCTGAACTTCTTGACTCGTGTCTCTGAACAACACTGGCTGAGAATTGAAAGACATTTGATTGGTTCCATGTGGTAACTGGACATCATTTTGAGAAAGACAGACTGAAGTTGCCGAAGATTGAGTATCCAAATATTCCATTTGTGCTCCTGAAGCATTAAGGTAGGTTTGATGAGCAAAAAATCCTTGGTTCTGACTCTTGGAGACGTTCAATGAAGGCTTAACATCAGGTTTTTGCAGCAAATCTTTAACTAAGTTACCACTAGCAGACATGGTTTCTAGGCCACTAGAACTTAGCAGGGCTGCAGAAGGCTGGGCAATCTCATCCCCCATTGCTGTACCACGGTGTGTCCTGCCATTCATGCTTGGCTGAACTCCATTTGGACAGTTATTTGTGGATGGAGAAGTTGAACAAGAAGGAATATCATCAGTGATCCCAGAAGGGCCTCCACCAGCAGTCCCTGTCAGTAAACTGCTGCCAGTGGCAGAGAGATGATTGGTTGTTGCAGTTAGCGAGTGTCCAACGTGCCCATGGACTTCAGGCACCACTCCAGATTGCTGCTGCTGAAGCTTTGGTTGCTGAGTCCGTTGATTGAAGCGGAGATTATTTTGGCTATTGGTTCTTGTTATCTGTTGTGGGATAACATGGGACTGTGGGATAGAGGTGGGGATTGGTTGGGATACATCCTGTATCTGACTGGACGTCAATGACCTGGAAAAGCTCGGAGGTGCATCCAGGAGTGGCTTTTGTTGATCATGAAGTTGGGTGAGTTGAGAAGGCTGCTGCATTGCAGATTGCTGTGCCAACAAAGATTGCTGTTGCTGATGGAGCTTCTGTAGAAGTTGAAGTTGGATTGGGTTCTCAGAAAAATTCAACTTTTGGCTAATAGGGTCCTGGGACTGGGATGGCAATAAATTCTGCTGTGAATTCTGACACATAAGTTGCTGCTGTTGTTGTGGCTGCAAAGGCTGCAAGTTTTGAGAAAGGCTCCTTTGAAGCTGATGGCTCGACTGTTGCTGTTGTTGAAGGACATTTTGACTTTGTACAAGATTCTGTGCCTGGAGAAGTTGAGCTTGCACTTGACATGTAGGCAAAGATTGATTAATTAAAGGTTGTCTCGGCTGCTGAGATATATCAGGCAGCTGCTGTTGCGGTTGAATTATTGAGCCTAATGGATTCAATGTAGAAGCTGGAAGATTTTGCAGTTGATCAAGGTGCTGCGGTTGCTGGGTAGGTCTCTGTGCAAACTGCAGGGTGTTTTGCTGAGGAGCTTGAGGTGCTGGCAAACCTAATTGGCGTGAAAGATCTGCTCCAGCAATGTTTTGCATAACAGACCCAGGTAAAGAATGCAAGTAATTTGGCTGCGCTGTGTTAGCCAGTGACGGATTCTGCTGCATGTTCATCCACTGAACTAAGCTCATACCAGGGAGTGCTTGTGGATCCTTCATGCCAAAGTCTTCCCCAAGCCAAGGCATTGTCCTCTTGAATAGACTGTCTAGGTCAGACAAGTCATCATCTGGAGGAAACAACAGAAATGACAAAATCAGAAACTACCCAAACCTGAAGTCTACAACTTTGAATCATTTTTCAACTGGAAGTTTACCTTTCGGATACTCATTCAATGTTTCAGTCATTACCTAGAGCACTAGTATTCATTATTCAGAGACAACAATGAACATATTAACTTAAAAATTATATTAAGGAAAAAAAATAAAAAAAGAATGAACATATTTTTGCAGGTTAAAGGTGGACCAAGATAGGAAGAAAGCACCTATTCTCTAGCACCTTCATGTTGTTGACTCTTTTGCAAAAAGATAAGCGGAAAACCTGATGTCATCCCACTTCTCTTTGTTCAAGCAATATATCAACTTTCAGTGAGGATAACTTAAGCAGGCCCAGCTAAGTGGAAATGGACCATTATTAAGTTCTACATCCTAAGGAGAGTAAAAGAGGGCAGCACATCGTGCAAGTGTGACATAGTAAACAATTCCACCATTTAAACTTGATAGCAAATACTTCACTTTTACGGAAGACCAGAAACATAAACTTTAAAAATGGATGGAAAAGATGAGGGAAACAAAATTCAGATCACAAGCACTAGTATCATTTTACCTGGCATTCCAGGTTGCCTAGGACGCTTTGGTCTAAAGAATGAGGGAGTAGGACAGATGAAAAATGGGGCCGTTACAGGTTCAATCTCCCAAATTGATACCCGATTACGTCTCTCTCCTGCAGTCGACTCATCCCAACCAACCTAATCAGGGAGAATAAAAATCTTGAATATGGTACCTGAAAATAAACTAGGGATTATAAAGTACAAAGCTTTCTTTATTTTTACCTGCAAATTACGCCACTGTGAGTTCTTCCACCTTAAAGGATCCAGATCACTGATGCCTGTTATTGTACCCATGTATCTGCAAGGTAGAGATTATACTTATTTAAAACCATACTATGTGACGAAAAAAGGGTCAGAGGTAGGTTGGGCAAATCACAAGGGTGAACACCATGTCTTCCGGCACCCCCACCTCTGACATCTGTTACTCCAGGGCCAGAGAGCCCAGACCAACAAGAAACCATAACTTTATCACATGATCCAAGTCAAAGGGAGGACTTCTACCTTCTTGTTCCTGATTCTTCAGTTTCAAACATCATTCTGAACCGCATCCCAAGAGATATTTGATTACTGCAAACTGCTTTGTAGTACTTGGCCAAAGGGATTACAAATTCAGACGGACTAGCCCTGCTCATATCATGTAAATTCAGAAAGTTTCAAAAACTGCACTGTTACGTTTCTGGAAACTGAATACGCAAACCCAACAAGTATTTCCAGTGTAGATGACAGGTAAACCAAGACACAAAAGATTTAATGCCAGCATATAAAGATAGACCTTGGATTATAAAAGACTACGAATGGGCTATTGTTAGCAGCTGCATGAGCTGCAGCAGCGAGGATCCCAATGTGCATGCTGTCACTTGACAGAACTGATGACGATAAGTTGGTAGGTTGCCTATTAGCTCGTCTAATGCCCAAGAGTAGTTGCTGCTTTTCATCCCTGTACACAAGCATATTGAAAATTAACAGTAAAAAAAGGATTATTAAGTCCACAACATATTAATGTATGTTAAAAAGTAAAAACTCTACTTTGCAGTTGCTATTATTTTGTGCTGATGCCCAAGTCTAGATCTAGTGAAGCTCAAAAGTGGGAGAAAAGAATATCACAAAAGACCAAAGCTAGAGAATCATTACATACTCGATCTCATTACCTAATAAACAAGACCGAGTCACCAGCAAAAAGCCTCTTCCCACTGACAAAAAGACTCCATCCAGTGGTAAGCAAGTGACGCTTTGGTTGCCCTACATTATAAGAGAAAAGAAGTTGGAGCAATAAGTTCAGGCGTCAGTAACTAGAATAGCTCTCCCTCTACTTAATAAGAATAAGAAGGAGAACCAACAAGTTTTGCGGTTGAAACTAATATTTCCAACTAATAAATCTAAGGTAGACACCAAATGGAACATACCGCGATAGATATGGCGAAAAGTCCATAGATTTTCATGCAGGTCCCTGGCCACAAGCTCTTGAGCAGGTGGTTGCAGTGTAAAATCCTAAGGAAACATGACAAATATGTTCCTTCCGGATCAGGTTTAAATTAAGAAACAATAATACAATATTAAGCAAAGAAAACAGACCAGGATTTCTTCCCCTTACCAGAGAGGGAAAAATCTTCTCTGCTGCACGGCGGGGAACAGAGAAACCTCCATGGGTGCTTGTATCACTGGCTGTCAAAGTCTTACAAAAGAATTCTGTTTGTGGCTTATTAGCCTTTGTTGACAAATCTGACCTCAGCAATGCATCTTTATCAAACTGACAGTCAAATTGGGCAAAAAAAAAAATTAAACAGCCATATTCAATTAACAAATTTAATCTCTCATCTTCTAAAGTAATAACAAGCCAGGACTACTGCTATCGATTTGGAAGAAGCAGAAAAGCAGAGAAAAATATGGATTGATTTCAGATAAGGAATATCCTTACCTCAGGAACCGGTTGGAGTGTCATCTGGGCATATACTTCGTCTGTTTCTGGATCCGCCTGAGAATTGAATGAACAAAAATGTAATTTTTAAGCACACAGGACTTCCAAATTCAGTAAATCAAAACGGCACTTAAAATTAGCCCAGCCATACATGCAGTGTGACATTGTGAAGGAGGCATAATAGCTTTGAGGGAAGATTTGGGTAGTTTGGAATTTGAGCATCTACATCCTTTTTCATAGATGCCGCAACCTGAAAATGGAAGACCAAAGTGGTATCAGAAAAATTCAATTACAAAAAGATGGCAAAATGTTCAACAATAATGGACAGGCAACTGACAGGAAACCGGTTTTCTTAAAGATAGGAGTGAACATAAATTAAGTGAATTGATACTCCTTAGGGTATAGAAGAGAAGCTTCGTGACTGCCCATGGAAGATACAGTTCACATGTAGCCTAAACTATTCTCCACTCGTTTGCCTTAATTTATACTTGACTATATCCACTTGGTATCAGACAAAAAATCTCAAGGGCCAAAAGCTGCTAAGTCATTAACATGACCGTTATCCTATGCCACTGGCCTAAGTAAAATCATATACATGCCTCGTTCACTTTGTTACTTAAAACCCGTTGACATTTATAGCAGAATTTGAAGTTGATTGTCAGTGTGCTAGCACTGACACCAACAGTAACAACAACTTGAAGAATTAGAAAACCTATCCTCCATTGTGTCACAGCCAACGCTATCCAACCTAATGACCTAATGGTTATTGAATATGCTAAGCCAAAAATTTATGATTCATTTCCCCTATAAACTGAAAATCCCAGGCAAGGCTCATCCGACCTAAATTTTTCTCAGTAATAATGAACAAACCCAATGTCTTTAAACTCATGACTCTTCCACATAAGTCAATCAAAATCCAATACAAGAACACCAGAAAACTCTTGAGTGTAACCACTTCTTTCTTGGTACAGTAAATATCTCCTGTAAAAGGTTAAAATAGAATTACTTAAAAAATATGCTTTTAGAATAGAATCTCACGTTAATTTACTTTAAAAGTGCTGAACAACTTTAATTAACCTTTCCATGTTCTTATATCAGCATGTTTCCTAGGGGTTGCCTAAATTTCTGTACATATTACACAGATGGATAAAGTTGTTGAAGATGCACAAAGGTAGGGATACATTTTACCCTACTGAGATATGAACACAAACAACATGATGCATCACCCTATTTAGCTGACATGATGGTTAACGATAACTAGAACCATACCAACCCTCCTTATAGCCCATAGCCATTTCTCATTTGTATTGATGCAAAAGGCAAAATATGCATACACAAGCCAAAAAGGGAGAAAGAACAGCAAGCCTAAAGGTTGCAGACCTGTTCACTATGGCCTTGAGGGAAGTAGACAACATGGGTCCCAGCGGCCGGCAAATTTACCAGAGGACCAGCACAAGCTTGCCATAGCTCTGGGTTTATACTCTTCTTCTCACCTGTGATCGATAACATCCCCATTTTACCAATTCCCACGTGTCAGTACGATTTCCCTCCGACCAAAAATCACCAAAAGTCAACTAAAAAGAAGGGTACTTGAAATTTTTTCGAGGAAAATGAGATGAGTGCAAGATGTTTCTGATCAGAAGCTTTCTTGTTTTCATTAGAGATAAATCCAACTAAAAATAAAAAGGATAAAAATATATTTTTAAAAAGAGAAAAAGGCAGAACCGTCCATCCCACAGGAAATTACCCAAAGTGTCTTTGGAGATACATGAATCTCACTAATTTCTTGTTTATTTTTGTGATCCTCGATTATTACAAGGCCTAAAAAACTACAGAATTTTGGTATAATGACTTGACAGCTACAAAGAAAATGAGAGCAGAATAAGTAGAGAAAGAGAACAACCTTCAGAGGGATTGGCCAAGGCCGCAGCTGACGGAGCTCCGGCGCCGGTGGCCGGCGTCTTCATTGTACTTAATGTCTGGTGACCCTCTTGCTTATTCAGCTGAAAGAACAATATGGTTGTGGATATTTACCGGAGACCCATTTTTCCCGGAACTAATCAGAGCTCCGATGCCACCTCCGGCGACCCAAAAACCACCAAAAATAAACAAAAACCGAGAAAAAGCCCAAGTTGGAGCTAACTCAAAAGAGCTGTCTAGAAGACCCAAAAAGCTAAAAAATGGATAAAAACAGCTAGCTCAATGGATCAACTACAAACCAGCTTGTTCCTCTGCTTCTTAGCTAGGAAAAAAGAATGATATCTTTCCCAAAGCAAAATGATAAAAGCGGTGGACTTTTCCGGCCAAAGACGAATAAAGAAGAAAAGGGTCCAAGCTCAAGTCGTCAAAGAAGCTGCTTGCCGGCTCCGGTAGATATTCCGGCCGGTGCCGGAAAATGGGAGGAAAGAGAAACCCAAAAAAAAAGAAAAAAGGAAATAAGTACTACTAAAAAAGGATGAAACTTATTGAAAAAGGCGAAAGAAACAGAAGAAAGAGAAGGAGGAAGAAAGAAAGGAGGAGAGGGGGAGACAAGAGAAGCTTTGGAAAAGGAGGGGATGTTGAGGATTGCAGAGACCAAATTGCAAAATGCTGCTGCTGTTGTTCTTACTATACTTTTTAATTGCCCCCTATTCCACACTACACTCTCCCAGCACCCACACACACTACACACACTACAAATCCACACACAGACACACACTACTTTCTTCCTTCTTCCTGTTCTTCGTCAGAGCCAACAATTTTCCTTTTCCCTTCTTTGTTTATTTTTTTTTAATTTATAGGAGTATCTTTTGTTCTTTCTTTCTTTTCTCTTTCTTGCATCCCACCAAAAGTTTTCACTTTCTTTGCATTCTTCTCTCTCCTTTTTCCCTATTAGTAGCGCAACGAGGAGGTGAGAGAAGAAAGATAGGGAAGAATATGCAATTATTTTTTGTTTTTAACTCCTCTCCATTTTGTACTATTACGTATATATATATATATATATATAATTTGGCAATGAAAATTGATTGTTTATTGGTATTTGAGTGTGTCTTTCTGTCTCTCAGGTCGAGGATGATGGGACTGGTGACTATGGCCTCACAAAGTTGACCCGTATGAGGTTAAGGCGGAATGGAGAGGCCGAGCGGGGAAGGATTAATTAATAGTTTTATCTCATTTACATTAGACTAGTAGAAGTAATTATGGATATTGTCTCGTACTGTTCATTACGTCAACTTTTTTTCGCTTTCACTAAATTACCCTTTCTTTTTTTTTCTTCCTTTGCCATAGGCTTAGGTTGGGAGTTTAGGATTGAAAAGAAAAGAAGAGAAAACTTATTAGGTTACGAGAGAAGACGAGAGAAGAGAAGGAATTAATATGTTTGGGAGTTTTGAAAATTAGATTTTGGATATGAAAATTATTAAATATTTGTTTAAAACCTTTTTAAGGATAAAATAGGTATTTTGAAAAAATTTGACAAGTTTCCTCAAAGTTTCCTTCCATTTCTGCCCAATTTGGGAGAAAAAGTTTTGATTATTGTAACGCTACATTGCATCTTCCTGAATCTTTCCATCTCCTTTTTTTCTTTCTGACTAAAAACTAACAAACAAAGGAAAACAAAACTTTCTCTCCTTTTCCTTTATTTTTTGTCCGGATCCTCAACTCCCAAACGAAGCCTTAGATTTAGCTGTAAATGAACCAAACCCTTTGACAAACAGTTCAGACTAAATGTGTTAAAGGCTCAAATCAAATTTCATTTTCAACGAACTCGAACTTGAATTCAAAGAGAATTTAGGATTCGATTATAATATGAAATCGAATTCAAACTTGTAGTTACTTGGTTCGATTTGATTCGAATAATTTTTAATACTTTTATTTAAAATATTTGTTAACATTTTATATAAAATTATATATTTATTATTTATTATGTAGATATTGTGTATGTATCAGTGATAATTAATATTAGAATTGAAGAATTAAATAACTTTTGAGCCCTCGAATTGAGTTCAACCTTAGATTTTGAACTTGTATATGATTTGAGTTTGAGTCCAAAACTTCAAATCAAACTTGAATTGTAGAAAATTCGATTTTATTTGATTCGTTTACAACCCTACTCACAGGAGAGTATATGATTCATTTAGAATCGTTTGGATTGCTATTTTTCAAAGTTTTTGTAACAAAATGCATTGTAATTGTTTAATGTATATAAGATAAAAATGTGATTACAAAATATGTTCATAGAAAACGTATAGAAATACATGTTTGTGCACTGTTTTTTTTTGTTTCTTTTTATTCATTCTTTGTGAATTTTCGATTGACTAAAGTTATCTTGTCATCAAAATAACCCTGAAAAACAAAGTGTTTGGATATCAATTTTTTTCAAATATTATTTTACTTATATTATGAATACATTACATTACATAACAAAAATTACTAAAATAATTATTTCAGAGAATATTTCAAATTATTTCCTATTCGATAATATTTCATTTATTCCTGATGACTCCTATCGGGTCACTATAGCTAAGTTGTGCTTTAAATTTTGGATCTAAGTGGCAAGTTTATAAGGAGAAAAAAGAAAAGGGAAACTTAAAGTGAGCATGCATGTAAACCACATTTTGTAGTTTTATCGGAAAAAAAAAAAACAAAAGAAAGACTAGCTATTTTTCCCTCAACTGTCTTCAAATGTCATCGTCACTTTCATGCCACCTGCAACGCAATAAACTCTTGTAAGAAAAGTAATTAATATATTCACTCTTCTAAAAGAAAAAAAAAGGGTAAATTTTTGGATATGGTTATTTCGAGAAATTATTTTTCTATTACATCCTAAATACATGTTTCGATTATATTTTTCTTACATCTACGGCCCCGTTTGGCAAGTGAGTTTTTTGGATGTTTATCTAAAACTTTACTGTAACTTACTGTAAAAGTTTTTAAAAAAAAGTTTGAAGTGTGTTTTTTTTTAATATTTTGAAGTGTATAGCTAAAGTTTTAAAAAAAACTTGTATCAGACAAACTTAGCAAAAAACTTATCTTCCAAACAAGGCTGTATACATCACAATAAAAGTTATAAAAGCAACATAATTTTTTTCCTCAAAAGATACAGGAGTAATTATCCACGTTCTCTTTCTTCCTCTCTACGTCGTATCCTAAATATGTCTTTCAACATATATTTTTCTTACACACACATATATATATATATAACATCACAAAAGAAACATAATATCTGTCAAATGATGCAGGAGTAATTATCCATATATTTTCTCCCTCTCTACGTCCTTCCAAGCATAACCAAACCACAACTTGGTAATGAAGTAGACATGGAAATGGAGTTGGCATGGCATTGACTATACCTTGACCCTCATTGTCACACTCTTTTTCCGACCTTATTGCCTTCATTACTCAAGACAATGACTACAGAGTTGGCCTAAATTTGAGGCCATTTTTCCTTCCATTATTTACTAGTATTTGCTCTCTCTCTCTCTTTTTACTGCCTCTTATGTTAGGTATTTTTTTTTTTTTTCATCACAGTGGGTATCTGGGGCCGATGACTGATTACAGTACGCCCCAACTAATCCCACTGCGTGACCGCGAGAGGCTGCCCGACATCATCGATCAATGGTAACGACTGAGATTCGATCCTTGGTTGGTGGCTCTCACCCAACTGGGCTACAACCACCGGACCGAACCCAGACTGGGCGCCTCCTCTTATGTTAGGTAGATAGATGAATACTTGGAAAGTCCTATTCAAAGGGTGACGGTTGAAACAGTGGATATTGTCCACAGCCTACTCTCTTTAAAGCCTATCTAGGACTTGTGAATAATAGCATAATTGTATGTACCTTGCACAAACCTAGCTCACAAGAAGTACTTGATCCTACATTGGACTACAAATGTTACTGTTGGATATGGATAATGGGATTATATAATTGTCATTTCTTCAATTATTAGTCACCCCTAGCTTGTTTTTACAGTTGAAAGCATATATGGTTTATACATCTTCTGCAAGTTTTGATGTCATGCAATATTAATTGCTAAGCTGCAGTGCCATGCAATATCTGAATTTATGTTCCTGTTATAAGACTGCTACATATAATATAGCTAGAGTGGTCCTTTTTCTCTGCATAATTCAGAAAAGCTTAAGTTTGGCCATGAAAGGGGAACAATCTTCTGATCATTCATGTGATCCTAGAATCCTACATTCTTTCCGAATTTAACTTGTGTAGTTCAGAGGTTTATGTAAATGTATTTCATGTCCTACCAGATTTCTTTGCACTCCATTCCCCCACTCTAACTTTTTTCTTTCTTTAAGAATAAGAAAAAGGGTATCAAATTTGGTCTATGTTTGTTTCTGGAAAAACCCTTTTTTTTTTTGTTAGGGGGGGGGGGGGTTTGGCTATGGTAGAAGAAGAAAATAATTAATTTATTTTGTGTCTTAAGAAAAATAACATCCTACATCGAAATAAAAATAATCATTTGATCACATGCCAATATTTTTCTTTTTGGGCAAATAGAAATTTGAAACTTAATGAAAAAAATGTCTTCTGTTGAAATTACATATGTCAGTCAAGTTTTGAAAAACAATATACTATTTGTTTGGATAGGAGTTTATTTGAGATAATTATTGTAGCACTTTTTGTGATGTGATGTATGTGAGATAAAAAGGTGATTGGGAAGATAAAAAAGTGATTGAAATTTGTGAAGCAAATTATTTTATTTCAAATCTTCTTAAGTCTGACTTTTCAAATATAGCTGGAAACTCTAAATAAATAAATATATATATCTTCGCATTATGATGTAACAAAATGTGAAGTGAGTCTTTCACTTAATATTCCTTTACCTTCACCAAAGAATGTTAAGAAATTTAAAAATAAAAAAAAAACCTACTCAAATTTGGATTTGCCCATTACTCAAATTATCCGTCTCCTTCACTTCATATTGGTTCCATAAGCTGAAAGAATATCTCTTAAACATCCATAGTTTCAAAATTTTTATACTTAAGTAGACTTTAATTATTTTCAAAATATGGTAGGTATCATAACATCTTGACTTTAATCTTTTCCAAACCAACATTTAAAACCTTTAGAATCATCATTCTTGTATAGAAAGGAGCTTAGCAAATGATGATGAGTTGTCTAATTAGTAAGGTAAAAATGCCAATTTGTGTCCTTTTAAAAAAAATGGGAAATGCCAATTTATGTTAAACTCAATTGATTACAGAAGACTAATATCTTATTGGCCATGATGTTCATTTGAGCATGCCCGGATAATGCTATAAACTATTGTATGAGCTCACGAGTAATGATGGTGAAACTGACTACGAAGTTATGCTGCAATTGACCAATACATTAATCATTAATGAACCAATGAGTAAAGAGAGATAATTCAATAATGGTGAGTCCACTTAATTAGCATTTTTATCTTTTCTAATCATCTTTAAGTAGCACAACATCAAATAATTCTTCATTGTGAAATAAAATATATTGCACTTCTAAATTATGCACGTTCTAAATTAGTCGAATTTAAAAGAGAAGTCATGTGGCCTCAATATAGAAGTAAAAATATTCAAAATTAAGTCCTTAGAAATATATTGGAGTTCCAAGATTCACGTCTAATTATATAATACCTAATTCATTATTTGTGAGTTATTTTGCCACGTTATATGAGTTATCGTACTTGTAATTTCTTTGTTTTCGATACGAAAATAAAGATATTAAATTCATTATATCTTGTACAAGTTTTGATTCTAATGATACAAATCATCAATGCACTTAAAATGTAATTTTAGGATGGACGGGTATGAATTTAGCCCCGCCCGGAATTAGGAAAAGGAGAGAAAAAAAGAACGACGCAAAAAAGAAAAGGAAAGAAAATAAAATCTCATAAGGGCTAATCTTGTAATTACGGATAATCTGAGTGGATCTTTGAAGCTTCTTTTAGTGGAACTTTCCAATTGCCATGAATGGGGAAAAGCATGCAGGCTTTGCTTAGGACTCACAGCGCCAAGTACGGAGAACTTCTTTACGGATAGTAATGATGATTAAAGAACTGATTAAGTGGGGATTAGTACATTAATGTGTATTAGTACAGTAATCCCTTTATTTACTCTTTCTGACCCGGGTCTCATAGCTGCCGGCTGACGTGGCGTACTGTAGGAGAGTATTTGGGGCCCCAATTTGCAAATGCGACGTTGACAGCTCTGATTCTTTTCTTCGGGAGGATTCCTTTTTATGACAAATTGCACAATACCCCTAATTTCTCCATTTCCATTTCTGACAAATCAGACGTTCATGTGTTGATGAAACAAAGGCAATTCCGTTTGGAGGTCCAAAATTGTACAATTATAGTGCGAATTTCATCATTATCCGAATTTAGCGTGTTGTGCTTTTTGAAAATTTCAAAATGTTATTTAAAAAGAAAAAGTAATATTATCACATTTGTGTTCGAATTGGAGATTATTTAAAATAATTACTACATCATTTTTTATAATGTAATATGTTGGAAATAAAAATGTGATTGAAAAGACAACAAATATTGATGGAAAAACCTGCTTGTAATGCAAATAAATAATTTCTTGTAAATAATACTTATCTAGACAGACGAATTTACTATAGATAATAGCACTTAAGTGCTAAATACTCTTTTTTTTTAAAAAACAAAAATGCTCTATTGTGCTACTTGTGTGAATAATGACGTGAAATCTCCAACCTAGAGAATATCAAACGATTGTCGGATTTTGCTGAAAATGTCTTGGGCCGATAATGTTTAAAAGGTATATTCGTCCAATATATTGTCCTATAGGTTTTTGTAAGGGGAAATGATTCCATTGCCATCCGGCACATACAAGATTTTTTTCTTTATTTTTTGAAACCTTTGGATCGTAAGTACCAAGCATATTCCAATGTTTCATAATTCATTTGTATTTCTTGTCTAAGTAATGAATCAAGTACATAACAAGATCAAAGACAATTATTTAGATTGTTGGAATTTATTTCTAGAAACATGTCGAGTTGTACTGGTGTAAGTTGTTTTGCAAGGAAAAAGTTGAATTGAATAATGAGGTAAGAAGAATTATAAGTAGAATATTTTAAATTCAAAATCCTTCGTCTATCAAAAAAAAGTATGATAAATTTAAAAAATTATTTTTTAGAGTATTGACATTGAAGCCCAATTGTTATTGGCACTTCCAAACAGATAAAAATATCTCCACCAATAACTCTCAACGGTGGTTCCACTATCTAATTTTGTACTTTATTCAATGTTTTACCAACAAATAATCAACTAAAATTTACAAAAAAAAAAAGAAGGAATTTTTCTTGGTTGATATAAAATAAATTTTTGGGAGTGTCAACAACAATTTGTGAAGTGTCTATAATAGTTTTCTCATTTCATTTTGTGGTACAAAATGATTTTTTTGGAAAAAAATAACTATGATTTTTAAGTTCTTAAAAGAAAACGGATAGAACCGATTCACCAACCCTATAAAATGAATTCTAATTGTGATTCACCGTTTTGGCTCCAAGAGCAATGACTAGGGGTGGCAATTCGGGTCCAAATCAGGTTGGCGGGTCGGGTTCGGGTCAACCCGTCAGAAAATCTGTTGACCTGACCCGAACCCGAAAATTTCAGGTTGACGGGTTGGCGGGGTCGACCCGAAATGACCCGAAACTTAATTTTAATTTATTAATTTATCACTGTAATTTCTAATAAAATCAATTTCTCACAAAACTAATTACATAATCAAGTAATAAAAATTTAAATAAGTAATTCCAAACCAAATCTAAAATAAATTAAACACCGTAAAAGTGTTTTATCCCAAACAAAATATAAAATAAATTAAAACAGTATAAAAGTAAAAAATAATATAATATATTATTTGTCCAAATATAATAATTTCAACTACACACAAATTAAATAAATTCATTTATGATTAAGTAATTAATGCCTTTGAAAAAAAGAATAACTTAGGTTAGTTAGATAAAATTATTTTTATATTTATTAAATTATTTTTAATTCGTAAACGGGTCATATCGGGTCATATCAGGTCACCACGGGTTGACCCGAAATCGACCTGTTTTCTTTTCGGGTTCCTCGGGTCCAACCCGATTCTGACCCGAATTCCCAAAACCTCAACCCAAACCCATTAATTTCGTGTTAGGTTCGTGTCGTGTTTTCAGGTCGTGTCGAAAATTGCCACCCCTAGCAATGACCCCGACTGCAGCATATTGAAAGGCACTTTTGATACTTTTCAGCCTTCTATATGATTGTTTTTAATTCTTTTGAGATTCCAAAATACAATTAAAATATAAAGACTTCAATTAAATATAATTCGTTATATATCATAAAAGTAAAAGAACTAATTAGTTAAAATAATCAATCCAGAACAAGACTTATAAGATTTTTGAACTTGAGATTTTGTTTTGATTCAAAACTATTCAATAATGGAATCACTTTTGATTCCCTTTCCAAAAAAAAATCCCCCAGCGAGCAACAACTAAAGTCCAACTTCTTCCTTCACACTAGGGGAAAGGGGTCATGGATTGTTTCGTGTCGTCTATAATATTATTTGAATGAGATTATTTGTAAAATTTTATTTATTTACAATATCAACATATTTTGTAATGTGTGTTTGGATAGAGTAGTATCATTTGAAATATTATTTAGAATAATTACTGTAGCATTTTTTGTGATGTGATGTATGTGAGATAAAAAGTAGTAGGGAATATAAAAAGATGAATTGGAAAATGTGTTTATAATGCAAGTGAAATATTATTTGGGATAATTTGGCAGTCCAATTAGTATTACTTTTTTATCTTATACGCATCATATAAAAAAAGTGATACAGTATTTTTTTCAAAAAATTATCCCAAATATTTTTGTAGTACAGAGTGTTCTAAACTTAGAAGGGAATAAACTCGTATAACATAAAAGGACGTGGTGAAAAGTCATACTATATTTTCTCCTTTGTCCTTACCCCTCAATTCTACAGCTCCTTACGTGCAAATGAAAAAAGTAATTGTAATCTTTTGCAGCCTTTCCATGTTCACTTGAGCAAAATAATATTCTCTCTCCCCTTCTCATTGGTGAAACATTGTGGGACCCAGAGGCCGTGTTTCCTGGACAGGTGCGTGGTAGGGCCTACTGATCTTGACCCAAATGTGAGCCCAAAATTCTCGGTTGATTGGACGTTTGTGGTTGACGTGGAATCATCAATGGCCTTTAATCCGTGGTGGCTTTTTCTATAGTGGAGTCGAATCTTAGCCGTCAATTTCTGGACGGCGTGCCTCCATCTCGTGAACCGCTCCTTTTTTTTTTTTATTGGTTCGGCTTTCAAGTCAAAGGTAAGGTGAGCCGAGCCGGTGGAAGAAAATCAGGTGTGGCCCACGACAGATCCTTATGGTACGACTTGATCCCTCACGAGCCTCCAATCTGTGTCAACGGGAGAAATTTTTTTTGTTTTGTTGTTTCTCACTTTTTTCTCCTTTTCGGGTGAATTATTGGTCGGGTTTCTGTTCAAGCCAGAAACTTTTGACATTTTGTTGGAGACTCGGAGTTATATTTCTAACTCAATCCCGTTTGTCAAGTGAGTTTTTTGGATATTTATCTAAAATTTTACTGTAACTTACTGTAGAAGTTTTTAAAAAAATTGTTGAAGTGTATTTTTTTTTAAAATATTTTGAAGTGTATAGTTTAAAAATTTTGAAAATTTTTTTAAGATTACTGTAATTAAAGTTTTTAAACAACTTGAAACAAATAAACTTGACAAAAAACTTGTTTACATAAAAAATCTCAACATGAATTAAGGCTTTGTTTGGATTACATTCTTCTGAATTTTTTGTAGAAAAATTAGTCTCGATTTGATAAATGTGAAGTAAAAACGTGATTAAAAAATGTATTTACGAAAAACGTAACAATTTTTTTTAAAAAAATTACTTTCCAAGCAAAGCTACTGAGTCAGTTCTCTTGTACAAAATTATTTTAAATATTATTTTATTTATATCATTAATATATTTTTTATATTTTTATTTTATATACATCATATAGTAAAATGTATTTACAGTAATTATTTTAATCAATTTTTTTTTCAAAAAATTAGTGAGTAAGACTTCATACTTGAGATTCTAAGACTTCATACCATGACCTACAAGCGTGATTACGTGTGTGCATGAATGCTTTAGATTGAGATTGTATGACATGTCTAATGTGAAAGTGAGTAAACGATTCCATTTTGTGCTAAAATCTCTACTTTGATGATGGTGACATTTTATTGTCTTCAAAAACAAAAAAAAACGTGTTCTTAGCTTTCGTGTCAAAAGCACTTAGCTCTGAAAACCATCGACAAAACCCAACAATGATAGAAGAGTTTTTTGGTAAAAAATGTTTTTCTTTTCAGTTTTCTTTAAAGCGAGCTGTCACCAAAGTCATAAAAAATTTTGAGATTATTTGGAATAATTTTCGTAATATTTTTCGTGATGTAATATATGTAAGACAAAAAAAAATTAAAAAGATAAATGATGTATTGAAAAATATATTTGTGATACAAACAAATAATTTTTTGATCAAATAATTGCTATCCAAACACATTATTTGTTAATGTACGAAACGTCGGTTTTTTTTTTTTTTTGCCGGTTTGACATCATTGCTTCAAGCGGGGCAAATTTGTGAAAACATGGGAACGAAAAAAATATTTTCATGAAAACTACTTTGGAACTTTGTTACTACTCCAAATGTTACATAAATTGTTTATGATGAATTCTTTTCTTATTTTCTAGTCACTACAAATTAGGATATTAAAAACACAATAAATGCGTTTATATGGCCACATTAGAAAGAAAATAATAATACAATATCTTATTAAAACAAAATGCTACTATATATTTCAAGGCAAAATAACTTGCTCCCACATTAGAATTTTACATCGCTGCTATTATTGGATTTGCCTGGACAGGCTATTATTTGTCCAAAAAAAAAAGAATTTTATCATATTATAAATAAATACATTTTTAATTATATTATATTATTATATTTATATTTTCATCTCATATATATCACATCATAAAAAGTAGTATAATTTTGGATAAGCTTATGTTGCATATTTCACGTAATTGGCAGATTTCCAAGGCTCTAAAAATATTTTGTAGCATCTTAAACCAAAGTTTTTTAACAATTACTATTTGCTTTTGGTACATGATTTCTTTCGATCTTTTTCAAGAAGTCTTTCGGAGCATGAAGCGTAGGAAACCGGCCCGACAATCGAAGTACGACCTTGTCGTGGTACGAGACAAAACTTTTTCTTTCACCAGACATTATTTAATCCATAATTTAACAAGAACCAAAAACAGAAGTGAGGCTAGCTGTGGCTTTTTGCAGCCGAAATTCCGGCAGGTTTACCGGGTTTTAAATATTTTAACCCACGGTCAATTGTCATGACAAGTGACGAGAACAATAAAAAAATATAATCCCCAAATATCAATAAAAAAAATTTAGAAAAGAGAGATGAAGAATTACTGTAACACTTTTGTAAGATATTAGATACACTCCGTGCGAGGTAAAAATATAGTTGAAAAGCATATAGAAGGAAGATTCATGAAAACGCAAAAATTTTCTCTAAAAAAAATAACGATTCGAACGAGTATTATTATGTACGCTAAGCCAAAGTAATTATAACATGCATCGCATTGTTTAGATATAGTATACTAATTTGAATTTAGATAGACAAATTAATACTTCATTGTCCCACTTTCATAATCTTGTTTTGCTTTTTTATCCGTTCCAAATTATAATTCACTTTATAATTAAAAAATATAGTTGATTTTTAACTTTTTTTTAAATACCCTTATTTAATATATTTCATTATTAGTAAATATGGCCTACCTTATTTACTACAATCAACTTTGTCACCAATAACTGCTTTGATATATTTTTGAATGGTGCAATATACTATCATTATTGTTGTTATAATTAATGTAAAAGTATAGTGATTAATGATACTTTTAATATTAATGTAAGGGTATTTTAGAAAAATATTAGGTTAGATTTACTTTCCCAACAAAGTTAACTGATTATTATTTAAATAGTTTGAAAAAAAATTAAAACTATCAAAATGGGACGGAGGGAGTAGCAAACAATAGGTGATTTGATTTATTTTGTTTTTGTATTTTATTCTTTTTATCTTTATGTTTGTTATTTTAACATATACATTATAATCTAATAGGCGGATAATTGTAGAAACTCTAAATATGTAGTCAATGTGATGGTTAGGGTTGTCAACAGGTGGGGTTTGGACCCGGAACCAGCCTCGATCTGAATATGAATCCAATAATTTTTTCGGATATGGGTTGAGAAATAATTTTGATACCTGGACTCAGACTCGAACTTGCACCCGTTTACTGTAACAAAAAAAGCAGGTTGGATACATAATATAGAATTCCGACCTGTATCTGATCTGGACCTGAATAATACATTAATAATTATAAAATATAAATATTACTAAATACGTTCTTTTGCTAAATTAACAAAAGTATTCTTTTACCAAATTAATTAAATTACTCGTATTCCAGATGAAGCATCCAAGAAATTAGAATTTGGAAGAGGCAAACTTGTTTGACCAAAAATGTATTCATCACAAGTTGCATATAAATGTTTTTTGCTAAATATCATGGGATCATGTTGGGTCTTTTTGCTAACATGGATAAAAGAAAATGAATGATACGTGTTGGGCATTTTCTTTTCGAGTAGATCTAGACTCGACACGGGACCTGTCGGATCCGATTTCGGAATCTTAAGCACAAGACCCGGATATACGGATTGGGTCTGGGTCTAATACATTAAAATGGGTTCGAGTCTGAAATTTTCAATTCTCACTCGAACCCGACCCGTTGAAAACTAAGGTCGCATTTGGATGGTAAGATTCTTTTAGAAAGTTATACTGTAACTATATAATGTATATAAGGTAAAACTGTGATTAAAAAATTGAGGTCCCATCCAAACACCCTGAAATTTGTGATTTAAATCCCGCAACGGATCTTCTGTCCCACACCCTGTGCCATTCTTTGTCCCATTTTTTATTATATTGCTATTTCTCTTACATAAACACTATGTTTTAATTCTTTTTTTGTTTCCTTAAGATCCAATAACTATTAACTAAGTAATATACAAAATTTAACAAACTCAAAAAATCAAAATGCTATATTTTTGCTATATTTTTTAATTTCTTCTATATTTTTAATTTTCTATTATATATTGCTTTTTTGAAACTGTTGTATTGATTTTTTATTCAGTTAATAGTTATTGGATCTTAAGGAAACAAAAAAAGAATTAAAACATAGTGTTTATGTAAGAGAAATAGCTATATAATAAAAAATAGAACAGAGAATGGCACAGGATGTGAGACAGAAGATCCGTTGCGAATCAATCCCTGCCTCATGTCTTAAAATTCACTTCTCTGCTACTAAAAGAGAAAAAAATAATAACTCTAAATCCTGAACTAACAAATGTTTTGAAAACCTAAGGAGATTTGAGAGCGACCCCACGTCACTTTTTCCTTCAATCACACATCAAAGTCTCGTAGGAATCGCTCGGCACGATTCTAGAGTAATTCTGTTGTTGTCTCTGCGCTTTCTGTAGATACTGTTCTGTTTCTTTTCTGATGCTACTCTGAGTGCTAGTAAAGCTTAGCTTTAGGAGCACGCCTTCCTTTTTGTCACGCATGTCCACTTGCACGAGTTACTCCTATGTTCGGGACGCCTCTCGGGATTAACGTTGCAGCTCCTCCTCCTCCTTTCTGGCTTTTTTTCCCTCTTTGTTTTGGTTCTAAGTTTTATCGTTCTTTCTGGCTTTTTCCTTCTTGTTGCTTTATGGTGTTGGTAACTGATATTTACCTTATTTTTTGATGTGATATATATAAAATAAAAAGTTGATTAGAAAGATAAAAAAATTGTTATAAAACGTGTAGTCAAAAAGAATTTTGCGAATAAACCTCTATTCAAATACACACAATTGTATTGTTTGAGATAGCAATTTAAAAAGTCTTGACTGTTGGGGTTGAAAAACTGTTACTGCACTGCATGCACTTTATTCTTGTTAATCAATAAATATACACTATTAATGAGACTGACTAAAAACTCAAGATTAAACCCCTCATGTGGAAAACTCCCCACGTTTAAGGTTTCACAAATTTCCATTATTTTGGGAGAAAAGATTGTGTGGGATTTTTCTTTCTTTAGCATGTCCGTTAAAAATACAAACATGTGTAAAACCTTGACCATGTAAAAAGCATTTCTTTTGTCAAGGTAGTGGGAGCTCACGATGATGGACTCTGTGTGCTTAATATTTTATCTGGAATAGTTGTCCAAAAGATGAGAAGTCGTCATCAGAAACAAGGATAATTTTAAACTATATTAGATGAGAGAATTTTAGGGTATTCATTAAATTATTTTACCTTATTTCAAAGTTTGATTATTAAAAGTGTCAAATTAGGGAAAGTAAGTGTAATTTTTTAAAACCTCAAGGGAGGCTAGTGAAATTATTAGAAACCTCAGGGTACTGAAATTATCCCTAAGAAATATCAGCATTTTTTCTTTTTGGCCTATGGAACAATAAAATATGTAGGAACTAATAGTATACTCATTTGGTCTTTGCAGATGCAAGTATCAATTGAATTGAGAGTGTGTTTGTAAATTGTACCTTTGTCATGACCATATTTTAATTGAATTATTTGAGCACTTCTACTGGTGTGGAGCAAACTTTACGCCAGCATGCAAGCTGCACAAATAAATGCAATACATTTAGGGATGGCAACGGGGCGGGGTTGGGGCGGGGGACCCCTCCCCCGTCCCCCGCCCCGTTGCCTATTAGTTCCCCCCGTCCCCCGCCTCCCGCTCCCCCCGCCCCGCCCCGCCCCCGCCCCGCCTTGCCCCGCTTCCCCCGCGGGGGCACCCGCGGGGTTAATAAAATTTTATTATAATTTTATTATAATTAAATTTTAATAAATAATCAAGTACTAAAATATCAACACATCACCAAATTATTATTCATTGTAATTTTACAATTGAAACTCATAAAAACAATCAAACAGAAGTTATTTGAATACAATCCAATATGATGAAATAAATATAACTAAAATAGTCAAGTTTTCACTTTTAGTACAAATGCAATCACTAATTCATTATTGTGTTTGTGCTTTTTTTTGAGAAAAAAGTGTTATTCTATTAAGTGTAATTAGAAATTTAGTATAAATGTATTAGTAAATTTAGTATAACTAATTAATAAATTCTATTAGTAGACATGTATAATTATTCATAATATTAGTAGACATGTATCAATTATATTACATAAACTAATATACATTATATAATACATCTAACTAATAATATCATTATCATAAGTTTATAACTAATTAACTTACATATTATATTATATATATATATATATATATATATTTTTTTTTGTTTTGCGGGTGGCGGGGCGGGGGCGGGGGTATACTCCCCCGCCCCGCCCCGTTTCTAAGCGGGGGGAAAAAATTCCCCCCCGCCCCCGCCCCAACCCCCGCCCCGAGAGCCCCATTGCCATCCCTAAATACATTACTCCATTCTAAAGGGTTGAGATGGATACTAAAATAATAGTAATGAGAGTCGAATATTAGTATATGCTACACGAAAAAGAGTGATGTTAAGCACTCATGCCAACTATTGCATTGCTAATCATTGCCCCTTTTTGAGGTGATCAACTCAAGTATACAATAAACTTCAAGGGTAACCAATTTTCCTTTTTGTCTTTCGGTTTTGAAACATATTCTCTGAGTCCAAAAAGAAATTACTGGTGCAATTGGTCAATTAAAGTAGCCCTTTTATTTCTTGATTGCTGATAAAGGGCCAAATTGCATGCTTAACCATGAGGCGCCATCATTAGGGGCTGCATACTGTGCATGATTCGGATGTTGATTACTACTCAATTGCAATGATAATTGCTGTTTCACCAACTTGGCTTAGGTCCAAAATTAATCTTAAACATCCGATACACCTTGACACAAATTACTTTGACGAAGTTGAAGAAACAACTTCTGTTCGCTGATGATCAATTAAGAATTTCAATTTGACTTGTTAGAGTAACTCTTTTTAGTACATGCAATAGGGAATTTGCAGAGAGAAATAGAGAAGAACAAAAAATCTGCAGGGCATACCATACCCTAGTTCTGTTTTGACAACTTTATTATAATTTAATGCAACTTTTTTTTTTTAAAGAAAAGATAAAAAATGGTCTCCAATTTAGCCCAAAAAAGGGATATCCTCCAATTTCCAAGAACTGTTTGATCCATGCTGTTATATATGACCCTGCCATGTTGAGATCTTTTCTAATTAACTGAATTTAGCTGGCTTTAGAGTTTAAAAAAAATAACCTATATGTCTATTTGTTGCTGTCGTTGCTGGAGCAGCACCACCAACCAAATTCCAGATTGAAAATTCCAAATAGTTCTTGTGAAATATTGGATTAAGTATATTGGCATCATAAGCCTCTACCAAGTCCAATTAAACCATATTGGGCAACGTGTTGTTTGGAAAGCAATTTTTTAAAGAAAAATTGTTACATTTTTCGTGAACACATTTTTCAATCACTTTTTTACCTCACATATATCAAATCGCTACAATAATTTTTCTATAAAAAATTCAGAAAAATCCAATCCAAACAAAAAGTTTTTAGTTCTTGTAAACTTCTGCCTTAGTTCAGATTTTGTCTATCATTAGTGCATGTTCCTCAAATAACATCGAAAGGCAATTTATTCTTTTTTTTTTAACAATTATTGAGAATAAATTTGCAAGGAAAAAAAATGTATTGATTTAATATACTCAACTATTCATTAATATTAGAGGGTAGGCGATGAGGGAAGAAGGGTTGGGTTGGGTGGTAAGATAGAAGGGATTATAAGTAAGAAGTCAGGGCTCAAAATTTCTCACTTACAAAAAAAAATATTAGTCAATATTACGTGCAAATAATATTATTTTGCCTTTTCTGTTTTTTTTTTTATAAAAAATTCATGCATCTTGGCCTTCATTTCGGAAGAATCTGCTGGTCGTAGGGCCCAATGACAATTTAGTGCTCCACGCAATGGTCACATGCACACCGAGAATTCTTATGCAATTAAACACTAATTTAAGCAGAAGATTTCTTTTTTTAATGACTTATTTATTGCGAGGAACATGGCCTAGGTACAAATAATTTATTTATTAAAAATATGCACGTATGCATACAAATACAAAAAAAAAACCTTTCTTCCTCATCACCATAAATTGCCAACAACCAATTGAGGCCGTGGATCTGAACTGGTTCTGAATAATAAAATAAAAATTGTTATTTCTTGATTCCCCTTTCATAAATAAATCTATCTTTCGGTTTCTCCATGTGCCTCTGAATCCAGAATAATTTTAAAAATTACCTAGTTGTTGCCTAGTTTGGGCAATTCCAATTTCTGCTAGGTTTTCTAAAGTTGCATAAACTAAGTAATTTTTCAATAAATTGATAATATTCTGAGTTTAAAACTTCGAAAAAAAAAGCTTTATAGAGCACTAAATTATTACTTCTTGAATTTTCGCCGAACCTGTCCGTAATTATCTGGCCAACTTATTGACAGCAACCAATAATATAATTGATTGTTATCCAACTTAGGGTTCTTCTTATGAGTTCAAGGATGAAGAAATAATTGGATGTTGGTCGGACTGCTTAGAAAAAGAATGAGTTAATAATTTTGGAACTTTTAGTACCAAACACAGGGTTAATTAAAGGGGGAAGAAAACCAATTGAATTAGAAATTTGCTTTACTAGTTGATTGGTAGAATGAAGAAATTGGAGTTCAAACATGAAACTTTTTTTGGACATATTTAGCGTGTTTGGATAAGAGATTATTTGGGATACTTTTTTTTAAAAAAAACATACTGTAGTACTTTTTTGCTGTGATGTATGCGAGATAAAAAAGTGATTGAAAAATGTGTTAACGATGCAAAACAAGTCAGTGTGTGTAAATAAGGTGAAACCAAACACACTCCTTTATTTTTTCAAAAAAAAAAAAAAGAAAACTTATTGGAAACAGGAGTATGAACTAGAATGTTAAAGTCTAAATTACAAAGCTATAAAAGGATGAATTAAACGATGCCACTTCAAGATTTATTTCTTTCCGGATCAGATGATATACAAAATTAACTCAGAGAAAGAAAAAAAAAATTATTAGGTATAACCAACGAATCACAACTGACAGTTGTGCGCGCGATATACCAGATCAATGGACTTTGAAGAGAAGAGGAGAATATAAATCTGCAAATACGGCCTTTCGTACTAGCTAGTTATCTTTGATTATTATGATTAAAAGTATGATATCCCATTATTCATTTAATCATCAGTCAAGACTAATTATATGAGAAATTCCCTGGAAAGGATATGATTGGACTTGCACGTTCTTAAAATTATTCTTAAACTTGCTGTTGTCTAAGTACGCCATATATTCTCATCTATATTTCGTTTGAAATTCCTCTTCATATTCTCATAATTCATGGTAAAGGTGGTATATGAAAGGTGGCCAAAAGGCAGGTTAATATTCATCATGCACTAAACAATTGTCCATATGGTGAAAATTAGGACACTTACGTCAAACTAGTTCTTGATTGTTTACTTTCTTAGTGTTTTTGGGGGCAATGCATAAGTAGAAAGCTGTTACAAATTATAGTACATTTTCTAGAAGTTTGATCAATCAGAATCAGTGAATGCTGTTGTCGATTGATGTAACTTTTTTTTAGAAATTTGATTAATCAGAATTAGGAAAAAATTGCTTTTAAATGAATTCTAAATTTTATTTTGTTGCCTTTTAATTAAAAATCTAAAATTTTAATGTAAAAGCAAATGAGGACATAGAAAAAAAAAATAATTTTCAGAATCCATACATAAAATCAGGTGAAATAATCAAACTGGAACACCACTAAGTCTCTGATTACATGCAAATTATCTAAAGGTCGAGATTTCAGAAATTACAGGTTTTGAATTCAAATTTCTCTATTCTCTCTCCCTCTTCTTAAGTCCTACACCCCTCTTATTAGAAAATAATTTAAAAAGAAAGCAATAATTGTAAACACATACAACATAAACAAAAAGAAAGAAAGAAAGAAAGAAAGAAAGAAAGATGGAAGCCATTTTTGATATCCCAACTGCAAGATCTGTGGATGAGTACTTTCTTTTATATAATTAACCCTAAATAATTTATGTGTATGAGACTCAACCAAAAGGACTATATGTAAAGAATTGTGCACCAGCATAATAATTAAAGAAGATTAAGATTCTAACAGAATATTATGGGCATTATGGGACGACAATGCTATAATGTACCCTAATAATGGGTTACAGAATCATTAAGTCATTGTGTTGCCTTGTCATGCTACAAGTGAAAGTTTGGTCGGTTAATGATTTTACAGCCTTAAAACATACGGCACAAATTTGCCTTTGCCGTTTTTCACAGCTTGGGGCCACTAAAACTATTTTATCTACTTCAAATAATACACTAGTAGAATGCATGAAGTACGTATTTTTCCTCCATGCACGTAGCAAAATGTTTAGGGAACAAACCTATATGGGGTCAATTAATACAAGGCACAATATTGCAAGACTCCTCACTAAGGATGCTGATTTTTGTTTAAGTTTTCTCTTTACTTCCATGTTCCCTGTTTAGATGATGCAGACAAATCCACTTTGCAAAGATGAACGCTTGTCGGAAGAAGCAGAGGACACACATGTATAGTTTTCTTTTGAATACTTGTTTTTAAGTCGAACTTATGGACTTAAATGGGATGAAAATAATGCTTATATATATTGACTTCAACTTGATTACTTGGCCACCTTCTGACCGGATAGGAGAAGACTTAACAAAGTGGTTGGTTTCTTGACATAAATTTATGGGTTGATCTATTTGGTATCCCAAAGTTACACAATAAGAAATAGGTCGATTGTTATTCTTTCTGTAAAAATAATGAATTCTTTCGTCAAAAGTGATAGCTAGAATTTAGAGGGTGGATAGTAAATTTTTTTAATTGTGATTCGACTTTTCTTCTTTTTTGGTGCTTATCGTCTGGCTTGAGTGCACCCACCATATAGAGAAAACCTATTATTAGTCAAAAGAACTAACTCAAAGTGACAAGTGATACTTTTGACACAAAAAAAAAAAAAAAAAAGTGACAAGTGATACTTGGAATTATTGAAATTTTTGGTTGTCCTTATCTTTCCTCCAAGTATCTATCTAGTCCTTATCCTCTTCTCTTTCGTTCTAGTTCATCTTATCTACATGTATATGATACATTTATCGTCCATGGATCTGCCAGTACCATTTCCAGATAAACTTTTGTATCTCCAGATAAACTTAGTTCATCTTATGTATTTCCAGATGCTCTATTATCCATCTCTCTTGATAAACTTGATGTCATGCAAAATTCTCTGTTTTTCAAAAGTGTATAAGTTGTTGAGAAATCAAAGAAACCTAATTCCTTTGGAAACCACGTAAGATTTAAATTCATGGCTGAAATCACTTTAAATTGGTTATTGAAGCATCTTCAAGGTTCAAATGAACAAAGCCCTAGACACGTAGAAGGCTAGAAGCCTGTTGAAAATTGAAGTTCAATTTTGTTTTGAAGAACGCATTTCCCAAAAATGGTCGAAAGAGAGGTTTATATTACTATCCTTTGCTTTGATTTCAAATTATATGAGCTTGAAAGTTGTGTGTTGTGATTAATTCGCCAAATTTCCCATCAAAATATACCTTGCGACAAAGGTAACAAGACTATAGAGTCTCCCTCTTTTGAAGAGGGGGGAAGAATGCAATTTCTCATTGGAAGTAAACAGGATGCGTAGATTGCAATTACAAATTCTGTTGCAATTAAATTTGCTCACTCTCAATTTATTCATGGAATTTTCGTCTCCACAGAAATGACATGTCAAAGATGAATGACATTTCTTTAACCTCGAGGATTAATTGACAGCTTTATTTCTCAAGGGAATATATGCCCCACCTTATCCCCACCTTATCGTGCTGATTGACACCATCCTAGCAACCCCAATGCAAAAACAAAAGGACAAAAATAGAAAAAAAAAAAAAGAAAAGAAAAGAAAAGACAAAGGAGGAAGTAATGAATTATAGAGGAACTGGGAAGAGGCAAGTTATTGCTTGGAAGGGACAAGTTACAGGAAAAACGCAGATCCAAGAAGAGATATAGCATGAAAACTCCTGAAAATACCTCTTGTCGAGTTGTTCAAATCAGTTGACATTCCTCATGCAAGCTTGGAAACATTGCACTTGGTACATAGACAGACAAAGGGCCCGGCCTTAATAGGAACTCTTGGCAACATGGACTTGTCCTTGTGAGTTCCAAAAGTTTGTTATAAAGTCACAATTCATGCTATAATTCGTAAGCAAATTGCTTCTAATGGTGGAGCCTAATCACTTGGCTCTCATAATTGCAAGCATTGAAGGAAGTCAAGAACCACATAAGCATATCCATATCCACGCTCAATTAAGGTGGAAATCATATATTGAAGTCTTATACAAGTTTAGTGGATGTTTCATTTAATTAGTCATATTTATATCAGAATATTCAACTAATTAGTTGGATTTTGAGGACATTTTTTGGCCATTATCTTGGATCCTAACGCTTAAATCCGAAGAATCTGACCTTTTTCCTTTGATTAGCTCATTGATAATGAAGTGATTGCCAAATTGATTAGTTGTCCAATTGTATATAAATACATTTAAAAGATTCCAACCATTCTAATCCATTAATCTACATGTACCTTGGGACCATTTAAGCTCCGTAAATGTGAATCTAAAGAGTTTTAGGGATGGAAACACTGTGCTAGGATGTTTCCTTAGATGAAGCTTTGTACTAAGCGCCTTAAGGAAGAGCTAAATTCAGAGGGAGTTTGGCAATATTTAGGCATGAAAATCTAGTATTGCCAATGTAGTTGAACAAGGGAGAATATTGTTCTACCTTTGCAAATGTCTAAGTAGGAGCTGTAGGACCCTCATTATCCAACATGTCTTCTCCAGAGAGGGTCATTGTGTCTCCTCTGAGGTGGGAATGAAAGCATTGCTGGGTCAAAACCAATAGGAAAATGCCACATAAATGGAATTGATGCTTGTGGGGACCAATCTTGTCGCTAGCTTGATTGGAAGTTTGGAATTTGGAATGGAACTCCAAGAAGTTTTCCAAAAAATTCATGACTTTTGAATTGTGCAAAAGAAAATGTTGGTCTACATGTACTTGTATGGATTGGAACATTGCAAATCCGGACTTGAGATATTTCCCTTGTTGAATATTGACTGAAAAAAATTCATAGTAATATTTACTTGTTTAATTTGAATGAGACTGTATCTTGGTGACTCCATTCAAACAAGATTTGGGCATCTTTAATCACTTGTAAATCAATATCAAACTCGAACTTCATGAAAATCGAATTAAGCAAGACGATGTCTCATGGTTCTGGTCTACAGATGAGCATGCTTATTTTAAAAATATGGGGTAAATTGTACTAGTCTCCCCTATAGTTTCTTCTAAAGTTAAGGACTTCCTCTCTTGATTTTTAAATAACATAGGCCTCCTTTGTTAATGTTTTTTTAATGCACCAACATATACAATAGTTTTTATTTTACATTTTTACACTTCTCCGTACAAGTTCATGTCATTTACATTAGACAAGTAAAAACAAAAAGTTTTGGTTTTCTTCGAAAAGGAAGAAAAATTAGAATAAGAAAGTTTATTCATGAAAGCCCTCCTATATTTGTAATTTTGTTTTAAAGTTTTTATTCTCACTTATCAAAATAAATAAATTTGCACGTGTAATTGCTTCTAAAGTAGATTGGATTAAAATAAAATGGGGTGTCCGAGCAATACATTTATCAAAGCAACTCATATATGCCTTAATATTAGATAATGGAATCAAAACATCTAATTAATGTTGAAAATGAAAAAGGATTGTGGATTTGCCTATGAAAATGTACACTTAATTTGAAAATAAAAGATAAAATTGATGGAGGCCCCATTTTTATAACTATACCTGCAATTAGGTGCTATTAGCCTTTTACAATTATAAAGTTTGAAGTAGGGATGGCAGCGGGTAGGATAAAACTCGATACTTGTGAGTACTCGATCCAATGACTAATTCGATTAGACAATCGATGGGTAATCCATTAGGGTTTAGTATTGATAAGGCCTTACTGACGGATAACACGATAGAGTTTGATAAAATAATTCTAAAAATCTGATACTCGATAATCAACATAGACACAACCACCTGTTTATTCTCTTTATATATATGTTTGTGTATGTGTTTGACGAGGAATTAATACCTCTATAAAACCTATTTATTCTCTTTAGTTTGTATTCAATTGACACACATGTTTGTCTTGGAAACTATTATTTGTCATACTTTCTATATAACCCCTTGTTGGAAAATGTGGGATATTTGTTTGAATCTACTTCTCGAAAATTGTTAAATTTACCCTTCATAAAATGTTGAATTTCTTATGGCTCTACCCTAAAATGTGGGATAGTTGTTTGAATTTTTTTTTAAAAAAATTGTTAAATTTATCCTTCACAAAATGTTGAATTTCTTTATGACTCTATCCAAGTTTAAAATTCAATATAGTGTGTTGATTTAATATGATATGTAGTGATTTTAGGTTTTTTTTTTTAAATGTAAGCGAGAGGTCTCGAATTCGAGATATCTCATTTATACTGCTTTCTTCTATGCCACTCAATCCATCCTTTCCTCCCAACTGGTTTCAGTTTGATAAAAGCTAAATATAATTTTTTTTTGAATTATTCAGATTAGCGTGTAGAGGTATTTGATGGGTAATCTAGACCTGAAACGAGAAGGTTTTGTAATGAAAGTTAAAACTTGCAGGATTACCTGATAGAGTATAGTAAAAGATTTAGATATACGGATTAGGATTTGATGAGGGAGATTTTTGAGAGTATCCGATCCGCTACCATCCCTAGTTTGAAAAAAAGAAAAAATTATAGCACCACCAACTTTGTTTTTAAACTTTTTTTGGGAAAAAAATTACTCATATCATTGCAAGACCAGTGTGGGAACATTGAAGTGAGTCTATAATAAAAGTAGTTAATCTCTCTCACTTAATTAAGAGTAGGGGAAGTTTTTGTTTTTATCTAACAAACAAAAGGGGAGGGTCCCTGTCATTCTCAAATCAAGAGGGGAGGTATCTGACTTTGACAACACCTAGGAGGAGCTTAATGTAATTTAACTAAGAATATTATAAGGGTCTGGCTAATGAGTGTCGCGATAAAATGGCCATGGAGTTTTTCTTTTTTAATGTCAATTATCCAGAAAACATGCAAAAATCTCAGCACGTTAGTTAGGAGGAATTAAGTCACCTGGTCAGGTAAATTTATTTGTTGCAATAGGTTGGATTTTGGAATGCATTAATAAACATAGGAGACTGTAATTCAGTCAATTATGAGAGATTCTTCTGATAAATCTTTTTCCTTTACGAAAAATTTGGTTAAGCCAAAATGATTTGCCTAGTTCTCTTTGCAATATTGATTCAGTCAATTATATATATGTGTCATCCTTTCTGGTCCAGTTTCTACAACACCATATTGATAATCTTGTCTACTTTTATCTTGTTATATGTAAATTTTTTAGAAGGTAAATGATAGATGTAAAGAGACAAAACAACATACTCATAGAGGGATGCAGCTACCAAAATTATACTTCTTGTTTTTACTAGCATCATTTGTTTCTCTATGAAGATTTATTGGCCAAAAGATTTTAATTCTCCAAAATTGTAGTGGTATGAAAATAAAGGGTCTTTCTAATGAAAAAAAAAATTGGAAATTAGGTTTATTAATCAGTCTGCACATTACATCCGCAGAAAAATTTTTTAAAATAGTTCTTGGCATGCAGACATGGTAAATTGAATGAATACTATTCTTCAGATTCTTTAAACAATCAACAACTTTCATTTTCATTTAGCAGAAAGTTGAGATGTAATTAATTAGATTTTAATTGACCAATTATCGTGAAGATTATTTTAATTAGTATATAGTGCGCTTTTATTGGAATATCTTGTAAAAAAGACAAGCGTTCATACTTGGCCGACATCACAATCTTTAAATGGCCCATGGAGATTCTTTACTTTTTTTTTTTTTAATTGAGATATTGTTTTCAAAGTGGAGAGCTGAAAAAAGTTGAATAACTTTGTGTAAAGTCACATTCTTTTTGCTTTTTTGCTTATGATTTTATGCATGACTTTGTAATAGATGTAAAAGATTAAAAAATGAAAAGGAAAGTGATAAGAACATAAAGCCTTATCTTTCTTTTTGAGTTTCTAATAAGCCTTTTAGTCTCCTTAGATAGAAATTAAATTTAAAATGTAGTATTTATGTGAGATATTTGGAATTATTATGTGATTGAAAATGTGTAGGGATTATTATTAGTAACACTTTTTTTGTAAATAATCGAATAAACATTTTATTTTTCCAAATGAAAAATAACTTTTCTTTTAACAATTTCTTTCCCTTTGTTACTTTATATCCCTTTCTATTTGTTCACTATTATCTTAATGTATCCAATGGTGTACAAGGTTAATTTGAAATCAGGGGAAGCAGAAAACAAATTCGACAAATTCGCTTTCGTGGTCCAAATTCCAAAGAATTGATCTTCCATTATTTTTCCGGGCAATGGAGTTGCAACAAACCGCGTCTAATCATTCTTTCTTTCTATTCTGAAGTCTTGTAACCGTCCAAAAAATGATCACTAAAATAGGGTAATTTAAGTTTATTACTTATATGGGTTTGGCCAACGGGTGAGGCATTCTCGTTAAAATAGGTTCAAGTGTTAATATTTGATGAGAGTGAAACCATTCGAGAAAGTATTTAAATGGAGAGGAAGGCGTTAAATGTAAGTGCGTATTCACATGATATTTTAACAAGAGTAAATCTTATATACAGTGACAAGATATACACTATCATGATTAGATGCACGACATATTTATAAAATTTGGGGTTCAAATTCAAATTTGAATTATGTGTCATGAATTCAATAATGAAAGTATTTACACTGTTGGTGTATAGAAAATTAATCCTTTAAACAATTACCTCCGAAACACCAGTTGTGTAATATAAACATTTGGTATTCACGCTTTAAGAGAATTCATAATCTCAATTTAGGATATATAATCTGTCTTTCTTTAAACCAAAGACAAAAATGACACATATCCAAAATCACTTTAATAAATGTGTGCTTAACTCCAAAAATTAAAAGACTTGTTTCAAATTAGAGAGAGTAGACCTAGTCAATATAAAGTAAATTTGCAACTCGTAAATCAATTACGTGGACGAGCTTTCTGTCTAATGCGAAGGATTTCATGCGACATGTCATTTACGACTTAACGTTATTGGATAACTTCGGATTGCTCATATCATCATGTTAGTCGGAAAATTTTATGTTGATCCCGACTACTAAGGGTATCTAATAGTTTCTCATTAGTCACATTTTACGAAGGGCCACCCAGAGTCACTTTTGTAGAGAAAAGCAATTTTCTTTGTTAACATATTGTTTCATTTGGGTTGCTATTTTCTGGAGGTTTTGTAAACAAATACTATAATGATTTGATATATTAGAGCTAAAAAATGATTGAAAAATATGTTTACAGAAAGAAAATGCAAAAATTTTTTTGGTATAAAACTACATTCTTTACACCACTACAGCATTCATTAGTTTGATTATTACTGCTTTGGTAATTTGATAAAAATGATAATGAGAATCAGTACCAAACATTGGGTAAGTTTCGATATGAGATTATTTGAAATAATTATTATAATATTTTTTATGATGTGATGTATGTGAAACAAAAATGTAGTTAAAAAAAAAAATGACTGAAAAGCGTTTTTGTGATGCATGGAAATAATTATTCATAAATAACTCCCAAATGCTATACAAAAGAATGATAAGGAAAAAGTTACAACATGTGTATTGTAATTCTGACTTTTACAATTAAGTGTACTTTATATAAATATATTACTTTTATTGATATATGCTTATAATTGACCAATGGTTCTGTTTGGATTAATTGTTTTTGGAAGTGTTTTTCAAAAGCTTTATTGTAACTGTGTATATGAAAAACTTTTACTGTAATTGTTTTTTGGATTGTTTTTAGAAGTATTTTTAGGAATTTTTAAATATATTTTAGGGTATTTTTATAATTTACAACTTTTTTGGGGTATTTTTTTTTAAAAAATTTACACCACTCTCCACCATCACCCCTTCCCTCCTCCTGCCCACTCTCTTTCTCTCCTCCTCCCCTCTCTTTCCTCCTCCTCCTCCCTCTTTCCTCTCCCTTCTCCCCCCTCCCCTCTTTCCCCCAACCCCAAACTCTTCTCCCACTCGCGAATGGTGGTTGCGACTCTAACCATCACTCTAGTCGCGACCTTTTTGGTAGTTACCAGAAAGGTCGCGAGTAGAAGCCATGAGTCATGGCTTTTTGCCACGACTCTCTGGTTGCGACCGAGAAGGTTGCGGTTAGTGGATGGAGAGAGAGAGAGAGAGAGAGACGTGGACGGTAAGGTGGTGGGAGTGATGGGTAGTGGTGTATTTTTTTTTATACATTTGGAGTTGTTTTTGATATATTGTATGAATGTGGTGTTTTTGGAGTTGTTTTTGTTTGTGTATTATTGTAACATTGTATATTAAAAACTTGTTTTTAAAAAATTGAGGAATCTAAACTTAGTTTTGGATTTAATACAAACATATTTATACAATTTAAAGGCATTATAGTTGGCCTACAACTTGTGTGATAAATACTAGCACAAAATTAGACTAAACTCGAAAGTAGTGAAACTCAAACATTAATTTTTTTTAAGAATTCCAAAACTCAAAAGTAATGAAACTTAAACATTTTTTTTTTTGAATTCCAAATACATAATCGAGTCATTTTTCTACTTCATACCGTAATAAGCCATCTATAGAAGTACTACAGTAATTTTTTTTTCTTTTGGTGAAACGCTTCTCAAAACTAACCAGCCAATTGAAGCCTTTGATACTAATAACAGTTCCAGATCCATCTAACTGAGAAAGAAAGCGATTGTAAATGTAGGAAACAATACCTAATTGGTAGTAATTGGAAAAAAAATAAATTGATCCCTACTAATACTTGCAAACCCCATCAAAAGGCTACAATCCTCTCTAGTGGATTCTGATATGTGCCACACATTCTCCTCTGACAAGACTGAAAGAAAGCCACACAAACATATAGACAGTAGAGGAATGCGTTTGGTTTGAAGTTGGAATTGCTATAAGCCAAGAACAGCATTTAATGCAAAATATTTGCCAACTCAAAATGTTTTTTCTTCATTGGATCCCACAAGCCAGCTAAACATAGATGCATGGCTCCAATAATGCATGTGGCACTGATCTAGACACCCTTTATAAGTAGGGTATACTCTGTTAATTAAGGGCGTTAAATGGTCAAGATCATCCTCAAGTTCAAGTGAAATGATTATCACGATAAACAGCTGTAAAATGGACGCTTTTATCTGGATAAGCTTAGCTGAAAAATGAATTAAGCTATATGATATTTGAATTGAGCTCGCTTTATTCTGAGCTTGTTGGGACTTCACCCGCTAACTAATCATGTTAAAGATAAATAATACTTGGCATTTGTAAAAGTTTTACAGTGATTCGACCAAGATTGATAACTTCATATACGCAAAATTCAAGTTACTCAATCAATTTCAAATGATTAAAAAGCTAATTTGAATTCATCTTGAACAAAGAAGATAAACTTCAGTGTAATTTTGAACTAAAATTTGATTCGATCAAACTTGTTTACATCCAATTTTTATCTTTCAACCAAGCACGCCTTTTTAGTAGGATTGACGCCAAAAAATTCAAGGGCCTTGAGAGGTCAGTTCATCCTTAAGATTGATAGGTCATTGGGACCATAACAAGATGTGAAAAGGACATTATTGTCTTTTCCCTAGACAGCCCATGATAAGTAGGGTACACCCAATGTCTTTTAGGGTATCGAATGGTCAAGTTTGTCCTTCAGACTGAAATTTTATAAAGACCATGGCCAGATTTGAAAAGGACAACTCTGTCCTTTCGGTAAATAGCCCTTTCTAAGTAGGGTATACTATCCTAATGAAGGGCGGTGAGTAGTCTAATTCATCCTAAAAGATGAATAGTTTGATAAAGACTATTAGTAACCAACTACTCTTCACCAGAAAAAGGCTCTCTTTGAGTGCAGGTCAAATGATCGAATCTCTTGACTTGCGTTCATCTTCAAAATTTTCTGGAAATTTCACCAACGGGTGCAAAGGCATCTGTTTGGTCCGGTATTGGTTCAGTTCCTTTCGAGTTCTCCCTTGACCAATTTGGGCCCACCCCCTCCTCCTTAATATAGAGTTGGAATAGGAGTAGAATAAGAAAGCTATCGTGTCGACAGAAAAAAAAGAAGATAAAGACCATTAGTAATTGTGAAAAGGACATTATTGTCTCTTCACTAAGCTGCCTTCAAACAAGGATTAGGGGACCCCTAATCGAACATTTAGCGGCCTAAACATGGTGACTGATTCCAACACTCTGGCCAGTGCCTGCTCCAATAATTGTGAGTCTATTTAATGCTAAGTGTAATAATCATGTGGACTGTCATAATTGAGTCAACATCAGATATTGATACAGTAATGTGCAAAACTATCCAGATCAATTGAATCGGAATGATCATCATAGAAAATGACCATTTGCAGCCAATTTTAAGCGATTCTTTTGTTGGTCTTTACCTTTTCTGTGAAAAGCATTGTTCAGGGAGTTTATAGGAATTAGAAGGGAAGGGAATTAACTGAAGTCACACACTTTTCTGGCCAAGAAAGTTGTGTTTTATGGTAATAAGTTCCTAGGATTTGGAACCAATAATTGTGACGTGGTTCCCTTAAATTCGGCTGTTCGTACTTGGACCACTATCTACAATTGTTGGACTTGTGGTCACTTTGGTCTCCAGACCAAATTCTTCTTGGCAACTAAAACTGTAACATAATTCATAGAACTTGTCTTGAAGCGGTAATGTAATAAGTTTGAAGACCAATTGTCTGGTATAAACTTAAATCCAATCACTTGGGAATTGGGATGGTGTAAATTTTTTACTTTATTTACATTGTAACTTTAATTTGGCTTGAGAATCTGACAGAATATTTGGAATTCAAGAGTCAAAAGAGTCGAACTCTAATTTTGAATCCAAAAGAAACAAGCCAACCTAACAGTTTTGGTTCTTGAATTCTATTTCTTTAACCTTTGTCTGGAACAAGGGGAAAAAATTTGGGCTCTTTCGCAATGGAAGATGATACTTTGGTCTGGTTCTAGTCCGTTGGGAATGAATTGGATCTTGGATCTTGCTAAGGCCTACAATGTGCCTACAACCAAAACAGTTTGATAAAAGTTTACAATGCAACGCTTCTGCATTGCAGCTGATTTAGACGCTTTTTGGGGGCAAGAGTTGAGTTGTTAAACTGCTAGGCGAAAGCACAAATAATTCATTTTGCAGGATATGATTATTATTGAAATTAGCTGCAAATGTTGAATGCAATTTGGACCCTTTCTGTTGTTTAATTATTTGATGTTGTGCTTCATGTAAAGATGCAAGTATCTTACTGTATATAAAGCTGGAGGGAGGGAGGGGTTGATATAATCCTACTAGAATTGCTCTTGCTATAAATCCTCAAGTAAAGATTTTGATGAGACATATTCCTTGGATATTTTCTCATTTCTCTAGTCATGTTGGAGGCCAGATAAGCTAGAGTCCAATGGAATTGTAGGAATAAATCCACATTCCTACACTAAAGTCTACTCTTTCTTTTTTAGTTGATTTGTTGGTAGACCTAGAGATTATCTTCAAGATCAAATGGATTGATGCAATTGAGGTTGGAATCACGTCACCTAGTAGACCTAGAGAATTAATGGATGCAATTTATTTGTAAAGTTTGACAAGATTGGTTATGCATATCTGCTTATCCCATCGAATTGATGCAAATGATTGCATCTTGGATAAGTTAGTCACACTTTGAACTGTAGCTTGAAACATGAGATGAAAGAGGCCAATTATGCTCGAGTGGAGAATATAAAGCTAGAAATTAGATAGAGAAGAAGATGATCACCTGAGTATATGAAAAAGAATTTCTGAGTTACTCAAGGGAATAAGCCAATCTTTTCCTTCTTTCCAACGTCTCCAAATCTTTTCCAATTAGTTGAGGCCTTGCCACAATGAATCTTTATTGACATTACACAAAAAAAAGAAGAGAGAAACAAGGGCTTAGAGGAATATCTCAAAAACATCTTGTTAATTCCTTTTTGATGCTACTGTCAATACATGATTAAGCAAAAAAATTTTGATGGCAACTATCCAAATACAAAAATGGATAAAGATGAAAAGCAGCAAAATATGTCTAAAGTTTAAATCACCAGTCTACCCACTGATTGAGAAACAGAATGGTTAGTAAAACAAGAAGAGTGTATATATAGGAAAAGAAAAACCCTGCATGCTTCACGAGAGCTGCTTCACTTAAATTTACTGAGGACTGTATACTTTTACCTAAGATATTTGTTGATCCACACTAAGTTTTATGTGTGGAAATGCATATAATTAGTGCATGAAATTAATGATAATAAATACCCTAATAGGGAAAGCATGTTCCTTGGATGAAGAAAAATCACATATAATCTTTCAAAACACAAAAGAAAACCAGACCAGACGAAGTTGATGAACAAAACAAATTACCATCCAAAGTCCAAAACCTGAACTTTGCAGTCTTGACAATAGATAAAGCATCCAAGGTTACCAAAAAATCCACAATAAACAAACAACAAGGTCACAGTTAATTAACCATAATGAAAACCAAACAAGTTTAACTGAATTCTGCAAATAAACAAGATAAAGATGATCGAGTATCTTGATCCACCATTTCAGGAGCTATTTCTTATGAATTTATGCAAGATCTTCTGGGCGGACAAATGTCACATTTATGCGAAGCCCTCCACCCTCTCTTTTCACAAACTCACAAACGCAAATGTCTTCTTCTCCAACCAGGTTCAGTCTGCAGAGGGATCGCCAGCCACCACAGTACCATACACGACCATCCGACCACCGGCGAAGTCTCGCACGCCACTCCCTCTCCTTGGGGTCATGGAGGACAATCTCTGGTGGGAATTCAAGATTGTGGTCTTTAACAACATCAACTGGAACATACTGCATTCATCCAACAATGCTGTAAAGTTTTTACAAGTAACTAATATTCTAACACAGGTGATCTTAATCAATCAAGAGAAATGACTTTTTTTTTCCCCTCAAAGCCAAATATGTAGCCATAGACATTTCTTGTATGTTAAGGTGGACTTGATTATTAGAAGTTGAAATATAATTGTGCGCAATAAATTCTCAAGTCTGTCGAAAATCAAGGATATCAAGTAAATATATGTGAACATATTTAAATCTGTAATGCGTATATATGAGAACCAAAAAACAAAAAAATGTTCAGAGCTGCAGACAAATTTAACTTACCAATTCATCTTGCCTCTTTGTCCTTACTTTTGTGACAAAATAAGGATTTTTTGGCTGGGGAATTTTTCCTGACTTGAAAAGATTAAAACCATAAGCATCTATTCGTTTTGCCTTCCACAAATTGCATTTGCTAGCTTCAGTTCCAGATTTGTGGCTGACTAGATCAGGTGGTCCTGTTAATCCGATTAGTTAAAAAAAAAGCCCAGGATTTTAGTAAATAATATCTAATGAAAAACCAAATAACTAGTAAAGAAAAACTAAAAAGAACATGCCATTGATGCTTTTCTTAATCTTTTTCAAACCCTTGCAAGAAGCCTTTGGTTTTGCAGCTCTTTGGTTAGACTTGGCTTTCTGTTGGACTCGCATTTCTTCTTCTTCTTCTTCCTCTTCCTCTGCATTGTATTCTTCGTTATGATCAGTTTCATCAACAGTATTATAATTGTTTTGCAAGTTTTCATTTTCACCCTTTTCATCTTCTTCTTTTTCATTTTCCTCCTCTTCCTTGACTTTAAACATACGACCTCCAACTCCTTTCTTATCACATGCAGTATGCCCCAGAAGTTTTACATTAAAAACACAATTGCCATCAAAATGAAAAACTAAGAAATCTCCAAGTTCCACAGAATTATCTTTAACAAATTTTGCCCAGCCCTCAAGAAAAAAACTTGCATTCTCAATTCTTGCAAGCTCCACTGGCCATATATTTCCATAGCGATCCCTTAAGGATGCCTTGTCAGGTAGGCTTCCTTGCATCATCTTTGTAAATGCAATAGGAATTTTCTGCCAAGAGACATAAAATCAGAAATTTTTTATGACATTAAAGTATCTAAAGCCAAGGGAATGGAGGGATGCAATTTTAGTAATGAAAGCCAAATCATTACATATTTTTTGAGGTTTTGGGCTCAATTTTGCTCTTATGATTAATCATTACAAAGCACCTACATTATATATATGATATATCCAATAGGCAATTAGGCATCATGCGCAAAACAAGCTTTTTTTTTTTGTAGGTAGCGAAAAATCAACTTATATATTTGTTAAAATATTTACAATACCGATTCCTTTCCCGATCAGACCTTCCCAAAAATACAAGAACGAAACTATTTAGGTAAAATAAATAAAAATTCTAAAAGAGAAAATAAATTTATGTTTACAAAAACAACAACCAGATTGATCATTTGCAAAAAAATCCTGAAGTAGTAAGGCCCAATTTACGGCCAGGGTTTCTTTGCTATGTAAGCTTCTAACATGACTGCTTTAATTGATAAAATTATCTAAGAAGCGAAGTTTCATGACAAGATCACTTTTTTTCTAATCTTACTTTTACAGAAAAATGTAGATCTGTAAGTGTTTATTAGGCAAGAATGTTATAATGCCTTTTCTTCTGTGCAAAATGTTACTCTATTGATGCTTTGGTTATCGTTTGTCATCTGTACTTGTACATTATTCATAATTATTTACTAGATTAAATTCATGACCAAAAAATCAATTTGCATTACTTGATGGTTGTGACACATCAAAATTCAGAATTTAATCTAGATTGCCCACAAAGTTTTCACGTGCATCACATGTTCACTAATACAAATTTTAGTAGAAATATTAGATATAGAAATTACATACCAAAAAATGTTTGTGTTCCTACATTTCTCTTACAGATCATGCCTAAATCTATCATTTCATTCTATTATATAGAATGAAAACCAAATTTTCTGTCTTTCAATTTACACTGCTTTCCACCCCCTTTCTTCCTCCCTCTTCACAAACACCTTATAAAGAAGGAAATCAGAATTATATTCAACCAACCTCATAAAATCTTAGATATATACTCCAAAAAGTATATAATAGGAACAAAATCTTGCAGGGAAACAACAAGAAGAACTTACCAATCTCTCTGTGCTGGTATTCGGGATGAAAACCTTGAAGAAGGCAGGAATTCTATTTGAATCATCTTTTCTTTTCCCTTTTACCATCTTCAATCCCTATTCCAAGTGAGAAAAAGATTCAGCAGAAAAATGACCAAAATCCAAAAGATCAAATGCTTAAAAAGTTGAATTTCTTATGGCTCAGTTCACACAAAACATTCTAGAGATACATATAGTAGTCAAAGAGAGAGTGCATGTATCTATCTGTATAATAACTTGGCTAGATCTGATATTTAATAAGTTGGTAAAACAGGTTAAATTAATCTTTCACTTTCTATGTATGGTCACGAGAGTTTTGGTATGTAGGCTCTTTATTTTATCAGTTTAGGTATGAAATCCACCTAGGATTTGACGAATAAAGTGGCCCTAATTTGTACCTTTTCTGGAAAAATTTTGGGATTCAGTGAAAAATGGTCCAACAAAATGAGTAACTGACACTTTCGGATTAATCTTCTATACCTGTGCAGATGAGGTGCAATTCGTTGATGAACAACTCGGGCCGAGATCTGTAACATAGCACGAAAATGAAGCGAGGCTATCCCCCGATGGAACTCTAATGCCTAAGTATGTAAAAGAGGCAGGAAGCCGAGATACCTAAGAAGGCTAGGAATAATAATGGTTACCTCCTCAGTGAGAAAGAATGGAGGGTATTTATACTAGTAGAGGACAGTAAGGATTATGGAAAACCGGGTCCATAGGCTGACATCATGGCTAAGAGTAGTTTGGCGATGTCAGTCGTAGACCTGCCACAGCAATGTATCAGGCGGCGCAAGTCACATTAGCCAAATCAATAGGATACTCTGACTCGAGGTCCATCTCTTAATCATGCAATCGGGGGGCTAGTTAACTTTAGGAGAATCACTTGGTGATGTTTGGCTGTGGGGGACTTTAGCTGCAGCAAAGGGTACTTAATCACTACATAGACGTGTCACCATAAATTTGAGGAAACTCATCACATATCCTTTCTTTCACTGTTGGTGCATTGTTCATGCGTTTTTTCCCCTGATTCAAGATTTCCTTTTTCAACTAATCATTGTACTCACCTCTTTGGTTTATTTAAATTCTGTTCAAAGATTTGTAGTTATGCAACCTTTTCTTCCTTTTTCTTGATGTCTTTAATTTATGTTTGAGGTTATCTAGACTCTTTTTCACATTTGCATAATCTTCCAAGCATTCATTTAAAAAAAATGTTCCTTTTCCCCCTCTAGTTTCCAGACTCATTTGTCAAGGAAATTTTTTAATGTTAAATTATATACCATAAGAAAATTTCTCAAGGAAATATTACTTGTTGAGTTTCCTATTTTATATATGTGCAAGTAAGGAATTCCATGAGAAGTTGAGGTCGGCAAACTCTCGAAATCCCTGCAAAATGAGAGAGAGGAAACGGGGCTTTCTCCCCATTTTACCTCTGATGCCTAAATTAGCTAGGAGTGTGGTAAACAATAAATGAGGAGTTTCAGATGGAATTCTACTGTTACCTCTATTTCTTGTTCATATGAAACTATTTATAACAATCAAGGAAAAGGGAGCCTCAAACTTTGAATTGCTTTTATAAAATAGAGTGTGGCTATAGGTCAACCATAGGTCCTGTACATTAACAGGATAGGTCCATTAAAGCCTATTTTTATGTCAGAAGTCACATCAATCATTCCTTGTCATCCCCATGCATGTCTCGTGAGACCTTCCGAATTTTAAGAATATGTCCTCGTATAGTGTAAAGATCTCGAGAAGGCATGGGATCTGAGGAGCCACACTCGGATCCCTCAACTGGGCCCCTAGCTCGGAAGGTCTTCTTAGACGATCTACTAGCACATAATCATGCCCATCATTATGGAAATAGGTGTTGACGGGACATTCATCAGAGTCGATGAGTCAAGTCAATTATAGCAGGGCACGAATTACGAGTCAATTTTGAATTTCAAAATCTCAAGAAAATTCAATGAACAGACTTTTTGTTTGTAGCCTCCTATAAATAGGGGACTTAGTCTCCTTTTTGTCTTCTCCTTTCTTCTCACATATGTTTGGTTGACTTTTTGTTCTCGTAGTGATTCAATTTCTGCATGGCTTTCTTGTCAACTTTGGTAATATTTCTTAGAGTTACGTGTGGATATTCCTTTCTTTCGAAGTAAATCCAAGTAAGTAATTGAACATGGCATGAGGGGTACACCGCCGCCCACAAGCCTCAAGAATAGAAACAAGTTTGAGAGAGGATCCCAATGAACAAGTCGAATCAAGTGTCCCCTAAGGGGACATCGACGATATCGAGAGCTCTTAAGAAGGTACTTCAACCCATCCTACTAACCGCCCTATAATACACGAATTTTTTGAATCTCCTGATGTACCCAGGTTTCTAGAGAATCTGGCTAAATTTGACATCAAATTAGTATTTGAGTTTGAGAGTTTTGTGTCATGAAAGAACGTGCAAGACATACTGGACCACTATTCTTGGCCTCTGAATATGAGAGCCAAAGTCCTGAAGTAAGAAGAAAGGGCCTACTGGCCTTCTCGAGGTTACGTGGTGATCTACCATGAACAAGTGAAGGTGGGATTGTGATTTCACTTGACAAGTTTCCTCCGGATTAGTCTCTTTTATTAGGGGGTTTGATTCACCCAACTAGTGCTGAACGCAATCTGTACGCTTGTCGGCTTTGAGATGTGTAAACATCTTAAAGTGGAGGTCTCGGTAGATCTATTTAGGAGATTTTAAACGATCAAATGCAAAGGATAAGACAACGGGAGGTTCTATTTTGGGGCCCATTCCCGATTGAAGATGCAAATAAGGTTTCTTATGGTGGACGCCCCTTCCTTTATAAAGTATTAGAAACATAGGTTCTTCTTCATTCCCTCTAAGTTTTTTTTGAAGGGCCTTTGGTGGAGGTTGATAGGCGCAGATACTGACCCAGACCCCAGGAACGTAGAAGAGAACCCTTCAAAAAATTAAACAAATCCAATTTGATTATATTTGGTTACCTTTTTTTGAGACTGTGTTTGCCGACGGTGGTATTAGTTGTGTCTACATCAATCTGAAGAGCAAACCCTATTATAGCAAGAGGTTTAAAAAAAATTGTAAATCCTGTTCCTTCAATTTTTTCGAGCATCAAGTTCGCTAACTGATGTATTGATAAGTGACTAATTTACGTAATAATTGTATGACATTTTATATTATTTTTAGTCACTTTGGTTATATTATTGGAAGAATATGAATCATTTTGGCTATAATTGGTGAAAAATGCTTTTAAGTGATTAAATGAGGTTTTTATCACTTTTTACTTGGATTTTGTGTATTTTGACAGTTTTGACACATTTTCGTATTTCGGCTATAACTTGAGCTACAATGATCAGATTAAGATGATTCTTGAACCAATTTGAAGATAAGATATAGATCTACAACTTTGGTGAAGACATCTAAATCCAGTTTGAAGGTTTTCCAGGTCAAAATGCCGAATTACAATAGCAAATTTCTACTGGTCGAAACTGGAACAGGGCAATGAGCAGGTAAGGGTATTTCAGTCATTTCTCAGCCTACACAGATCCAAATGAGGTGATTCTTGATGCATTGGAAAGCTAACTCAAAGGGCTACAAGTTTTATGTTTTGGTCAAGAGCTAAATCAGCTTTTATCATCAAGAAAAGATCGGTTGAAGTTGGACAAAAAACAGAGCAAGTGATCCACACTCGGATCCACTATTCATCCGAACCCTCGGTTGTTTCTGGGTTAGTGGATCCGTGCTCGGATCCATACGGATCCGAGGTACTGTAGCAGCTCGGATCACAGGTCAGAAAAGGCTGCTCTGTACGCGTAAAACTCAATTTCACCTCCACCAACTCACATTGGATGCTATACATGTGAGAAACATTCCCAGCTGTAAAAGGGAGATGTAATCCTCATTTCTTGACCACCTTTCATCATTAAATAGCCAAATGCATTGCAAAAATAGAGATGGGGGGAGTTCATAGCAAGAAAAATAGAGAGTGAGCTACGGGAGAAAGCTTGAAGCTGCAGAAATGTAGCTCTTTCATCTCCCTAGTGTTAGTTTAGCTTAGTATAGAGTAGTGTAGCTTTTCCATTCTTGTTTATTATCTAGATTAGGATGAAGATGGAGGATGAAGAAGGCAAGGAAGAAAGCTCATGTGACAAGGGTTGTATTCCTTCCAAACTCTTTATCTTTTGTATTTGATTCCAAATTTAGTTAATATACAAGTTCTGGAAAAGCTACACTACTCTATACTAAGCTAAACTAACACTAGGGAGATGAAAGAGCTACATTTCTGCAGCTTCAAGCTTTCTCCCGTAGCTCACTCTCTATTTTTCTTGCTATGAACTCCCCCCATCTCTATTTTTGCAATGCATTTGGCTATTTAATGATGAAAGGTGGTCAAGAAATGAGGATTACATCTCCCTTTTACAGCTGGGAATGTTTCTCACATGTATAGCATCCAATGTGAGTTGGTGGAGGTGAAATTGAGTTTTACGCGTACAGAGCAGCCTTTTCTGACCTGTGATCCGAGCTGCTACAGTACCTCGGATCCGTATGGATCCGAGCACGGATCCACTAACCCAGAAACAACCGAGGGTTCGGATGAATAGTGGATCCGAGTGTGGATCACTTGCTCTGTTTTTGGTCCAACTTCAACCGATCTTTTCTTGATGATAAAAGCTGATTTAGCTCTTGACCAAAACATAAAACTTGTAGCCCTTTGAGTTAGCTTTCCAATGCATCAAGAATCACCTCATTTGGATCTGTGTAGGCTGAGAAATGACTGAAATACCCTTACCTGCTCATTGCCCTGTTCCAGTTTCGACCAGTAGAAATTTGCTATTGTAATTCGGCATTTTGACCTGGAAAACCTTCAAACTGGATTTAGATGTCTTCACCAAAGTTGTAGATCTATATCTTATCTTCAAATTGGTTCAAGAATCATCTTAATCTGATCATTGTAGCTCAAGTTATAGCCGAAATACGAAAATGTGTCAAAACTGTCAAAATACACAAAATCCAAGTAAAAAGTGATAAAAACCTCATTTAATCACTTAAAAGCATTTTTCACCAATTATAGCCAAAATGATTCATATTCTTCCAATAATATAACCAAAGTGACTAAAAATAATATAAAATGTCATACAATTATTACGTAAATTAGTCACTTATCAAACTCCCCCACACTTAAATCATTGCTTGTCCTCAAGCAATTCACACATAATCAAATGCAGTGATTCAAGAGGTGAAACAATATATGCACTTTGTCCAATTTAATTCCTCAAGACTTGGAAAATAATTATTATATAATTATTCAATTTACACTAAATACTCATAATATCAAGTAAAGGAAAGATAATTATACCCTAAATTCAACAAGTTAAACTTAATCTCTTACCCTAACCTAATTTCACAAATAAGCAACCCACATAGTCGATTTATAGCCTTCCTCCTCCTATAATCATCCTTTTCTCAAAATTTTACATCTAAGAGGGATTTATTCATACTAATTTTACTTAATTAGTGAGAATGCCTTTTTACGCGAAAATCGACACTTTTAGGTGAAGATTCCCGGTTACTCAACATTTCACTTATTCAAGTTGCATGCATACTCTTAATTCAAGTACCTTTTTACGCGAAAATCGACATTTGTAGATGCCAACCCCCGGTTACTCGGTACAAAAATCATTGGAGTAGAATAATTTTTTCTTTCTTTTCTTCTCTTTTTTTATTTTTTTTTATTTTTTATTAACCCTCTTAGAAAATATATAAGACTAATCAAAGGAGGAGTATAACCTTTTATCAACTATGTCAATCACTTACTTGCAAAATTAAGTAAAGAGAAGAAATCTCATTAAACATGTAAAATTATAGGCATAATTTTCCTCACTTTACCAAATATACTTTCTAAAATGTAAAAATTCTAATTGCATAATACTATTTCCAAGTTAAATGAGGACTAAACCTTCCAACATACATATAAAGTTTCAACAATTGGAAGAATATAAACATTTAAAGTTGGAACAAATTAGCCCTTTTTGAATGAAAATGCAAAAATTTGAAGAACTTTTGGGCCATAGTGACATATTGGACAAGATGTTAGACAAATTTTGACGGAGTTTCCCCGTATAAATGGAAGAAAACTCCCTGCCAACAAACCCAATTTCAGGCAAATTATCCACATGGCAAATAATTCAAACATAACTCCAATATTTCTAAGCATTTATATCCACAAAATATCATCACATGGCAAGTAAATGCAAGTTTAATATTTTCCTCCCCCACACTTAAACTTCACATTGTCCTCAATGTGAGAAAGGAAAAATAACGAAAATAAGAGAAAGTAATACTCCCCTAATGAACTTGCGCGATCCGAATCCATGGCAATGTGATGAATTTCCAACTTTACTTGAAAGAATGGAGACTTCAATTAATGCACCTTGAAAAAAAAACAAAAATACAATTCTTAAGAATAAAAGCTTGCAACCAACAAGAAGAAAAGTGGAGTTGAAGGAGGAAAAAGAGGGAAGAATGAAGAAAAGTGGTCCGAGGCTTCGTTTGGAAAGGATCCGAGGTCGTTTTTGAAAGGATCCGAGGTCGGATCATGATAAGTGAGCTCGGATCAAGAAGCTCAAATTTTTTCTGATTGCAGAAGTGGATCCGAGGCCTCGGATCCATATGGATCCGAGCTCGGATCAAGAAGCTCGAAGTTTTTCTCTGATTGCAGAAGTGGATCCGAGGCCTTGGATCCATTGAATCTGCACTTATTGCAGAATTTTTGCAATTTTCAGTTTGACCTCAATTCTTCAAAATACACCCTAGATCATTTCTATGTCAAAATAAACCATTCACACACATGTAAAATGATCTAAACATGCATTCTAAACCTCTTTAATGCATCAAAAACCATAATTACTGAATTTGAGGTATTGAGATCTTTGATCAAACTTCGCCTTTTTCACCTCATTTGGTCACTTTTGCATCTTTTTCCAAAACCTACAAATGAAAAATAACAAAATAACTCAAACTTATACTTTAAACATAAAATCACTCCAAAGTAACACCAACTTAAATAAGCATTGGGTTGCCTCCCAATAAGCGCTTCTTTAAAGTCAATAGCTTGACTATATCACCTCATTTTTCAAGGAGGCTTAGTTAACGAATAATCCACCATTTTAGGCCTTGGTGGATCATTGTAAGGTGACTTAATAGAAAACGCCACATGAACTAATGATGTGAGAAATGGAAGTGACTTACCTATTCCAAGTGTTTCATAGATATTACCTTGAATATGCACCACTTGAGAACTTACCAAAGGACATGTCATAAGAGTATCTTAGGCAGGAATACCTTTAGAACCTATACTTTCATTGCACTCCTCAAGAGGGGTGAAAAATGAGTCATTAAAACTCATCTCTTGAGGCTCAAAGTTAGTTCCAAAGATATTATCATGTGAAATGGACATTTGCTCATTGAAACACAATTGAGATTCATCATTTTCATCAAAATGCAACCCATTTTCACATACAACATTCCCATCATTCATGCTAGGATCATTTTGCACATTATTAGAGGAAATAACTTCACACAATGCATTCAATTGCTCATGTATTCGACCAAAGTGAGAAGCTAATTCATCTAACCTTTCCTCAATCCTATCAAAACGGTCGGAGGTTGCATTTGCTAGCTTTTCTATGGCTAAATCAAATTGATTAGAAAAATTTTCTACAGCTAGCTCCCAAGATGCATTAGAATCATTAGCTAATGGTTCATTTTCTAACTCCCAAGGTAGAGGTTCATTAGCTAACTTCTCTATTGCCAACTCCCAAGATGGTTTTGATTCATATTGGACACTTTCAGGTTGGTAATCATAAAAATACGGATAATCACTATATGCACATTGATTTTGCCAACCATAAGCAGGAGACTTGCTCCAATTAACACTATATTGATCAAAACAAGGATTGTAATGCTCTAATTCATCATAATAATCCATATTTTGTGCTTGCATACATGTATTAGTAGCATGATATCCTCCACACAAGTCACAAATCACTTGATAAGAATTAAAAACATTAGTATTCCTCCTTTGTTCAATTTCATGCATAATTGTGTCCATTTGAACTTGTAACATCATAACATCAAATTTAGCCTTTAAGCACCTTAAACCATCTTCAAAAGATATACATTCAGTAAATTCTTGGTTACCTCTGTTGAAGGAGCTTTGCACTTGGTAACCATCCATTTCCAATCTTCCACTTCTCAAGCATTGTCCTCCAAATTGACCTAAGCTTCTCATCACCTAAAATTGCTTTTAAACAACTTAAGAGCAAAATTAGTGAGAAGAATAGGTGATTAAACACATACACACAAAAAATACTAAAATGACAGAAAATAACATTCACACAATAACTAATAAAATGTCTAAACTAATAAAGTTACTCTTCACACCGATATTGCCAAATCTTCCCCGGCAACGGCGCCAAAAACTTGACGGGTTCTTTTTGTATCAATGCAAGTTTAATTCCGATTTTACACCCGTTGGACTGCAAGTATACAGGTCGCAATTTTAGTACAAGATGTGTATCGGGTCGATCCCACGAGGAGCAATTTAAACAATTACTAAGCCCCTGTTCTCTCTATTATTTAGACTTACCATTAATTTTGAGCAGAGAAAATCTAATGCTGTAATCTACAAATCTGATATACAAATCTAGTTTAACAAATGCTGAATGCAAATAGAGAAATTTCGCTTAATGAAGATTCTAGGGATGTAGATTCCACTTATGGCATAAACTACACAAATAAATGGATTTACTTCTTGCTATTATTCTTGCTTAACCAGAGATTTATTTCCAAGATTACCAAGTCTCATTTCCATGATGAAATGGCTTAGAGCAATATAGATTTCCCTATTTCCATGGTGAAATACTACTACAACTCTGTTTTAATTCATGAAATACTAAGTAATCCACTTAAGTGTATTTCTATTTTCATGAACATACAACTCAAGCTCTACTCATGTGTTTCCATTGTTATTACCAATTCTCATTGAACAATAACAACTGTAAACAAGTTATTGGTAATCAAACAATAACAAGAAATCACAGCTACACAAGTAGACAAGTTAACTCAAGATATAACAAGTGTAAATCACATTCAATTAGTATTATTTAGCCATAAGTTTCATCTACTCCCTAGATGAAGGAGTTTAGCTACTCATGAATGATTTAACAATCAAATTCACAAGTTTATTAATGCAAAACATCATAAAGTACAAGTATAAGAAAGATAAAAGAAAGCTTAGCCAATTGAAGGTGAAGCTCTCCAATTCCTGCTATGTTCTTGCACAATATGATTACAAGTGAAAATTCTCCAAAAAAATGCTTCTCCAAGTACTCCTATCTAGAGAGAAAACTTGTTGCAAGAAGGAAAACTAGCTACGTATGGTTTCTTGCTATTCCCTTGTGTTTCTGCATAAAAGGTGGTAGAAATTCCATTCCTCTCACTTCATAATTTCCTCCACTTAGATTTTGTAAAAAGAAGTCAAAGATATGATGTTCCTTTTGTCCACACTCATTTGGTCTTCTCTTTTATTGCAGAAGCATGTGCCACCGATTTCTGTCCCTCAAAATAGCTGTAAAAGTTGTGAGAAAGGTAAAGAAAAACGGCTGTGCCACTTGCTGAGGAGAGAGACAGATCCGAGCCTCGGATCCGAGGAGTGATAATGGATCCGAGCTTGGATTATAGGATCCGAAGCCTTCCCATGATGGATCCGAGGTCGGATCGTCCTGACCTCGGATACACTCCGCCAGAAGTACAGACGAGGGGTCGGATCCCTCTTGTACACACGGATCCGAGCTCGGATCCGTGTTGAGCATTTTTCCAGTTTTTCACTTCTTCCCTTTTTCTACATTTTTGCTCCCACTTTCTTGTGTACTTTGTCCTCTGGATGACCCTGACATTTCTTTCAACTTGTGCATGAATTTCATACATCAATTACCTTCACAATTTCACAAAATTACGCATTAATCCACTCATTTATCAATTTCTTAACTCTTAAACAATATTTAAGCAATTATCACCAAAAGAGTTTAAATATGGCTTTAATCTTCTCAAAACATACCAAAAATTCATGCCAAATTCATACAAAATGTACGTTAAATATTCACTTATCAAATTCCCCCACACTTGAATCATTGCTTGTCCTCAAGCAATTTTACACAAAACTTACTTCAAATATTCAATAGAGAAAACAGTATGCGTACTCTTGTCAAATTTAATTCCTCAAAAACCTAGAAACCAATTATTATGCCATTTCTCAGATTACACTAAATACTCATAATATTCAATTAAATAAAAATAATTGTGCCTAAATTTTGACAAATTCAAATCAATTCTCTCATTCTATCCTAATTCCACAAATAAGTAAATCACATAGTCAATTTTATGGCCTTCCTCATCCCAAAACTTAACAATTTAGAGGGATTTATTCACAATTCATTTTATTTAAATAGTGAAAACGTCTTTTTACGTGAAAATCAACACTTTTAGGTGAAAATTCCCGGTTACTCGACATTTCACTCATTTAAATTGCCAATCATACTCTTAATTCCAATACCTTTTTACGCGAATGTCGACATTTGTAAATGCCAACCCCCGGTTACTCAGTATGTGAATCATTGGAGTAGAAAATTACTAATATTATTTTTCTCTCTTTTTTTTTTTTTTCAAATCAATTTCTTTTTCCCTCTAAGTATAATTAAAGGAAGAATTTGGCCTTTCTTTGACTATATCAATCACTTACTTATAAAATTAAGTAAAAATGATAAATATCATTAATCTTGCAAAACTCTAAGCATAACTTTTCTTATTTAAGCAAATATACTTTCTAAAATGTAAAAATCTTACTTGCATAATAATTCATTTCAAGACAAATAAGAATTAAACTTTTCCAAAATACACATAGCTTGTTATCCAAATGGAAGATATTTTAGAAAAATTTTGACAGAGTTTCCCCATAAAAATGGATGAAACTCCCTGCCAACAACCTCATTTTCACAAAAATTATCCTCATGACAATATCTCCAAATATAATTCCAACATTTTTAAGCTCTAAACAACTAAAGTCATGCATTTCAAGACACAATCACCCATACGATAAAGTTATCCCTCCCCCACACTTAAAATCTACAATGTCCTCATTGTAGAGGAAGGTAAAAGAACTGAAACTTCCCTCAAATAGGTGGTGATGCAATTTGAAGCCCTTAATCATCACGATCATCCAAATTCTGCCCAAATTGAGACAACAAGGGTACCAAACACCATAAGTAGCACAAGATGATTCAAATAAAAGAAAACTGAAATCACAAAGTTTGTCTTAACAAAAGAAAAGAAAAATAAAGAAATAAAAGATCTAATCCGCTAAAAAGTATCATGGTTGCTCGGAACGAGGGTCTACTGCCTCCTCGGCTCCATGATAACCCTGTGAAGTACCAATATGGCCCTCCTCCTGATGAGGTGTCGGAGTAGGAGACCGTCGGATATGAAAATGATCCTCGATCGCACGAAGGCGGCGATCATGTCGGTCGAGGCGCTCAGTCATCATCCGCTCCGTCTGGTCAATGCGCTCGACGACTCGCGTCTCCATACAACAAATAGCATTGAGAAGCTCTTGCCACTTGGAGCGCGGTTGAGGAGGTGGTCGCGGAATCGGAGGAGGAAGAGTCTGCTGTGCCTCCGTCTCTTGGGTTGCCGCTTGTGGTTCAGTGTGAGGCGGAGGCTGAGTGGAAGTCGATGCTTCTCCTGTGTCCCGGACCAAAGCAGCTCCAAAATCAGTAGAAATACCCAAAGCGTTGAGTATAGAAGCATTTACCTCCTCGACAGACCTAGTTACCACCGCTCTCTCGGTTCCACGAGGAACCTTGAGCTTCTCAAACACGAGGGATAGCAGTCGAGGGAATCCGAAGCAAGTCTCGCCGGCCCTCATGCGAGCTGTGGTCCGCATATAGCTGATGATAATGCTGGGTAGAGGAATGCCAGTCAACTGCCTACCCAATCCATGTATCATCTTATCCAGAAAATAGAGATCGCTATTTCGGATCTCCCGTTTACCACTCTTTTTCGGCACCACATTAAATGCAAAAAGATAGAAGATCAGGTGGTATCGATGCTCAAAGGAGTCGGCATATACCGTGAGTTTTTTCGAAGTTCCTCGCTCACGGTACTGACCCTTTAGACGCTCCACGGCTTCTCCCACTTGCCAAGGGTCTCGAGCCTTGAATTCCTTAGTCAGTTTGACATCTTCGCCTTCGTCTATGAGTTGAACGAAACGTCGCAGTGCCTCTCGATTGAGAACCACTTTCCTGCCTCGAACCCACGAGACGATGAGGTTGCCACTGTGACTCTGCTTGTTCTCCACATTGGCGTAGAACTCCCGGACCAAGTTGGGGTAGTAGTACTTGGGCAATTGAAGGATGTTCTCCCATCCAAGTCGCTTGAATGCTGTCGAAATATGGTAGTGCGCATCCACCTCTGGAGCCAAGTGTTTCTCAATGATGATCTCCTTGGCTAGGCCGGCTTCATACCACTCTTGGTTTTCGAGCGATGTGAATCGTGTGGTATCGTAATCTGGCGGTGGCTCATCACGGCTAGTGGATGCAGTCTTCTGGCGAGATCGAGGTGGTGACTCAGGCGAAGGAGATTCTTCCTCAGGTGACTCCTCATGCACAGAAGGTGTATGTTCTTCACTTGACGATGGTGTAGGAGTACGAATACGAGCCCTCCTTGTACGAGCCATAGCACCTATAAACAAGATGAGTATGTATTAGAAAAGATAGAAACTCGCTCATTCATATTAAAATAGGAATTTAAGAAAATTTCGGCAGAGTTTCCCCATAAAAAGGGCTAAACTCCCTGCCAAAATGTCCCCAAATTTAAACAAATAAGCTTCCTAACACTTCTCAAATCCAATTCCTACACTTAGAAAGGATATTAGCAGTAAAGAAATTATTTCATGCATATTAAGTGCAAACAATTTTAAATTATATCTATTTGCAAAAATAAACACTCAAACACTTGAGAATATCATCAATCCAATTCATAACACTCGTTAACACTTAAGTTAACTACACATGACTCCCAAGTTATCCTAATATTAATTATTTCAAGTAAAAGTGGTTCAATGTGCTTAACTTGATCGGGAACACACACTTTTACCCAATGGGCTATTGCTCTAATGATAGCATATCATTTTCAATTATAACATTGATTTATACTTCTCGGAACAGTTCATATATTCACTGAAAGCAAAATTCACAAATTTAAACCACTAAAATGCTCAAGCCCAAAAATTGAGAAGGAAATCTCAAAACTATCACCAAATTCATAATTTTTACACAAATAAGCATGAAAATAATTATTACAGCTGATTTGAGCACAATGTAGCACAATTATATCACGAATTTGCAACAATTAAGCAAAATGTATTGAAAAACTAAAAATATACAAAAATGAGAGATATAAAATGTCACAGAAATTCGAAATTTGTTACCTCAAATAGATGAAGTGATGATGGAGGATGATAATGATGCAAAAATGGAAGAGAAACAAGCCCAAATTCGACCTCAAATTGCTAGATTTCAGTTTGGCCCTATTTCGCGTCTTGAAGATCAAAACCCCTCAATTTGATGTTTTTGATTCTAAATTGTTGAGGGTTAATGCTCTCAAGAGGTTAGGGAAGGTTTTATTGTGAAAAATTGGAAATTTTATGGATGAAATGGAAGATTGGAGGAAAGGGGATAGGGTTTCGAAGAGAGAGAGAAGAGAAATCTGGAAAAAATGAGGAACCGAGGCCTCGTTTCCTTTCTTATCGCGAAGAGATCCGAGGTCGGATCCTTTCTGGAAGGCCTCGGATCCGACATGGCTCGGATCAGCCTCAACAGAAACACAGACGAGCCCTCGGATCTATCTGGGTTGGAAACGATCCGAGCTCGGATCTATGGATCCGCGGTCGGATCTGTCTGGGATTTTAGGATCCGAGCTCGGATCCTGAGTTCTCTGCACTAATTGCAGAAACTGCAATTTTTCAAACTTTTTCTCCCTTTTCCGGCCAATTCCAAAACACACATTGGACAAACTTTTTATCAATTCTAACCTCCCACGCACATTCAATATACCTTAAACACAATATCCATCCTCTCAAAACACAACAAACACATTTACATTGAAAATCGAGGGGTGAGGTTCTTTGATCATTTTTGCATTTTTACATCAAAATGGCATTTCTGAGCATTAAATACACATCAAATGAATCCATGAACCTTTATAACCATGATATCACCAAAACTCACTTGAAATGCACAATGTATGTATAGGCATAGAAATTTTAAACACTTAAAACACAATTTGGTAAGAAAACTCCCTGCCAACATGATCTTCAAGTGCACCTCCAAGATGGATGATAAAACTCCCGTATCTCCTATAAACAAGTGAAATACATCTAATTAATCAATTAACTTACACCAAAATGTAAGAAACACATAAAAACACACAAATACACTATTATTATTAGGTTGCCTCCCAACAAGCGCTTTTGTTTATAGTCGTTGGCTCGACTTTCCTATAACTTCTTTAATTCTCCATTGCATTTCCTAAGGAGTAATTTACTCCTTTAGGAACCTTTTCTCCGGCCAAATAGGGCTTCAATCTTTGCCCATTTACTTTAAATGGAGAACCATTTTCTCCTTTTATTTCCACTGCTCCATAAGGAAATACTTGAGTTACTTCAAATGGTCCCGACCACCTTGACTTCAATTTTCCTGGAAATAACCTCAGGCGTGAATTGAACAAGAGTACCTTTTGCCCTACCAGAAATTTTTTAGGAATAATATGCTTGTCATGCCAATATTTGATCTTTTCTTTATAAATTTTGGCATTTTCATATGCATGTAGTCGGTGTTCCTCCAATTCACTTAGCTCAAGTAATCGCTTTTCTCCTGCAAAATTACAATCCATGTTAATAGATTTAATTGCCCAATAAGCTTTGTGCTCAATCTCCACAGGTAGGTGACAAGCTTTCCCATAGACTAAACGATACGGTGACATCCCTAGGGGTGTCTTAAATGCCGTTCGGTAAGCCCATAGTGTATCATCTAGCTTTGTAGCCCAATCCTTGGGTGATTTATTCACAGTTTTCTCCAAAATGAGCTTTATCTCTCTATTAGCTAGCTCTGCTTGTCCATTGGCTTGAGGATGATATGGGAGTGATGTCTTGTGCCTACAACCATATTTAAACAATAAGGAATCCAATTGTCTGTTACAAAAATGTTTCCCTTCATCACTTACTATGGCCTTGGGTATACCAAATCTACTGAAAATATTCTTTTTAAGGAATCTAAGTACAATTTTAGAGTCATTAGTAGGTGAAGCGATTGCTTCAACCCATTTAGAAACATAATCCACTGCTACTAAGATGTACTTATTATTAAAAGAACTAGGAAATGGTCCCATAAAATCAATACCCCATACATCAAATAACTCAACTTCCAAGAACGTAGTCAGGGGCATTTCATTCTTTCGAGATATATTTCCAGTTCTTTGGCATGCATCACAATTTTTAACATATTCCCTAGCATCTTGGTACATAGTTGGCCAATAAAATCCTGATTGCCATACCTTTGCCACAGTCTTTGAAGTACTGAAATGACCACCTGTTTCAAGGTTATGACAATGATATAAAACATTATGTACCTCATCTTCAGGAATACATCTACGTATCATACCATCGGCACAATGTCTGTATAGCAATGGTTCCTCCCAAAAGTAACTTTTTACGTCATGTAAGAATTTTTTCTTTTGATGATAATTAAATCCCTTTTGAATCTCTCCACTGACCAAGTAGTTAGCAAAATCTGCATGCCATGGAGAATTTCTAAGTGCTAGGACAAACTCATCCGGAAAATTCTCTTGAATTGGAACCTGATCTTTGATTGGGATATATTCCAAACGTGATAAATGATCTGCAACTAGATTCTTCGATCCCTTTTTGTCTTTTATCTCCACATCAAATTCCTGCAATAAAAGAATCCACCGAATTAGTCTAGGTTTTGCATCCTTCTTATGCAGCAAATAAGAGCTGAATGGTCCGTTTATATAATGACTTTAGATCCTACTAAATAGGATCTAAATTTGTCCAAAGCAAATATCACTGCCAATAGCTCTTTTTCTGTCGTTGCATAATTGAGTTGAGCCTCATTTAGCAACTTGCTAGCATAGTAAATGACGTGCAATCGTCCTTCTTTCTTTTGTCCCAAAACTGCTCCAACTGCATAATCACTTGCATCACACATCAATTCAAATGGTATTGACCAATCGGGTGAAGTTATAATTGGGGCCGAAATCAATTCCTTCTTCAACCTTTCAAATGCAACCAAACAATTGTCATCAAATTGAAAAGGAGAATCTTTACATAATAAATCACATAATGGCTTTACTATTTTAGAAAAATCTTTAATAAAACGTCTATAAAAGCCAGCATGTCCTAAAAAACTCCTTATCCCCTTGACATTGCTTGGGGGTGGCAATTTTTCGATGACTTCTATTTTGGCTTGATCCACCTCAATTCCCTTGGAGGAAATCTTGTGTCCTAAGACAATTCCTTCTTTTACCATAAAATGACATTTCTCCCAATTCAGTACAAGATTTGTTTCCTCGCATCTCTGCAAAATTAATTCCAAATTATGAAGACACTGATCAAAAGATGAACCATACACAGAAAAATCATCCATAAATATCTCCATAATTTTCTCAATATAATCAGAAAAAATAGCCATCATGCATCGTTGAAAAGTTGCAGGAGCATTGCATAAACCAAATGGCATTCTTCTAAAGGCAAAAGTGCCATAAGGACATGTAAATGTGGTCTTTTCTTGATCCTCTGGAGCTATAGCTATTTGATTATATCCTGAAAAACCATCAAGAAAACAGTAAAATTCATATCCAGCTATTCGCTCCAATAATTGATCAAGAAATGGTAGGGGAAAATGATCTTTTCTTGTTACCGTATTTAACTTACGATAATCAATACACACTCTCCACCCTACCACAAGTCTAGATGGAATTAATTCATCATTTTTACCCACGATTGTAGTCATTCCACCCTTCTTTGGTACCACATGAATTGGACTAATCCAAACACTATCGGAGATAGGAAAAACTATACCTGCGTCAAGCCATTTAAGAATTTCATTTCTTACCACCTCTTTCATGTTTGGATTGAGTCTTCTTTGTGTTTCCACCACTGGTTTGCAATTGTCCTCCAATAAAATTCGATGCATGCATATAGAAGGACTTATACCTTTAATGTCTGAAATTGTCCATCCAATTGCCTTCTTACACCTTCTTAGAACTCTTAGCAACTTTGCACACTGTTCATCATCAAGGTCAGCACTAACAATTACAGGTAAAGTTTTATTTTCTCCAAGAAATTCATACCTTAGATGAGTCGGAAGTGGCTTGAGCTCTAACCTTGGAGGTTCAATTTCTGAAGGTTGTGAAAACCCTTTTCCTTGGCCAAGACTTTCATACAAATTACCCCTTTTATAAGGTGCTTGAAAATCCAAGTACTTGGCCAATTCTTCAATTTCTTCACAAACATCTTCTTGCTTACCTAAACTCATTAAACAATGCTCAAGAGGATCTAAGTCAAGGTTGACTTGACTCATCTCTTGGGTTAGTTTATCAATTGTGCCAATAGAATAAGCATGATCGGTAAAAGAAGGGTATTTTTCCATTTCATTCAAATTAAATTCTACTTCTTCTTCACCTACTTGAAACTTAAGCTTGCCATTTTTTACATCAATAATAGTACCTGCAGTAGCTAGAAATGGTCTACCTAGAATAATTGGCATAGATATATCTTCTTCCATATCTAATACCACAAAATCCACTGGAATGATAAATTTTTGAACTTTTATCAATACATTCTCCAACACTCCCAATGGATATCTAATAGACCGATCCGCTAGTTGCAAAGTAATATTTGTGCGTTTAAGCTCATGCAAACCCAATTGTCTAGCCACCGTTAAAGGTATTAATGATACACTAGCACCAAGATCACACAATGCTTTAGAAAAATCAACGTTACCTATGGTGCAAGGTATAGAAAAACTCCCTGGATCCTTCAACTTCGGTGGTAGCTTATTTTGAATAATTGCACTACATTCCTCCGTTAATGCTATTGTTTCGCAGTCTTCCAACTTTCTTTTTCTAGTCATGATTTCCTTGAGAAATTTCGCATAAGACGGAATCTGCAAAATAGCATCGGCAAAAGGAATGTTAATGTGCAATTGTTTGAAAAGTTTAACAAATTTTTCAAAATCTTTATCAAACTTATTTTGCTTTAATCTTTGTGGAAATGGAACCGCAGGGGGTATTGGAATGGTAGTGGAAGATGATGGTTGCTTTTCTCTTGGATTCTCCCGACTATTTTCCTCCACAATCGCCTCTTGGTTCCTCTGCTTTTCTTCTTGTTTTTCATTCTCATCCTTCTCAACTTCCTTCACTGGAGGATCTTCTAATTGTTTACCACTACGAAGAGTAATGGCTTTCACATGCTCCTTAGGATTGACCTCTGTTTTGCTAGGTAATTCTCCTTGATTTCGATTATTCAAAGAACTAGCAATTTGACCAATTTGGACCTCTACATTCCTGTACATTGTAGTGAGTTGGTCCAACCTTCCTTCTACTCGCTCAAATCTGTCCGAGGTAACTTTTGCAAGCTTTTCCACTGCCATCTCCCAACCAGATTTAGTTTCAGCTTGTTGTTGCCTTGATTGAAATCCCGGTGGATTGGTTGGCCTTGGTTGATTTCCTTGATCCTTCCATCCAAAGTTTGGATGATTTCTCCACCCCGGATTGTAAGTATTTGAGTAGGGGTTATTTTGAGCATTACGATTGTAATTATTGACGAATTGTACCTGTTCAGAATCAACACACTCATTAGTATCATGTTCACCTCCACATACAGAACAGCATGCTACATGTGCATTAGATGAGCTTGGACCTTGTCTACTTAGCAATTTCATCACATTATTCATTTGAGCACTCAGCATATTAAGAGTGTCCATTTCTATCATACCTGCGTGACGTCTTGCATTACCTCTCTCATTGGCCCATTGGTAGTTATTTGCTGCCATTTCTTCTATCAAATTATGAGCTTCTTGGGGTGTTTTACCCATTAAAGCTCCACCTGCAGCTGCATCGATCATAGTTTTAGTAGAAAAAACTAAACCATTATAGAAGGTTTGTATGATTAACCACTCCGGCAGTCCATGATGTGGATATTTCCGAAGCAGATCTCTAAACCTTTCCCATGCCTCATATAATGATTCACCTTCTAATTGGCTAAAACTAGTGATATCCATTCTAAGCTTAGCAGTCTTACTTGGTGGAAAATACTTATTTAAGAATGCTCTTGATAATTCATCCCATCCAGTGAAAGTATTGGGAGCATGAGAGTGTAGCCAAAGTTTGGCCTTATCTCTCAATGAAAATGGGAACAATCTTAGCCTTATAGCATCATCACTAACTCCATTCATTTTAATTGTATCACAAATTTCCAAGAATGTAGCTAAGTGTGTATTAGGATCTTCTACTGCATTACCTCCAAATTGAGATTGTTGAACCATTTGGATAAGTGATGGTTTAATCTCAAAGTTGTTAGCATTTACCGCAGGCCTTGCTATGCTCGTTTGTGAACCTTGTGTTCCCGGTATAGTAAAATCTCGCAGAACTCGCCTATTTAGGTCATTTTCAGCCATTTCTTCTTCAAATGGTAATTCTATCAAGATATCTTCTATTGGCTGCCAAACCTCTTGTTCCTCTTGATGCAGTGTATTCCTCCTTTGTCTCCGCAATGTTCTTTCAATTTCAGGATCAAAATGTCCAACTTCTCTATTTGATCGGTGCATGCACTACAAATAAAAATAAGAGAAATTTTTGTAGTTTTAATTCAACAACTTGGATAAAAACAATGAAAATGTCTAAATTAATAGAGATGACTAGGCCCTAATATTGCCGCTCCCCGGCAACGGCGCCAAAAACTTGACGGGCGCAGGGTATACATATCAATTTTGCCTCATTCTAATCAAGTTTTACATTTATAAACTCCTAAACACCCCACACGCGATTTATCGCAAGTATACGAATCGTGAGCGAGTATAGGGTATTAAGGGTCGATCCCACAAGAAAGATTGCAATTACCGGTACTACTAAAGCTTCTCTATTATTTAGACTATCAATGAATTATAACAAATTTTACCTACTCAAATTATACAAAATAGCAAATAAAAGCTCCTTAGGTTGTGGTATCCCTAACTACTCATGCAAGTGCTATATTTGGATCATTAATTACTACATTTAGGCTAATTATGGTGTAATTTCCTTATGCATTTGAATCCTACTTTCGTAGTGAATCAACTATACTCATAGCTAATCCATACCTATTTTCATGGTTATGAAATTAGCTACAAGTTCATTTCTTCAATGAAATTACATGAAATGAATCACTAAAAACCACATAAGTGCACCTCTACTTTCGTGAGTGTACTCCCTATGTTTAGCACTTCTTGAACTAGTGTTAAATCTCAATTTTCATTGCAGAAACAACACCTTAGATAATCACAATTAATGGTACCAGATTAATCATGATTTCAAGAGCTGAAGTGCTAAATAACTTGCTCAAATCATAGCAGTCAAATAACCAAATAATAAACACTAACAATTATAGAAAGTTCAACCAAACCCAAGGTATAAACTTTAGAAACACATATTGAACACAAAATCCAGAACTTGTATATTAACTCTCTTTTATTGCAGAAGCATGTGCCACCGATTTCTGTCCCTCAAAATAGCTGTAAAAGTTGTGAGAAAGGTAAAGAAAAACGGCTGTGCCACTTGCTGAGGAGAGAGACAGATCCGAGCCTCGGATCCGAGGAGTGATAATGGATCCGAGCTCGGATTATAGGATCCGAGGCCTTCCCATGATGGATCCGAGGTCGGATCGTCCTGACCTCGGATACACTCCGCCAGAAGTACAGACGAGGGGTCGGATCCCTCTTGTACACACGGATCCGAGCTCGGATCCGTGTTGAGCATTTTTCCAGTTTTTCACTTCTTCCCTTTTTCTACATTTTTGCTCCCACTTTCTTGTGTACTTTGTCCTCTGGATGACCCTGACATTTCTTTCAACTTGTGCATGAATTTCATACATCAATTACCTTCACAATTTCACAAAATTACGCATTAATCCACTCATTTATCAATTTCTTAACTCTTAAACAATATTTAAGCAATTATCACCAAAAGAGTTTAAATATGGCTTTAATCTTCTCAAAACATACCAAAAATTCATGCCAAATTCATACAAAATGTACGTTAAATATTCACTTATCATGTATCTCTCATTTTTACAGTGAAAAACATCACCAACATGATCGCTTTTTTTGGTATTGAGATTGCGAAAAGAAAGAGGAAGTCGGGAAGAGATACCTTGAGAAAACCCACCGCAAAGATTGCCCGAAGTGACACCTCGGGATCCACGGCGACTGTTTCCATCTTGGCTCCTATCACGATCGTCGACAACACAGAGGTCACAATGCCACACAAGCGAACACCTACCACTCTCGAGAAGCTCTCGGGCCCTGGAAAGGGGAAAGGATTAATGATTATGCAAGAAATCTCCTTACTTTGGTCGCAACACTCTGTCCCTCCTGTGTCCATCCCTGAGGGAAATACCACTCACCCCCAAGCATTTCTACCCGAACTAGGAGGTTAATGTCAATGATCAGGCTTCCTTTCCCTAAGTGGCCTGAAATTTGTGCTTGGCTTTGATCTTGCCCCGTGGCTGAGCTTTCATCAAATAGAGAAGTCTAGTAGAACTTCTGGAGGACTACTTCGTCACTAAGGCCGGGGTATATGAGTGACCATTCATTTAATTTCCTTCTTGTATCATTTTATAATTTTCTAACTTCTTTTTTTGGCATAGAGCGATGCCTTCATTGCCAATATCATCTTTTAATATAGCAAGCTACTAGAAAAGTGCCCTAAGTTATTGGAGCAAGTCCAAGCAGTCGAAGCAAAGGTTCAGAAAGCCAAAGACTTCTAGACTGTGAATAAAGATTTGACAATCCGACTATAGTCTTTGAAAACTGCTCTAGAGGAGTGTGAGATTTGGTTGAAAAAACAAGTTAAGACCTACAAAATTGAGCTTCACCTGAGCACTCTTGAGGCCATGAGCATATATCAAGTCCAATGAATTTCATAAGGACTTAATGGACATGAATAAGCTCGTGTTTTCTTTTGGATGGATAGCTGCCATAGATGAAGTTTGAAAGCACTACCCTAAACTGGACTTAGAAGTCTTGAAAGCCAGCTAACACTACAATTTTGATGTTTTGAGTTTAGCTGATAGAATTCTTGCGAATGATCAAATCCCTAACGTCTAATCATTATTCTCTCACTCGGCTGTAGTAATATCGAGCCAATATATTTTTATAGTATGTGGTCCGGGCGTAGGATAACTGTTGTTTCTCTTCTAAGAGATCCAATTCAATTTGTCTCTCCTGATCATTAGCCTTGACTACATAGTTGAGCAAATATATACTCGAAACAAATGCTTTGACGGGGACCATTACTTCTGTACCGTAGATTATGAAAGCAGAATTTTTTGAGTCGTGAAGGAAATGGTCCTGTAAGTCAAGAGGACACTTGGTAACTCTTCCACTCAGGAGGTGTAGCTATGAGCTAAGAGAGTCTTAAGACCTTACAAGATGGTTCGATTGAGGTTTTCAGCTTGGCCATTCATTCGAAGGTAGTTTACCGAGATGAAGTGCTGCTGAATGTGTAATTTCTCACACTAAGCTGGGAAAGGGTTTTCACCAAATTATTTTTCATTGTTCGAGATGATTATCCTAAGTATGCCAAATTGGCAAATGATTTGCTTCCAAAAGAAGTTTTTAATAGTTCATTTGGTAATGGTAGTTAACGACTTGATTTCTATCTACTTTATAAAGTAGTTGATGGCGATCAACAAGAATCGGTAACCTCCTATCGCTTGGGGGAGTGGTTCTAGGATATCCGTTCCCCACTGTTTGAAAAGTCACGGTGAAGTGATTGGAATCAACTCTGAAGTTGGATGATGATGCTTTAGGGTGTGCACTTGACAAGTCTCGCAAGTGCGTATGAGGTCTTGAGAGTTGCGGATCATACTAGGTCAGAAATATTCTAACATGAATGCTTTTCGGGCTAATATTTAAGGTCCATTGTATGTTCTATACAATCCCTCATGGATTTCCCTTAAGATACTATATCACTTTTCAGGAGTAATTCACTTTATCCATGGGCCAAGGTAAGATCTTCGATACAATTGCCCCTTATACAGTGCATACCTTGCCGCTTTTAACTATACTTGCTAGACTATTTATCGATTTTTGATAAGGTCCCCTCAGCAAGGTATGCTAAGATAGGGTCCGTCTACATAGGCCTCCCTGAACAAGATAAATCTACTGATTATCCAAGTTAGGCTGATTAAGGATCTCCATGAAGACTGCCTTCGTAAATGATGTGAAGAAAAATGATGCCATATTAGATAAAGTATTGGCCTTTTTATTTTGAGATTTAGGAATATGGTGGATGTTAACAGACTGAAAAGTCTTCAACATATCATGAACACGACTAAGATATCTGTTCAAGCTGTTCTCCCGAACTTCGTAGCCGTCTAAGATTTGTCAAACCATCAACTGGGAGTCACTATAAACTTCTAAATTTTGAATCCCCAGTTTTTGAGCTATATTTAGTTTGGTAATTAGGGTTTCATATTCGGCCTCGTTATTGGAGACATGAAAACTGAAACGAAGGGTATATGTGTACTCATATCCTTCAGAGATAATAAATAACATGCCGACCACTTTACCTTCTTTATTATAGGATCCATCCACGTACATAATCCAAGGGCGAGATGTTGCAGAGGTATCCGGGTTTACTTTTTTAGGGGTTAGTTCGGTAATAAAATCGGTAAGGGTTTGAGCTTTAATTGCTATTCTCGATTGATATGTGATATCAAACTCATCAAGTTCAATTACCCATTTCGTCAATTTTCCCGAGGCCTCAGGTTTTGTCAAGATTTGGCAAATAGGCTAATAGGTCATGACACAAATTGAATGGGTCTGAAAGTATGACTTAAGTCTCCGAGTCGCATATACCAAGCAAAGGACAAGTTTTTCCACAGGTGAGTACCGTTGTTGAAGACTTTGGAGGTTCGACTAACATAATAGACTGGTTTTTAAATTTTTCCCTTACTTTTGACAAGTGTTGGGCTTTTGCTTTATAAGTGGTCGACAAGTATAAATACATCATTTTTTCGAAAAGTGGAGATGCAAGGGTCGGCAAAGACTATATATATTGTTTAAGGTTATTAAAAGCTTTCTGACATTCTTCCGTCCATTCAAAGTTATCCCCCTTTTTTAAGATTTAAAGAATGGAAAACCCTAAACTGTTGAGTAAGAAAGAAATTGGTTAAGAGCCACCATCTGTCCTGTGAGACGTTGAACGTTTCGGACCATCTTCAGAGGCTTCATATCACGTATGGCTTGGACCTTGTCAGGATTAGGTTTGATTTCGCTCTTTGATACCATGAATCTAAGGAACTTTCCTGTGAAGACTCCAAAGATACACTTTTTAGAATTAAGTATCATCAGACTTTTCCGTAACATATCAAAGACTTCCCGTAAGTCCCCTACTAACCCGGCAAGGTTACAGCTCTTAATGAGGAGATCATCCGCGTAGGTCTCAACATTCCGGTCAATTTGCTGTCTGAACAATTTGTTGACCAATTTTTGGTATGCAATCTCGATGTTTTTCAAGTCAAAAGATATAATCGTGTAGTAAAAGACATCTTGATTAAGATGAAGGTTGTCTTGTTTTGGTCATCCACTTTTATCGCAATTTGATGGTACCCTTTGAAAGTATCTAAAAAATAAAAAATCTCATAGTCCATCATAGAATCCACCAAGGCATCAATACAGGACAAGGGATAACAGTCTTTTAGGTAAGTTTGATTAAGAGCCGTAAAATCTACATACATTTACCATTTTTCAGTATCTTTTTTGACTATTGCTGGGGTGGAGACCCAAATCGTATATTTGACCTCTTTAACTATCTTAGAGTGCAAGAGTTTGTCTACCTCGAATGAGATGGCAACTGAGGTCTGAAGTTCCTCTTTTTTGGCTTGAAGTGTCTTGTTCGGGGATCCACGTTTAGTTGGTGGATCATTAATTTCTTGAATATTCCTGGCATATTCTCAATAGACCAAGTAAAGACATTTCAAAATTCTCGAAGCAAGCTTATAATCTCTGCTTGAATTGACTCGGGGAGGTTAGACCCGATGCAAATAGTCTGGTCTGGCTGATCAAGGGAGAACAAAATGTCTTGAACTTCATCATTGGTCTCTAATCGAGGAGGCTTTCCGGTCTCTTATAACTTAAGAGTTTCAGAATTATCATCGATGGGTCACCCCTAGGTGAGGAATTTATGGCGTCTTTTGAATTAGCCATTCACAAAGTAGTGAGATAGCAATCTCTTATAGCCTTTAAATTATTGCGTATTTCGGTAATATCATGACTGATTGAAAACTTTACACTAAGATGGTAGGTAGAGCAAATTATCTTTAATGCATTCAGAGTTGAACGTCCCAATATCATGTTGTCAAACAGGACTACTTTGACCACGACAAGATTAATGGGCAAAGTTTGACACTGCGGAGCTTTCCTAATAGTCATTCATTCCCTCTGGATAGAGTACCTGCTCTTCGAACCTTATGAGAGGAGTTTGGATCAGGGCCAATTTATCATCTCTTAACCTTATTTGGTCATAAGTTCCATGGTATCAAATATCTACAGAATTTTCAGAAAAGATGTATACCTTTTTGATAAGGAAATTATTGAACATTACCTCAGTAACTATAACTTTATGATTTTGCAAAACTAATAGAACGGGATCCTCAGGACCAGATGACATTACATTAGTGAGATGGGAGTTCAGCTCCATAGAATCAAGAATAACTTATCAGTATGTACGCTTCCAAGAGCGATGACTGTTACCCCTACTAGGCTCCCGCTATTGATATTGATTACTCTGATTGTATATCACCCTGGATTAAGAGATTGATCCCGAGCGGACCTTTCATCTTTTTAGTTATTGGAAGGTCGATCGCATGAGCGGTCACCTCATTGGTTGTTTTGGAGATCTCACATCATTCCTCCTGACGATCCGCTTGTCGATCGTCTCAGCAGTCAATCTTCTTTCATTTTTCACAAACTACCTCAAGTATTCTTGCTTGAGTAAATTTTCTATTTTCTTCTTAAAGTCATTGCAATTGTCGGTCTCATGACCGATATTCTTATGGTAGGCACAATAAATGTTTGAATTTCTCTTTTCCCTTTTTCTTAACATCCTTAGGGGAGGACATCTCAGGTTCTATTGTTTCATTACAGCTAGAATATAAGATTAGGTTGTGAGATCCTTGTTAAGAATAGGAGGCTTTCTTTTTGATATTCTATCAAAGACGTTTCGGCCCTCTCGGATTCGATCCAGTCGAAGTGTCGGTTGAATTCTTACCTAAGAGGATTGCTCTCTTCTTTCCCTAGTTGATGTTAGGGCTTCAATTTTCTTTTTTAACCTGTTGGAGACTTCGCCCTGGATGAATTTGTCAGTTCATAACCAGAGCTAATCTAAAGTAGCAGAATAATTCCTGTGTAGTTCTATATTGAAAGCACTTGGTGAAATCTATATATAAAGGCCACCATCATAGCCTGGTCGATCGGTTCGGGAATCTGAAGGCTCTCTTCAGTAAAGCGAGCATGATAAGAATGGAATGTCTCATCTGGTTGTTGTTTGACATTCATAAGGTCGACCGAAATCTTAGTGATGGGTCGAGATGAGACAAAACGATGGACAAGCTAGTCTACCAACTGCTCGAGAGTGGAGATGCTCTCCAATTTTAATTTTTAAAACTATTTTCAAGCATTCCTCTGTAGAAAGTAGGGGAAGACACGACACATCACAGTGTTGGAGATTCCATAAAGTTGAAATGCTAATAAAAAACCATAAACGTGGTCCTTAGGGTCTCTCTTTCCATAGTAATAAGGAACATCGAGTAACTTGAAATTGGCTGGGAAGACCTCTTCGTTAATATCGAGAGTAAAAGAAGAGGCCCTCAAATAATCGTCATATATTGTAGGCCCATACCGGGAACCCTCTCTATTCTCCCTTCTTCAGAATGGATTTTTGAGAGATGCCTTCGAGATCAATGCTGCTTTAGAGTGGACATTCTTTAATTTTGAGGGGTTCTCCCTCCTCCTACGATGATCGTCTTCCGATTCATCCTTCGAGAAGGATTGACTGGGGGTAGTCTCAGGCTTTTTCCAAGAAGATTCGGCATTCTTCTTCCTCTTCATATGTTTTACAATTTCCTAAAAAAACCCAGGATTGGATGCCACAAACTCTGCCACGCATGCAATGGCCTCTCCTCCAAACTGTGAAGTACCTTTAGGAATCACTTAATCGCCGGGGTTAATTGCTCGACCCTCGATTGTTTGAGGGTTCTGATTTCTTTGGTTAGAACGAATCAATACCATTGATAAATAGAGTACTTAGACTTTATCATTTTGGATTCACATTGATAAACAGTAGACGAGGAGTTTCAGATAGGATCCTGCTATTACCTCTATTTCTCGTTCATATGAAATTATTTATAGCAATCAAGGAAAAAGGGATACTCGGACTTTGAACTGTTTTTATGAAATAGAATATGGCCATAGGTTCTATACATTAATAGGGTGAATCCACTGAAGCTGCTTTTATGTAAGAACGTCACATCAATCATTCCTTGTCTTTCTCATGTATGTCTCGTGAGACCTTTCGAGTTTTAAGAATACGTCCTCGTATAGTGTAAAGAGCTTGGAAAACATGGGATTCGAGGAGCTGGTCTCGGATCCCTCAATCTACAAATAGTTGCTTTGTATTTTTTTCCTTTCTTTTTAATGGTTTCCTAATTTCATATGCCTTTGTAATTGCTTGTTTTATTTTTCATTTTGCAATGTCTACTTCTTTTTCCTTAATTAAGTTGTCAACTTACCCATTTTAATTGTATGCCTATACTTGACTAGTAATGGTTCCATTATTTTAGTATGCTGCTAGATTTTTTTTATGAGAGAATTTGAATCCAAGACCTTTTATTTACAACATCTTTCACCTTACCACTCAACCCAATTCTCCTCTTATGCTACTAAATTTTATTCACCTATCACCGTGAATTTTAAATTTACCAAGGTTTCATAAAAAAGAGGAGAGAGACAAAAAAAGGGCGTATTATCAAGTTCCTTCATACAGTACTAATACACCTAATTGATGAATAACCAAAAAAAAAAAAATTAAATCACGGATTTAAAACAAAACAGTGAGATTTTTCTATGATAGTTAAAAAAAGAGTAAAATGTAAAGTATTAGATATTTTTCTTTTTAAGATTTCAAAACTATATGCATAAGAATTGCATTTCATAATTCTCTTTTTCATTTCTAATCAATTTCTAAAAACTATCCCAAGGAAAATTTTGGTTCGATTCATGGAGTAACTCCAAATAACCATTTTCAAATAACATTTACCCAAATTGGACTCCATTCCATGGAGATTCTACCATAAAAACTTCTAAAACATACAAAACAACAATTACAACTCATCGTTTTACATTTATGTGTGCAAGTTGTTGTTCCTTGTCTAAACATATTTGTAGACAATGAAATTTTAATTAAATTCTGAAAATTATCATTGGTCTATAAATCATTTTTATGACTTATTTTTATCCAATTAGATATTGCCATATGTCATGTACACTTGGAAAATTGGTTCTTAAATAGCCAATTATATTTGACCATGTGTCAAGTTGAGATATTCCAATCAATTGAAATTGTTGGGATATCTACACCAACCAAATCATATCTACATGACTCGAAAATTTTTGGATAAATATCTAAATATTTATTTCTTATTAAAGAGATAATATTTAGAGTTGTTTAATCCATATATATCTCTTATATACTGCAATAGCTTATCCAATCAAATGGTGCCACGTCACGTGTTCCTGCAAGTTTGGCCAATCAAGGAATTACTTATTGGTATTATCTCTTTATTAGTAAATACAAAATGAAGAGATAATATTTAAATTGACACAATTTCAATATGACTGCATGTCTTGCAAGACAAGTAAAGTGGTATACAGATATTCAACTTCTACCTCATACCACAGCTATAAATAGAGGTCTCTCTACCAAATCAAGGGACACATTCAGAGGCATCGCATACGCTCAAGTATTGAAACTCCAAACTACAAAGGTCTGGGTCTTCAAACTCTTCGAGTTTTCCATATATCAAGACTTGAGCCTTCAAATATTTTCTAGTTCTTCAAATTTTTCATATCAAGATTTGAAGGAGTCGGTGGTTGATCCACGAACAAGCTGTGAAACCCTTGGATTGGCGTTCGAGGAGAAGAATCGAAGGAAACTCTCTATAAGTTCGAGAAAATTTCAGAGATTGTACCCACATATTTTTCCAAATTTATATATTACATATTTGTCGTGTATTTCTTTTTCTTGTCATTTTGCAGACTTGAAATTTAATCGCGTACAAATTTTTGGCACGCCCAATGGGACCATCTCTGCCTTCCATCTCTTCTCCTCGAGTATTCAACTACGTGTATCGTCAATGGCACCAAAAAATAACAAATTCATGACTGCTCGTTCCAAAACTATTAATGCCAAACCTATTTAGGAAGCTACACATATTGCCACCAATGCTCGCGCTATTGGTCCTGTGACAAGGAGTATGACGAGAACTTCCATCCAAAGTAGCATGGAAGCTCCATCGGTGTTAATTCCTGTCTTTGGTTCAACATCACCAATGAGCTATCCTTCTATGGTGGGGATCAAAGGCTTCCTGCCTCGATTGAGAAGGCTCTTGCCATGCTCGAATTTGGATCTGAATTCAAATTTTTTAAGCATGATGATGACTCATCAAGCACGGGATCAGCCTCTTCACATAAAACTCTTCAATCAAGATTTTCTATTGAAGATTCTGCTGCTTCTTCTACTGCAATGCCTGCTATGGTCACAAACACTTTAAGTCTCGAAGAACAAGTTTCGAACATGTCCAAGATGATGGAGATCATGATGAAATACATCAAGGACCAAGATTCACTTATCACCCAACTGCTCACCCAGAAAGATCACGCTCCTGAAGGAAGCCATGCGAACCCTAAGGAGTACCAAGAGTGTGAAATTTTCTCATCTAAAGGTAAGGACAAGGTGAAGGAAGTATATGTGACCGTCGATGGAACTATTCCCGTGGAACAACTGAAAGAACTTGTTAAAGACGTGATTAAAGACAAAAATAAGGGTGGTTCAAAGTCAAGTTTCACCTATTACAAGCCTTATACTGCTAGTATTGACAACCTAGCAATACCTGCTGGATATCAACCACCTAAGTTTCAACAGTTCGATGGAAAAGGTAGTCCAAAACAATATGTGGTCCATTTCATCGAGACTTACAATAATGCTGGAACTTATGGTGACTTGCTAGTCAAATAATTTGTTTGGTCCTTGAAGGGCAATGCATTTGATTGGTACACTGATTTCATACCGGGGTCCATTGACAGTTGGGAACAGTTTGAGCAAGAGTTTTTGAATCGCTTCTACAACACTAGAAGAACCGTTAGTATGCTAGAATTGACTAACACTCGTCAATGGAAGAATGAACCCGTGGTAAACGACATCGATAGGTGGAGAAGTTTGAATCTTAACTGCAAAGGCAGACTATCCGAACCCTCTGCCATAGAAATGTGCATTCGAGAAATGCATTGGAGCTTAAGTTACATTCTACAAGGCATACGTCCAAACACATTTGAAGAATTAGCTACTCGTGCTCATGACATGGAATTAAGTATCGCTGCCAACGCAATAGACGGGCTTCCTGTTCAAACTCCGTGAGTACAACCACCTCGTCAAGGCAATAAAAGACAAGAAAATAAAAAAGGGGGCAAACTTCCTTCAAGACTCGGTAGTAAGGAGTCCATGGCTATAAACACGGCTTCTATGAAAATTGCTACCAAAGTGAGTCGAAAGGTCACTGAGAGATTAGATTCCTCCCAAAATAGGTCAGTAAGAAGACCCACTCTAAAAGAAATGCAAGAAAAGGAATACCCCTTTCTTGAATCTGATTTACAGGGGATGTTTGATGATCTTTTCAAGGAGAAACTCCTTGAACTTTCCGACATGAAGGGCCCAGAAAAACCCGATCAAGTCAATGATCCAAATTATTGCTGTTATCATCGCTTGATTGGCCACCCTCTCACTAAATGCTTTGTCTTTAAAGACAAAATTATGGAATTGGCCCGTAAAAAAAAATCCTTCTTGAGGAGGATAAAGTATCGGTAAACCAAGCAACAATAATGTTTGGGTCTGTGTATTGTCCGATAGCAGTTTTATCCACATCAAGCAGTACTTTGTCTAAGGAGATTGAAAAATTCTCAATTGAAGACGTTATTGAAGATGACAACGAAGGATGGACTTTAGTCATTCGAAAGAGGACTTGCACGCCAAAAATAAAGAAGTACATCTTTTCGAAAAGCATTCATTCGACAAATCCTAAAGTGACAATGAAACAACGAAATGTAACAAAGAAACAAAAAGGAGTGGGCACAACACCAATTCCTTCAGATTTTTAGCTCCTTCAAGAGATTCGACAGCCTGTGACACTGAGATAATTTATATCTAAGGGGTATTTAAGTGGCGATGCTGATAATTTCACTTCTTGTAATGTTGTCAAAGCTGAAAATCCTCAAGTCACACAAATTGGCATTGAATTTGAGGAAAAACTCAAAATCGATGATAAACCACCAGTGGATTGTGCAATGACTATCATTTTTTATGATGACGATTTAACTGTTGAGTTCAAAACCCACAATCGATTTTTGTTTGTTAGTGTGTATGTCCGAGAACAGAAGATGAATCGGATACTCATTGATGGGGGATCTGCTGTCAATATCATGTCCGTACGTGCTATGAAAGAATTAGAAATTTCAAGCGATGAACTCTCCCAGATCCGTCTCATGATTCAAGGATGTAACCAAGGGGGGCAAAGAGCAATTGGCCTCATAAGGCTTGAATTGCTTATTGGCGAATTATTTTCAAGTGCATTATTTCATATTATTGATGCCAAAACCTCTTATAACATGCTCTTGGGAAGACCTTGAATTCATAAGAATGAAATTATACCGTCTACTTTGCATCAATGTTTCAAATATTATCGAGACGGTATAGTGAAGAAAGTTACTGCCGATGATAAACCTTTCACGGAGGCCGAGACTCACTTTGCCGACGTCAAATTTTATCTTCAAAGAGAAGCAAAAACAAAAGAGTCAGTAAGGGAAGAAAGTCAAGATCCCAAAATATCTATTTTGCATTATATCCCAAGATCAAAGAGAGAAGAAGGTCAGTCTTCTTTTATCAGAAATGATATATTAAATATTCCGCTCACTAAAATAAAACCTGTTAAAAATGAGAAAACGAGTTTGCAAGGGTTTGTCCTTTCCAAAGAAGAACCGGCAGTGGAACATTACTCACTACCAACTAATCGGATTCAAAAAAGTTTTGATCCAAATGCATATAGACTTCTTGCTAAGGCGGGTTATAACCCAAATGAGAAGAATACATTTGGCAAACTCCCTCCTGAAGTGACTGGCGAGAAGACTCACGGATTGACACCTACACAGAAAATATTGAAAGAAAGAATTTATAATGTTTAAAGTTCATCGATGGGTCTTGGTTATCAACCGCCCTCTCCTGTTCGTATAATGATCAAAAGGGCAAGTTGTAACTATGTGAACGAAGAAATGGAGGTCACAAGTCGAAAAAAGTCTGTTTTCCACAGATTGGGAAATAAGTCAAAACGTAATTCTGTGTTCGACAGACTCGGCCCGCAGCCAAAGAATTTGAAATTGCCCGTCTATGAGAGATTGGGCAGCAAAAAACAAGGGTACCAAGTCGTTAAGGAGGAAGATCTTACTCCAATAAAGAAGAATGGTTCGAGAAAACGAGTTTTCAACTTCTTTATGCATTATGAAAACTTGTTTAACGTAAGAATCGAAACCATCTTTGAAGAATAGGGCCAAGAAAGTATTATTTTTTGCCATCATATTACGATCAGTGATCTTGAAAAAGAAAAAGAAGATGCGGATGACACTCCTCCTGAACTTGAACAAGGAGTAAAAAATACCGTTGATATGCTAAAAGAGATTAACCTTGACACAAGTGACGACTCTCGTCCAATTTACATAAGTTCTTGTATGACTCCTGAAGAAGAGAAAGAGTATGTTGATTTGCTACTCGAGTTCAAGAATGTCTTTGCCTGAAATTATTCAAAAATGCCTGGTTTGGATCCAAGAATCGCTGTTCATAATTTGTCTGTCAAGCGAGGAACAAAACTTGTCAAGCAAACTCAAAAACGCTTTCGGCCCTAATTGATTCAGCTGATAGAAAATGAGATAAATAGATTGATTGAGACTGGATTCATACGGGAAGTGAAATATCCAACATGAATTTCAAGCATTGTCCCTGTGAGGAAGAAGAATGGGCAAATCCGAATTTGTGTAGATTTTTGAGATTTAAATGAGGCTTCCCCCAAAAATGATTTTTCACTCCCCATCACAGAATTAACAGTAGATGTTACAACATGACATGAAGTATTATCGTTTCTCGATGGATCGTCTGACTACAATCAAATACGCATAGCAGCCGAAGACGAGGAACTCACTGCCTTTCGCATTTTCAAGGGAATTTATTGCTATAAAGTGATACCGTTTGGCTTGAAAAATATTGGAGCGACATATCAAATGGCAATGCAAATAATTTTTGATGATATGCTCCATAGAAATGTGAAGTACTACGTTAACGATCTTATGGTGAAATCAAAGAAGCGAAAAGATCATATTCAAGACCTTCGAAAAGATTTTCAACGCCTTCGGAGATACCAACTGAAGATGAATCCTCTGAAGTGCGCATTCAGAGTCACTTCTGGCAAGTTTCTCGGTTTCATTGTTCATCAACGGGAAATAGAGGTCGATCGATCTAAAATTGATGCCATTGTAAACATGTCTGAACCGCGAAATATCCATGAATTGAAGAGCATTCAAGGAAAGTTGGCTTACATCCGGAGGTTTATCTCTAATTTGATTGGACAATGCCAACCTTTCAGTCGACTGATGAAAAAATGGATACCCTTCGAGTAGGATGAAACTTCTAGAAATGCTTTTACAAACATTAAAAAGTACTTTATGAATCCCCCTGTGTTAACTGCGCCAATTCCAGGAAAATTATTGATCCTCTATATTTTTGTTCAAGAACTGTCGGTTGGGGCCTTACTTGCTCAGGAAAATGATGAAGGTAAGGAGAATGCACTGAATTACTTGAGTCGGATGATGACATCTAATGAGTTGAACTTCACACCCATCGATAAGTTGTGTTTGACACTTATATTTGCCATTCAAAAGTTGAAACATTATTTTCAAGTACATACTGTCCGACTCATATCCAAGTCCAATCCCATTAAATATATAATGCCAAAACCTGTACTGTGTGACCGACTTGCGAGATAGTACCTTCAATTTCAACAGTTCGAAATTATTTACGTACCTGCGAAGGCTGTCAAAGGACAAGTATTGGCAGACTTTCTAGCCGATCATCCCATGCTTGTAGAGTGGGAGTTGACTAATGAACTCTCTAATGAAGAAGTGTTTGTGGTCGAATCTCCGTGGTCGATATATTTCGATGGAACTGCTTACCGTGATGGAGCTGGTGCTGGAGTTGTCTTTTATACTTCTGAAACAGATATATTGCCGCACTCTTTTACTTTAACACGGCGATGTTCAAACAATGTGGCCGAATATTAGGCGTTAATTCTTGGTCTTGAAACGGCTGTAGACATGAAACAGTTGCATCTTAAAGTCTATGGTGATTCAAAATTAGTGATAAATCAACTTCTTGGCATTTATAATATCAAGAAACCTGAATTGATCCCATATTATAAGTATGCAAGACAACTCATGGGATATTTAGACAATGTCACTATAGAACATATCCCTAGAAATTTCAACCAACAAACTGACTCTTTGGTAAGGGTGGCGTCCATGATCACTCTACCTTCTTATCGAAATCAAATTTCTATATGTCAAAATTGGGTCATATCTTCGATGTTCGATGAAGAAGATAATGGTGGAGAAGAAAATGCTTATCATATTTTTGTCCATGAGGTTGAAAAGAAGGATTAACGTCATCTCATTATGGATTATCTTAATTATGAAAAGTTACCTGAAAATCCCAGGAAAAAGGTTGATATACGTTGTCGAGCACCACATTTTATTTACTACAAATGGACGCTTTACCGAAGGTCATTTGATGAAGTGTTTCTACGATGTCTTAGAGAAGACGAGGCCATGCAAGCAATAGAGGAGGTTTACTCTGAGATATGTGGTGCTCATCAATCTGGTCCGAAATTACACTTTCGCATTAAAAGAATAAGATACTACTGGCCAACGATGGTGAACGACTGCATCGACCTCTTGAACCATTGCACCCAACTGTGACTTTTTGGCCGTTTGATGCATGGGATTTGGATATAGTTAGATTACTTCCCAAATCTTCTGGTGAATATATCTTCATTTTGGTAGCTACAGATTATTTCTCAAAGTGGGTTGAAGCAGTTCCGCTAAGAGAGATTAAAAAAGAGAATATAGTGGATTTCATTCATTTGCACATCATTTATTGGTATGGAGTCCCACGTTATATCATCACCGATAATGGTAAACCTTTTTGCAATGTAGCAATGAATAAGTTTTGTGAAAAGTTTCATTTCAAACAATACAATTCTTCCATGTACTACGCTGCTGCAAATGGACTCCCTGAAACATTCAACAAGACCTTATGTAATCTGTTGAAGAAAATCGTAGATAAATCGAAAAGGGATGGACATCTTCGAATTGGAGAAGCTCTTTGGGCATATAGAACTACTTTTCGAACTCCCACGCAAGCAACCCCATAAGCACTTGTTTACGGCGTTGAACCTGTTCTTCCACTTGAGTGTCAAATACTTTCGTTAAGAATTGCGATTCAAGAAGAACTCAGTGAAGAAAATAATGTTCGTTTTCGTCTTGAGGAGTTAGAAGCACTCGACAAAAAATGATTGAAAACTCAACAACGGATTGAGTGCTATTAAGCTCGCTTTTCAAAGGCATTCAATAAGCATGATCGACCTCGCTCTTTTCAAATTGGAGAGTTAGTGCTTGCCGTTCGGAGACCAATCTTTCTTACTCATGGCGGATAAATGAAATTTACTCCTAAGTGGGATGGTCCATATGTTATTCGAGAAGTGTATACGAATGGTTCATATAAATTGATTGTTGATGATGAATTAAGGGTTGGCCCCCATCAACGGTAAATATCTAAAAAGGTATTATACATAATCGGAACAACATGTTACTCCTAATCTGCATGAGCTAAAACTGTGAATGGCAACTATCAATAGTGTCGTATGTAGTTAAACTGTTGAAACACTCTATCAAGTCTAAGGTGGTAAACAATAGATACTTCTAACCCGCATGAGGTTAAAATGTAAACGGCAGGAATTACATGTGACTTGATTCCTTTGTTGGGATACGTAGGCAGTTTGGAGGGCAATTTCTAAGTTCAGTTACACCTCCTAAATCAAACCCTTTTTCCTTGCAAAAAAAAAGGAGTCTCTTCTTTTTCTTTGAAGATAAAATGCTAAATTTAGAAGTTCTTTTCTCTTAAAAAAATAAAAATCAAAACAAGAGATAAGAAATGAAAAGCATTTTATTATTCATAAAAAAAAATTCATTACAAGAAAAAAATTCAGGAAAAAGACATGGTAAAAAGTCTAAATGTCAAATTTGTAGTCCACTACAGTATTTTACATGATTCCAGTGCAGACTTCATGTCTTCAAGTTCCTTCACTGCGTCATCAGTTAAGATGCCGGTACTTTCAATAGAAGAGAGCTCATCATGTGCTCGGGTTATTTCAGTCCGGATCTCTTCAAAAGTTTCATATTTTTGATCGATAGTTGAGTTGGTTTCCAGGTCTTGTTTCTCCAAATTGATAAGTTTCTGTTGCAAAACTTTCTTCCTGTTTTCAATGGACTGCAACTTTTCTTCAAAACTTTGCAGATGACAAGTTAGATCTTCTTCCTTTGCCTTAACTCTTCCGAGTTGGGCTGTCACTTTGGAAAGGAGTTCTGCATGTGTTTCTTTACTCATTTTTTCCCATGACGAAGATGCCAAAACATCATATGCCTCCGCCTTGACAAACAATTTTATCAAATAGTCTTTTAAAGGGAGACCATTGGTAGGATCCGTTCTTGTGATTTTCGTAATAATTTCCTCTGCGCACTCTTTCAAAGAAGAGATCTGCTCAATAGGAGTGTCAATAATCTGCCCGCAAAAATCCATCCATAAACTTTGCAAGTATTTCTTTCGATGCGTTTGGATCAATTTTTATCCATGAAATTCTGAAACCAGTGCTGGTTTAGGTCTCTATCAGGTCTCGTGCGAACCAACTAACTCCGTCTTACGCATTGATGATGTACCTCCACTGGGGACAAATTGTTTTGACATACTGATAACTACTTCGTCACTTTTGTTGTTTGAAATTATATCATCAGCTTTTAGTTCGGATGGTGAATTGTTACCAACATCTTCTTGACGGAATTTAAGAAACGGGGGCTGAAAAGGGAAAAAAAAAAGAGGAAAAAGTTACAAAAAAAAGGGAAAAAAAGGGAAAGAAAAAGGGTTACAAAAAGGGAAAAGAAAGAAAAATGGAGAGATGATTACCTTAAGAGGCGACACTCTAACCAACGGTGGTGTGAAGGAAACCTCCTCCAAATCAGAAGATGTCCTCTTCTTCGATCGGTTCCAATGACGGTCTTGACTACTGTTTCCGCTCGCCAACGAATGGGTTCCTCTTTGGGTAGATCTGATGTCCTGAATTTGAATCCTTTCCTTTTCTATAGCCTCGATAGAATCACTATCGTCCACCGTTTCAATTTCGACATCTTCTTCTATGTGTGTCACGGATAAGGATTTTGAAACTTTGGGCGGCGTCTTCTTTGTTGGAATCATTGATTGCGCCTCTTTGATGGATTGTCGAGAGTCCTTGGAAGACTTATTTTTTGTGACAATATTTTTCGAAGGATTGCTAGTAATTTTGTTCTTCCGCAAGATGGATGAGGTAAGACCTGTTACAATCTCTATAGCTCAATTATGATGCACTGACTCATTGGGGCAGGTAACCTTACCCTTCTTCGATGATTACTGAGAGATCTTAACGGTGAATTTAAAGGAAGTTGAAGAGACATTATTTGACCAAGTTGACCACCAGGCGTCATAGTCTTTTGTGATCAATTGATGTTTCCTGTGCATGAGTATAGTTATCCGAGATCGCGTCTGCGTGTGAATTGAGGAATCCCATAGTTGAATAGCCTCACCCAAAGTATAAGTGTGAGTGATCTCTTTCAAGTTGTTGGGAATGTCCTGACAGAAGCCGAATTGTCTGCTAAACGTGCAAGGATTATATTTTTCAATGATGAAAATATTGTCCTTACGTAGAGTTAAATAGCAAGAGCGTTGACTAATGAAGTAGCTCGTGAGTCTTGATGATAAGGATCCATCATCGATCAACATTTTTTCTTCATTCTCAGTCCAGCATAGTTTGGAAAGCATCAAAAGATTCACCTCTTTGAAGATTTCCTCAACTTCTAATTTACCATAAAATATTGCCATTTTCTCGCCACTAAATCTCGTCATGCGCGTGTGGTGGCTACTCACTTGGTTATTCTCATAATACACGTCAAAGTATTGGCCGATCCAAGTATAGGCATAATGGATGGGAAAAGTTACCCGGCATTCTCCAAGGTTAGAGGCGTAGACGATCTCCCTCAATCCATGATATCTGCTCGCAAGAACGGGGATTGCAAGGCAAAATCTTTTTCCTGTGGCCATTAAGCATGCAACCTTGAAGATACTTGGGCGAATACGATCGATCTTTTTGCTTGGCAAAAGGAATTTGCAAATCCAACACGCTATGATTGCCGCAATATAAGTTTCCTTTCGCAAAGACCCTGGGATGTTCAATGCATCAAAAGGGACGTCGAAATCTTTGGTATTGGCAAGATCATGAGGCTCTACGCTTCCAGAAGGGTTATAGGTCATCTTTGGTTTAGATGTGGTCTTTTTTCTATTCGCCCTGCTCGGAGGAGCCCTATACCTAGCCTCTTCTTTGAACCAGAAACGGATCCAATACTTTATCCACACTCCTTGGTCATTCATCCAAAGGTGATAATAAGTCGAAAAGAGATGCCTGCAACTCTAAGGGAGAAGTGGCTTCCCTTCTTTGTCACGAGTTAGAAGCTCCTGCGCTGAAGGAACAATTTCATCAAAGAATGAGTCATCGATCGAAAGGCCACCAAGTCGATAAAGGTCCCAAAGTGTGATGGACAACTTCCCAACGGGCGTATGGAGTGTATTTATCAAGGGACACCAATATTTGAAGAAGACTCGCAAGATATTTTCACAGCGGTCGTAGGAGTATCGCGACGCGTAAACAGCTTCAAATACGCCAGCATGTGTGAGCACCTCTTTATACCTTCCAAGGATGTTCTCGACCCATTCCTAATAATGAGAAGTGAAGCACGCTTTGCCAAAGAAGGACGAAGGTATCTTCCATGTAATTTTTTCAATATTGAATCCCACGAATGGAAGTGTGAATTTAGCTATTTCTGGATCTCCATTGTGAAGTGACGAGTTTAATACGATCACTTCTTCTTTCCTCGACATAGTGGAGAAAGTCGATGGTGCCACCTCTTCCTTAGTTCACTTGCTAGTCCAATTTTCAAGATGAAAGCATCTTTCAAGGGGTAAAAAGAGCTCAGCAAAGGTGTTGATTGCCGGTTTATGGACATATAGTGACAAACTTTTTTATTGAGGCCCTTCCCTCTCATCCGTCACTAAAATATGGGGTGACGGCGTGGTGTAGCCCTTGATTTGCATAGTTACCAAAATTTCGTAAAAGAAGATATAAGATGACGAAGGGAAATTTCTACAAAATTTTGGTAATTAAATTACCTAATTGGTTGTCCTTTTCTTAAGTCTCCGAAGTTTCTTGAAACTCCCCTTCAAGCGTGATTCTGGTTACCTACAAGGAGGCGAGTTAATAAAGTTGAAATATTGACATGGACTGGTGCGAAAATTAAGGCCAGAGTTCTAGCAAAAAAAAAAATTGCTCAAATGTCATACTTGGTATTATCCTAATAGGTGAACCAAATGGCCGGACTATCTTATGATATATGCTGATGCAAGTCTACAAGTTTAAAACACATTACAAGTAGACACACGAGTTGCAAATGCCAATCACATTCGAGACATCAAGGATGCATCAAAATAAACATGCCAAGTCTGTTGCCGATGTTTCTTTTAGCAATTAAGGGCTAAGAAGTGAAGCCTTAGGTACCTAATAAACAAAAAATGGTATCGGCAGGATGCAAACAGCGGGTGGCACCAATTTGATCGAAGCAACCGTCAAATATTTCTACATGACCGTTCATCGTGCATCAAGTTTTCACCTTAAAGTACGATTGGCAGACATAATGTCCTAACCAATTCATGATGGGAAGTTTCATGTTAGACCAACAAAGACAACAATTCACATGATACTTAGCATCTTGCATGGGAAATAAATAATCGAGTCAGGTGTTCTTGCAACATTGACAAAGAAGATATTGTCCCCGAATCTATCTGTGCACAGACTACAAAAATCAGCAATTGTTCTATGCAAAGTAGTAGGAAAAAAACACAAGCAGGGTGGTAATGAGAGCGTCAAGTCATTCATCGGTTAATCCATATGAGTTCTACTGTAAACTCAAGAGGCATATTAGATCACTGCATGAAAGTTATTTTGGGTGGGACAATATGAGAGCAAGCGTGTCCATGGATAATTTGAAAGTCTGAGAGTTAGTTATATATATATATATATATATATATATAAAAGTTTTAAACTCTAGCAAAGAAGAAATTCACCCATAGCTTGGAAAAGTAGTGCATACCTTAAAACAATTCAAGAGCAGCTCGGCAAGAGTGATGACCGACTTTAAATTGATTCTATCAGTTGAAAAGGCAGCAAAGCCAAGCAAACTAGCAAATAATGAATGATGGCAACGGCAAATAAAGAGTAGCAGCAGTCCGGTAACACTAGCGAAAAAAAAGAGAAACCAGGGAGAGTTTGCCGTTGGATTGTGGGTAAACTGATGCCTCAACCATCGAGTATTTATAACAGATATATATCCTATATTTAAGAAGGATACTGGTCAGAAGTGTTTCAATTTAAGACGCCGAAGGATTCATTATTCGAAGTACTTGCGGTTTAGTAGGCTAATTTGTCGAGCCGAGAAAGTTTACGCACAAAGGGAATCGGGTTCTTCCTGTTTTGTATGATGGGACGAAGAGAAGGAAAGAAATGCGAAGCTCTGACTCAAGGTGGTTTCGGAAAAGAATTGTTCTTGCAATTGGCTTCCTCTGCGAGTTGGGTTCTTAGCATTTGTGTCAGAGTATTCCTTGAGTGCCGAATATGATCAATGAAGAAATTAATTGTTTAGTTCATCAATGATGCAAATCCTAACTTCAAGAGCTTGAATACTACAAAGAATGGAGTTAGTCTGAAATAGGAAACATAAAGCTACTACGTAAGATGTTCAGTTCGAAAGTTGAGACCACTAACTTATGCATGAATTGGTGGTATTCCACGTAGCTATCCTATATGATACAAGTCATTGCTATGAAGTTTGTAAAGCTTGGAGTTTAGCGCATTTATGGGTTTTATTTGGAAACTAATATGTCAACGGTGTTCAAATTGAAGCGAAAAAATGTGTCAAAACTTGACTGTTCAAAATTTGCTTCGGTCTTCAGCATTTACACACAAGTTTCGAGGGGGCATTTGTAGACAATGAAATTTTAATTAAATTCTAAAAATTACCATTGGTCTATAAATCATTTTTATGGTTTATTTTTATCCAATTGGATATTGCCATATGTCATGTACACTTGAAAAATTGGTTCTTAAATAGCCAATTATATATGGCCATGTGTCAAGTTGAGGTATTCTAATCAATTGAAATTGCTGGGATATCTACACCAACCAAATCATATCTACATGACTCGGAAATTTTTGGATAAATATCTAAATATTTATTTCTTATTAAAGAGATAATATTTAGAGTTGTTTAATCCATATATATCTCTTATATACTGTAATAGCTTGTCCAATCAAATGGTGCCACGTCACGTGTCCCTGCAAGTTTGGCCAATAAAGGAATTACTTATTGGTATTATCTCTTTATTAGTAAATACAAAATGAAGAGATAATATTTAAGTTGACACAGTCCCAATATGACTGCATGTCATGCAAGACAAGTAAATTGGTGTACAGGTCTTCAACCTCTACCTCATACCACAGCTATAAATAGGGGTCTCTCTACTAAATCAAGGGACACATTCAGAGGCATCTCATACGCTCAAGTATTGAAGCTCCAAACTACAAAGGTCTGGGTCTTCAAGCTCTTCGAATCTTCCATATATCAAGGTTTGAGTCTTCAAATATTTTCAAATTCTTCAAATCTTCCATATCAAGATTTGAAGGAGTCGGCGGTTGATCCACGAACAAGCTGTGAAGCCCTTGGATTGGCATTCGAGGAGAAGAATCGAAGGAAGCTCTCTATAAGTTCGAGAAAATTTCAGAGATTGTACCCACATATTTTTTCAAATTTATATATTACATATTTGTCGTGTATTTCTTTTTCTTATCGTTTTGCAGACTTGAAATTTAATTGCGTACAATATTATTGTGTATCTAAACTTGGTGACTAATAGAAAATTGTTTAGCGATATGATTAAATGTTCTCTTTAAAAGAACTTCTTCTTGTGAGACATAAAATGAGGCATTTGATTGTATTGGCTCACTATTTAATTTTTAGTTATGTAATATAAACTTCTAGGAGATATGATTTGTTTCAGTGACTTATTTATTGCCAGGTAAAAAATATTCTATTTGACTCTATTTATCATTATATATAGGAAAATAAATTATGATATATATCCCTATTTGGCTTTATGAATGTTGATAGGTAATGAAGTGCCCCCAATTGAGATTATTTTCCACAATTTGTACAATTTTCTTATTTTTATTAACATCTCTTATATAGACATCCTAAATTAGGAAAATTTTATGTAATGATTTGGGATTGACAGAAAAAGGAAATAGAGAGGAAAGAGTAAGAGAGAAAGAGTTAGAGAAGAATTCAGAGAGAGAAGAAGTAGAATTTTATTGAGGAAGAGTTGAGATTTTGCAAATGAACTTCCAGACTAGTTTCTCCTATACACAATCAATGTATTTATACAGAGAGTAAGAGAGAAAGAGTTAGAGAAGAATTCAAAGAGAGAAGAAGCAGAATTTTATTGAGAAAAAATTGAAATTTTGCAAATGTACTTCCAGACTAGTTTCTCCTATACATAATCAATGTATTTATACAATTGTCTGTTTATTCCTTCTAGTAACCGTCATGAACTATTGGTTATAACTAACAACATTCCAGCAACTAACCATTACTAACAACTTTCCTAACCGCTTTTGGTATAGTTGGCACATTTCTTCTCAATTATAGATTACTGCTACTTTGAACTGCTTGAATAATTCGGGCCATAACATTACTCCTCCTCAATTTAATCCTAGTCTCTAGGATCGAAGGATGTAAACTGAACTTTAATCATACAAGTATCCCCCCAGGTGGCATTTTCTTGTCTAGATTTTTCCACTGTATTAATACTTGCTTTACTTCCTGCTAGTTCTTGCAAATCATTCTTCTATCTAACACAGTAATAGGATTGATACTTATATCTCTTTCATCATTTAGCTGTGGTAATTCCTTGTTGACAGTGAATTCCTTAGTTGAAGGCTTTAGTAAAGAATCATGGAATACAGGATGTATAGTAGCTTCCCTTGGTAGCTTTAGTTTATAAGCCACAGGTCCAATTTTCTGCTCCACTTGATAGGGGCCATAATACTTAGTTGAAAGCTTAAGGTTCCTCCTTATAGCAACCGTGGATTGCTTGTAAGGCTATAAGTTAAAATACACCCAATCTTAGACTTCAAAACTCCTATTAGTCCTCTTTTTGTCAGTATTTTACTTCATACGATTTTGTACCTGCAATAGGTTGTCCTTGAGTAGTGCATTCCAATTTACCCTTTCTACTAGCTAGTCCTCCATACCAGCCACTTGTGTACTTTCAGGTTGTAGGTTCAACTAAGTTGGTTTATACCCATATAGAGCTTGAAATGGAGTCATTTGTAGATTGTTATGAAAATTGGTGTTATACCACCATTCTGCAGTAGACAAGCACTTTCTCCATCTACTAGGTTGCTGCAAGCACATCTTTCTTAAGTAAGATTCTAAACATCTGTTCACCATTTCTGCCTGGTCATCAGATTGATGATGATAGGATGAAGAGAATTAAAGGTTAGTTCCTACCATTTTGAACATTTCTTGCTAGAAAATGCTTGTGAAAACTTTGTCTCTGTCAGATACAGTAATTGTTATGTTTCCCTTTACACCTTTACAAATGTCACAAGATTGAACAAAATCTTTAACATCCTTCTTCACTCTTGGCTAGGAAAAAAATAAGTTTTCAATCTCTAATAAGTTCTTTGATCTCCAGAATGCCCTTCGATGACTGATTCATGCATATAAGAGATCAGTTGTTACTTGAGATTAGTAGCAGAATCAATAAGCATTCTACCACCTGATCACTCCTTGGCTATATATATAGTCCTGTACTATAGAACCACGTAGCTAATGCTGGTAAAAGATCCTTAACTCTCCTCATTGTAACTTTTTGTGACCTTGGTTAGCCACAAAGGTTTGACAACTAAAATAATATGAAGTTGAGCCATCCTTTCTTTAGAATATTTTTCTGGATCACCTGAATCACCAAATCTCCTTGATAAGGCATCTACCACCAAATTCTGCTTCCATTTCTTATAATGAATTTCATAATATAATCCTGTAAGCATGGCCAACCACTTCTGTTGCAATGGTATGGTTATGTTTCATTCCAACAGATACTTCAAGCTTTCATGATTAGTTTTGATAATGAAATGAGAACCTAACAGATAATGTCTCCACCTGCTAACTGCTACAATTAATGCCAATAGCTCCTTCTCATAGATGGACAATGACTGATTTTTTTGACATAAAGTTTGGCTCACATAAGCCAAAGATCTACCCTGTTGCATCAAGACTGCACTAATAGATCATTTACTTGCATCAGTTCCTAACAAAAATGGTTTGGAAAAATCCGGTAATGCTAACATCGGGGTCTTACTAATAGCTTTCTTCAGCTGTTGGAATGTTGAGTTTGCAGTTTCACTCCATTCAAATTTATTTTTCTTCAAAAAGTTAGTGAGGGGTCTAGTAATACTTCCATACCCCTTTACAAATTGCCTATAATATTTAGTGAGGCCTAAGAAACCCCTCAGAGCTTTAGTACTAGTAGGGATGGGCCAAGACAGCATTGCCTCAACATTTGTAGGGTCAACAAAAACACCCTCACTTGTAATTATATGTCCCAAATATTCTACTTGATATGGACCAAATGAGCATTTAGATTTTTTAGCAAATAAGAGTGAGCTCTTAAGGTATCCAATACAGGGGATAGATGAATAAGGTGAATTTCCAGATCAGGGCTATAAACTAAAATATCATCAAAAAAGACAAGCGCAAATTTTTTGAGAAAGGGTTCAAAAACTGAATTCATCAGTGCTTGAAAAGTGGTTGGAGCATTAGTGAGTCCAAAAGGCATCATCAGGAACGCATAGAGACGAGTATAGGTTCTAAAAGCTGTTTTCATAGTATTAATAGGGTTTATTCGTATTTGATGGTAGCGTGATCTCAGATCAATTTTTGAGAATATTTTTGCATTATGTAGCTCATCTAAGAGATCATCAATTATAGGGATAAGAAATTTATCTTTGATAGTAAGGATATTCAATTGTCTATAGTCAATGCATAGCCTCCAGCTTCCATCTTTCTTTTTAACTAGAAGAACTGGAGAAGCAGAAGGGCTATGACTGGGTATAATGATTCCTGTAGTAAACATTTTTATAACTTGCCTTTCAATTTCAGTTTTCTGGGTGTGTGGATACCTGTATGGGCTAATTTTGAAAGGTTTAGCATCAGTTTTGAGTGGTATTTGGTGGTCAAACTATCTGGAGGGTGGTAGGTATTTAGGCTCAGCAAATATATCATCATATTGGCGAAGCAATTTCAAGAGTGAATTTGGGATAGAAGTTACCTGTGAATCTCGTACCTTGACCATGCATGAGTGCTGCAAAACTGATCTAACCTTCTTTCTCATATACTTATTTGCAGTATGACCCTGCTTCATTTTCACCTGAGATGTTTGAGAATCATTTCTCAGCAGTACATTTTCCCCTTCATTTTCAAAGGACAAAGTTAACTCCTTGAAATCAAAGGTCATAGGGCTATAAGACTTCATCCAATCCACACCCAAGATTAAATCATAGGGCTCCAAATCTAGAACATAGACATTATATAAAAATTGATATCCTTGCATACTCCATTTCATTGCAGGAATCCACTGATTGTAGGCCAATTCTTTGCCATTAGCTATTCTTACCCTGAATAGCTTATGAGACTTGATAGACTTAGATTGAGTTTTTGCAATGGTTGGCTTGACAAAACAGTGGGTGCTGCTTCCATCCAGCAAAATGGTCATCTCCTAATCACCAAAAGTTCCTATCATTTTGATAGAAGTGGATGATAAATGTCCATCCATTGGATGCAACGATATTTCCACATCCTTGCTTTTCTTGATACCCAAATGTTCAATGATTTCTTCTGCATCATCATTGTCAATTATAGGATCTTGTTGATCAAACTCCCCCATCAAGATCATGAACCTTCTTATTTCTGTAATGATGACCTAGGCTAAACCTCTCTCCATATTTGAAACACAAGTTATGATCCTTCCTATATTGAAACTCTAATGGTGTAATTTTCTTGAAAACTTAGACAGTAGGTTTTTGATTTCCCCCGTCTATGAACTGATTGGTTGATTTTTTACTATCATGATCATGGGAAGAGGATACAGACATCAAATTCCCCACATGAGATGAAGGAGATGGCAGTATATTCCTAACAATGGTTCTAGACAGCTTGGAGGTAATTTCCAAATATTGCTCTTGCCACCTAGCCATCTCAAAGATAGTCTGCAAGGTAGATGGCTTGTGGATCTTTTCTGCTAACTTGATCTCTTCTTTTAACCCACTCAAGAAGTTGGATATATAATAAGACTCTGTACATTACTCTTGCTCTCAACTTTTCAAATCTTTCTTGATAGGCGATAACAATGGCAATTTGTTGCAAATTGTTGAATTTTTCGACCATATCATCTTCAGCCAACTCACCAAATCTCCTATAGAGTTCTTGCCCAAATTCTTGCCAAGAAATCAAGCCTTTATCCTTCCTGAAATTCTGGTACCATAAATCCACCTTTCCCTCCTAATGCAACTCAGCGAAATCCATATGTTGTGACTCATGAATTTTGTAGAGATGAAAGAATTTCTTGCACTTTCTCAACCATTCGCTAGGATTACTTCCACTAAAACAAGGGAAATCCAACTTTGGTTACCCAATAGCAAAATGGTGATATCTTCATTGCAGTTCTGATGCGTCATATCTGAACCCTCATGGACCAAATAAGATGATGATCAATCACTAGTAGGAGGAGAATTGCCTAGAATACACTTATCCCCTTGCATTTTCTTCATGTAAGCATTGAATTGGCAATTAATCGTGGTCATAAAAGCCTTCATTTCTGAACTATTGGCCTTGAGCAGAACCTTCATTTTGCCATAGTTGGTTGTCATCTTTTCTTCTAATTCCTGTCTATCAATAGCAATAGATTCAAGAATTCCTTGAATCCTTGCATCTTGCTTATGTAATTGCTCTTCGAAATTTTTCATACTGGTTCCTTTTGCCATTGTTGATAATCTGAGCTAATAGTCCAAGGACCACCAGCTCTGATACCATCTGTAATGATTCGAGATTGATAGAAAAAGGGAATAGAGAGGAAAACGTTAGATAGAAAGACTGAGAGAAGAATTCAGAAAGAGAAGAAGCAGAATTTATTGAGGAAGAATTGAGATTTTGCAAATGAATTTCTAGACTAGCTTCTCTTGTATACAATCAATGTATTTATACAATTGTCTACTTATTTCTTCTAGTAACTGCCATGAACTACTAGCTACAACTAACAATATTCCAGTAGTTAACTATCACTAACAACTTCCCTAATCGCCTTTGGTACAGCAGACGTGCGCGGGATATATATATACAATTAGCTCATTCACAATCAAGTCTTATATTTATAAACTCCTAAATACCCCACACGCGATTTATGGCAAGTATACGAATCGTAAGCGAGTATAGGGTATTAAGGGTCGATCCCACAGGGAAGATTGCAATTACCGGTGATTTTCGAACTCCTTTATTATCTAGACTACCATAAATATAAAAGTAATAAAAATTAACACTAAAAAGCTTCTAGAGATATGGAATTCCTCACTACTCTTGCAAATGAGATTACCGGTTAAGTGAATGCTATTATCTTGACTAGTTATGGCGTAATTTCCTAATGTATGTGAAACCTACTCTCGTAGTGAATCAACTATACTTGTAATTAAGCCATACCTACTCTCATGGTTATGAAATTAACCACAAGTTCATTTCTTCTATGAAATTACATGAAACAGGTCACTTAACCACATAGGTGCACCTTTACTTTTGTGAGTGAACTCCCTATGTTTATCACTTCCTTGAACTAGTGTTAAATTCCAATTCTCATTGCAAATTTAACACCTTAGATAATCACAATTAATGGCCAGTTAATTATGATCAGAATATCAAAAGTGATAAATAACTTGCTCAAAATAATATCACTAACAAAATATAGAAAGTTCATCCATACTCTAGGCATTAACTTTAGAAATACATAATAAACATAAAATCCAAAACTTGTATATTAACCATACTTAAGAATCCAATACAAAAGATAAAGAGTTGGAGAAGAGATAACCCATGTCACTTGAGTTTCAACTCCTCCTTCTTCATCTCCATCTTCATCATAATCTAGCTAATATACAAGAAGGATTCACTAACTAGCTAAACTATCCTACACTAAGGAAATGGAAGAACTACATTTTTGTGGTAATTCTTGCACTTTCCAAGCTCCTGCAAAAATTGCTAGCTCCAGAGAATATGACCAGCCTCAGTTTTTATCCTAAAATTCTGATATCCTCCATTCACCTACCGTATTTTTCTTCTCCCCTTTGATTCTCTAAATCTGGTGTTAACCAAGTCAACAAAACAAAGTTCTAGTCTCTTGATTCTACTGTATATTTTTGACTTGACAATAAGCTATTTTTCTTCCTTTGTACATCAGAAACATGTGCAGCATCCGGTTTTCTCTCCAACTCTAGCTGGAAAGTAGTGTGAAGATGAGAAAAATGACTGAGCAAATTGCAGAAATTTGGTTGCCATACGCGTTTTCACTTTTGACCTTACTTCAACTACAATTTTCTCTATAATAGCCACCGAACTGGCTGTTATGCAAAACACAAAAGTTGTAGCCCTTTGAATTAGCATTCCAATGCTTCAAGAATCATCTAATTTGAAGATCGGTAGACGGAGATATGGTCGAAATACCATAGACTGGTCAATTCTGGGCTTCAGCTTTCGACCATCCAGATAAGTTTCTGTGTTTCGACTTTTTGACCAAGAAAACGGCTGAATTGGACTTTGATATCTTTATACCAAATGTAGATATATCTCTTAACTTCAAAATGGTACCAAGATCACCTCGATCCGATCATTGTAGCTCGAGATATAGCCGAAATACCAAGATATGTCGAAACTGTCTTTACTTGAATTCCCTCAATTGAATGTTTTGTACTTCATGCCTTCTTTAAACCACTTCAATCCATCAATTATCATCCAATTTTCTTCTCAATTCACTCCAACTGATGATTGAGTCCTTAAACCTACAAAAACATGAAGTTCTTTCCGTTAAAATCTATATAAATGCAATTTTTGCCAATTAAACAGCAACATAGATATCTTGACCAAAACCCTAGTTAATTAACTATAAAGCTAGATAAAACACACTAAAACTAACTAATAAAACATACTAAAAATACGTAAAATATCCACTTATCAACAGCTAGCACATTTCTTCTCAATTGCAAATTACTGCCACCTTAAGCTACTTGAATAATCTGGGCCATAACAATTTACCATTCCGTCTCTCTTCTAAGTTATAGAAATTGATTATAAAAAAATATTCAATTAGATAACAAATCCTTGGTCATCCTCCGAAAGATTGTATACCAATATCCAAGTAACATGAACTGTGTTCCAATTCAACTATAATAATAATTAGATATTCAAAAGGAAAATAGGTTGGAATCCAATTGTTTTAATTTGATGATTCAGTTCCTGCATCTTCACTTCTTTCAAACTCAATTTGTTTTTGGTTTCTTATTTGTGTTCTTTTTGTTTCTATGGATTAAAATTAGAGTAATTTCAATCCAAATCTAATTCTATATCATAAGGAAATTTAATGCAACTAATATTACATAATGACCCTTAATCATGTTAAAAAGGGCATTTAGATTTGTATGCATTGCATAGTTTATGATAAGAATATTAATGGAAAGAAAAAGTAATCACTAAATCATCAAATTATATTGATTACTAGGGAAGAGTCCCATGCAATGCATGGGAGTTTATACATGTGTTGTGAATGAGTAATTGGAGCAGCAATCAACAAATTTGTAATATTCAACTGAAAAGAACATGGAACAAAGTAAAAGAGAATCGTCAATGTATAATACTCTAAATGTATGGAACTCATCATTCATAACAAGTAAGTGCTTTAATAAGTAAATTCACTATGAAATAAAGTATGATTTTTGTATAGAATAAAAAACATTGTTTTCTTAAAAGTGAGGGAACTTAATGCTGAAAAAAAAAGAGGAGATCAAGGCTATTAAATAGATGATATCACATTGGTATTATAATAACAATACCAAACAAAGCCCTTGCATCAAATTATTTTGGAATGAGATGAAACTTTTGAAACAGTTGTATTGACACTCTCACAAGGTGAATAATAATAAATTGAGTTCTCAAATGTACAGATTACCTATAGGTAGTTGCATACCATACCTGGAACAATATCATTAGCCAAACCAATGATTATAATAAGAAATTTAGGATGAAAACGCGTGGCTTAAATACTGTGGCCTTCAAGCATTCGGAGACAATTTTTGGCTTGATCATCCTACAGCTGATTGGAGTAAGACATGAAAAGGAGATCAAAATTGTATATAAATTTAAACTGTTTAACAGATCATAAGTATATAAGGATATGAAAAGCAAACCTTAATAGTGGGATCATCAGGATCCAATGATTAGTTAAACCTGCTTCCATCAAGACAGGAACAATTAAACAAAAGCAGATTTCAAAAACAAAAAAAAAAGGATGCAACCCATTGATATCTTATCATACATATATAACAATGCTAATATGGAAAAAGGAACATCAGATTTTTGAATCAAAGAACTTAAATAACAAAAGTCAAATTTTAACAAATCTAATCAAGGAACATAAGAGGGAGGAGGGTAGCAAAATAAGCATACCTTCATGAAGGGTTGAAATGGAAACCACAAGGAAAGAAAAGGGAAAGAAGAACAACCTATGGTATGAACCATAACCAGCTGAACCAATGATGTTTTGTATTAACAACCCCCATTATTGGACCTACCTCAAAAATCTGCTCAACAAATGTTACAGAAAGGGAAAAGTTTTACAGTTACACTTCAAAGATGCTTTCCAAGAGATTCCTCGTCTCTCATGCATTACTACTGTCTTAAATATGCCATAATTGCTCATTCTAATCATCCTACTCTTTTTATGAGTTCAATTGCACATGCAGAAGTTTAGGAGAGGACAACGTCTCCAGTTACACCTCTACCATGGAACAGTCAATTAATGATCATCTTGATGCATTCATATATACTTAATGATGCTTCAGTTACTGAATTTAATTAGTCCCACTCTTTGTGCAAGTTCAATTGATTGACTTAGCGTTTGCAATAGTTCAAAGTTCACCCAACTATCTCTCTGTCTTAACTATAGATATAACGGATGGTTAAAAGGGTAAAACTGTCACTACCGCCACATAAGTAGAATTTGAGAATGTAATCATCATCCCACCAAGGGTACGCTTGTCAGCAATGAGCATAGCATGCTTGCACTCGAAACTGGATCAGTTGTATTTTGCCGAAATGTAACCTAAATTGCCGCTAAAAAGGTCAGATGAAAAACAATCAACGGTCAAACACCAACTCCTTTATATATATATACTAGGGGGGGAGTGTCCGCGCATCGCGCGGGTGTTTGGTCCTTGTGGGGAAGGAGGTTTTTTTGTTGAACAAACAATAGTACATCGTGAGAAGAAATAAAACTTAGTATGAAAAGATAAACGATATAATCAATCAATTCACACAGCGTTACAATAAAACTGTGTCAAATTGAAGGTCGTTGATAATGCAGAAAGGTAGAACAACACAGAAAGCTAACCTTATTCCAGAATCTCCACCGAGAGCTCTTACTTGCTATTGCTGCAAACCTATAAGATTATAACCAACCCAGACCAATTGGGGTTAGGCAACGCGATAAGAGTCGCTAATTGTAGGTACTAAGAACACACTGACAAAATTAAGGGAGGAACTGAAAAATTGGGGGGTGAAATCTAACCTCATGCTGAACCACCAGGAGCAGCTGGGACTGAAGAGCATTATGAGCTGATTAATATGAAATCAGGTAGAATTATCCCAATTATGAGCTGATTAATATGAAGTCAGGTAGAATTGTCACCCCTAGTGTCCGCGCATCGCGCAGGTGTTTGGTGCCTGTAGTTAGAGAGAATTTTTCATTGGACAAATAATAGTACATTCCAAAAAGAAATAGTTATTAAATATGACAAAACTAATAATAGTACATTCTAATTGCAACACACACTTGTATATTTTGTTTTATCAATACTTTTATAATTTTATCATTTCCAAAAGACCCTTACAGATGTCAGTTAAAAATCGCTCAAGAGCAGACATAAGTTATTTCAGACAAAAGAATATCTTCCAACGGTTAGTTATAGCAACGTGTTAATTGTACAACATGTTAATATATTTTTGTGTTAATTGCACAGCAAAAGCCATACTTCAATTAAATGTGTCTATAACACTATTTCAGTAATTATACCAACACATAAGTTTATGTGAGTTGTACTCGATACAAAAACGGTTGCAAAATAATTTCTTATTTCAGAAATACCCAGATGTCTCCATAAATCAAAACTTTAAATGTATCAAAATGAGAACATCTCGGTAAATATACCTATATATATGTTGTTTACAATTGTACCCAAAGTTTTAAAAAAATTACGCAATATTTTACATTTTCAAAAAGTCCCTATCCATGTGGTTGAAATTCAAATTCTCTTTGACCACAATTTATTCTTATATAGTATAAGGATATAGGATAATGGTGCTTTTAATATAGTATAGATATAGATAGATAGATAGTGTACAGCAAAAAAAAAAAAAAAATCTTTCTTCCATTATGTGTGTTGTGAAAGGTTTGGTTACATCTTAAAAAAAAAAAAGGTTTGCTTACACAGCTCAGCTCGCATAGGAACTTGTTAGGCATGAATCCAAAGTCGATTCTAACCTATACTTTTCGACCTAATTCATTTCACCTGATCAACAACAAAAATCACGCCATTCTTGTCTACAAATCACCATATCAATTCTTCATTACAACCATAACACTTTAGTTTCCTGTTATCTTTCTCTACACGAGAAATTAAACTTAAATTATTTAGCCATCCCTCTCAAATAAATTTGACCCCAATAAAAATGAAATTCATCTAAACACACGGGAGGATAGATAATTAACATCAATCAGGTCAATTTAGGAGATCATAATCAAAAGAAGTAAATCCATGAAATCGATTAGGGAGGGGGCGGTTATATATATATATATATATATATAATGGTTTTCGTTCAATTGTGAAAGGTTTTGGTAAGAGTCTTAATTAAAATTCTTTTGGCAAGTTCAGTGTCAGGAAGCTAAATGCATTGAACATTCAAGAAGGCAGCCCGGCCTAAGCTTGAAAATGTCAAGTCTAACATAAACTTGTGAACCATTCTCATTCCAAGCCCAGCTTGAACTAGACCAAAACTAAAGCAAATCAAAAGTTGCCTAATCCAGGATTAAATTGTTATTACAAATAAACTACTGCACTTTGGCAGAAATTAAGTTTTTGGCATAAGTTAATCCAACATCTAAATCCATCAGAAGTGGACTGCAGTCGGCTTAGAACATAACTCAGCTCTGGTATCCTCCCTCCGGTATTAGCTAAACATTAATTAGTGAAATAAAAAGTCATGGAACAACTCAGAACTGAATCCATCAACTAGAAACTTAATTGCATAATGCCTAACAGGATCACTTGTTGCTTCAAATTCTGACCATTATATATCTTGTGGGTGAAGAATTTGGACTTCAATGTAAAGGCCTCCACCAACTTTTCTCTTAAATTCACAGATGCAAATGTCATCAAATCCAACAATGTTGACCCTGCAGAGACTGCTCCATCCACCATGGTACCAAAATCTGCCATCCTTCCAATGGTTACGAGTTGAAGTCCACTCCCTGCCTTGTTGGTCGACAAGGATGATCTCTTGTGGCAGCTTAAGATTGTGATCTCTCAGAATATCATGAGGAACATACTGCATTTGATGGTCAGCAGAGTTTGTTCAAATTGATAAATAATACTAGGAATTCTTTTGATGTGCTTGAAATGAAGTAGGTCAATGATTGGACAGAATGGATAAATACAGACATACCAATGCATCTTGTCTTCTTGCCCTTTTTTGTGTAACAAAATAAGGATTCTTCGGCTGGGAAATGCATCCAGACTTGAAAAGATCGTAGCCATAAGGGTCAATAAGCCATCTTCTACGACGTTTATGACCTTTGACAGCTTTAGATTCTGCATTATTAATTAAACCAATTGTCCAGCAAATGTGAAGTAGGTCAACAGGATGAATATCTGAAACTTAGTATAGTGTTAGTTTCACAACCTAGTAGGATTTAATGATCTCTTGATTGAGTTATGAAACTGATATTACTCACTCAGTGCTTATTGTATAATCTCTGAAGGATTCTGGGAAGATCAAAACCTTAGACACCTACCATGCTTGCCTCCTCTGATCTTTTTTTTGCCTTTGCTGGAAGACTTTGAGTCTACAGTAGCAACCTTAGAGTGAGTTTTAGCTGCTGGTTCCTCTTCCACATTACCTTCTTCTTCTTTCTGAGTACTATCATCTTCCGCTTCCATCATATAATCAGAATTAGCTTCCGTTTCAATTGTATTTGAATAACACTTCCCCATCTCCTTTTCTTGTTTATCTTCATTAATTTCTCCCTCTCCTTCCTTTTTCTGTTCAATCTCGTCAGCATCCTGCTCTTTCTCTCCCTCCGTTTCAGCCTCGTTAACTTCCAAGGAATTGTTGCCTGAATTCGAAAGATCAATCTCGGGTCAACATGCCTTCTGCTACAATTTTCACCTGACAGCTTTATCTTTTGCATGATCAACTAAACCAAAGTTTTAACCAATTTGAAGAAGGTAAACAAGCTTTAAGAAATGAAACATAAAACTTAGAAAAAAGATCAATTTGACAAACCTGTAGTTTTTAATACAGTAGTCTCATGCTTACATTCCTTGCTTAGATAATTGAATAAATGTCACATTCACATTACTCTGTGCTTATTCAATAATCACTGAAGAATTCAGGGCAGTCCAAAGCCTTGGAAACTTACCTTGCTTGCCTCCTTTGATCTTTCTTAAGCCTTTGTAAGTAGACTTTGAGGTTCCAGGGGTAGCTGTTATGTCAGCTTTGGATGGTTGTTCCTCTTCCATATCCTTATTTTCTTCTTCTTCTTCTTCTTCTTCAGTAAAATCTTCTTCCTCTTCCATTATATAATCTTGATCAGTGTCAATTTCAGTTGCATTGGAGTAACTCTCCTCCATTTCTCCTTGTTTATCTTCATTGGTTTCTTCCTCCCCTTCTTCTTCCTCTTTTTCCCAGTTATCTTCTTCCTGTTCTTCTTTTTTAACCTCATTAGCTTCATCAGCTTCCTCTTCTTCCTCTCCCTCTACTTCTTTCACCTCACAAGCTTCTTCCATCTGCTCCTCCTCCTCGTGCTTAAGCACTTTAAGAGCTCCAACTCCTTTCTTTTCGCAAGCACTATGGCCAAGCAATTTTACATCATAAAGACTATGGCCATCATACTGGAAAACTAAAAAATCTCCCAGCTCCACAGAATTTTCCTCAACAAATTCAGCCCAACCATCAAGGAAAAAGAAGTCATCTCCAATTCTTCCCACTCTGACAGGCCACTTATTTCCAAATCGATCCCTTAGGTATGCCCTTGGAGATAGCTTAGCTTTCAGATATGATGTAAATGCTGAGGGAATTTTCTGCCAAGTTAAAAAGGCTCAATATACTTGCAAGAATGTAACATGCTTATAGTCCAGGAGAATGCATATATGCAACGATCATGCATCATTAGTACAGTTGCAAACGGTATAAATTTTTTTGTAGAACTAGTTTCTACTTAAGATGATCTTGAAACTACTTAAGAAGAAACAAAATAATTAGATCATCAGAAGATATAAAAAATCAAACTCTTAAGAACGAAGCAGATTGTTAGCTTTAAGAACAAGTGATTGAACAATGGATCTGATGATTTACAACTATTCTTTGATCTAGAGAATCAATAACAGTCTCATATCAACTTATCAAACATCTACCACTACCATTTATTCGATTTCTTTACCTGCCCGACCCCCGTGCCAATCCCCAAAAATTCTCTACTTCCCTTGTCTTTGGTAAAAGGAGGCACTGCGCAAATTTGGACTTTGTTTGTGGTAAAATCATCAGGAAATAAGGAGCCTATTTTAGGCAAATTTCAAATGCACAAAGCCTTAAATTCTAGTGCTCTTGGAACATAAACCATCAAATTGACCCAAAAAAAAAAAAAATTCTAGTGGTCTTTTTATCAAGAACTTCATTCTGGGCTGGGTGGATTTTAGGAATTGAAGACTGCCAACAAAAAAAAAAGCCGCCCTACCAAATAAGAACAAATTGGGCTGAATCAAATTTGTTAGATCTCCAGTTTTACAGAAATATAAATCAGAAACTCAAAATCAAAAAAGAGATGGGGGGGGGGGGGGGGGGGGGGTGGCGGGTGAGGGGAATCAAAGAGCTCCAGTAAGTAACTACGGAAACACTCGAGAATAGTTTTACATTTGGCTTCTTCTTAAAATGATGTTGGAAATATAAGAAGAAATCATTACCAGATCATAATCAAATTCCTAAGAACGAAAAAGTTGATGACAAAATCCTACAGATTAGGTTATCAAGAATCTATAAAAATCTCAATCTCAACACGTCAACCATATATGAGAACTAGTTATAATGATTTCCACCACCATACCCCTACTATAAATTGCTGCAGTTCACTAAGAAAATCGAAACAGAATGCAAAAAAAAAAAAAAAAAAAATACCATTCTTTCTTTGGAGCTATCAGGGATGAAAAATTTGAAAAAGGCCCTAAGTCTTTGATTATCATGCATCCTACTGCTCTCCATCTCTGGTTCTGCTAAAGTGAATGGAGAAACCAGTGAACAAAAATGCTAGATAACTCGGTTGTTGTGTTGTTGGAAACCATTTGGTTAGCTGAACATAGTTTTAAAGATGCTCAATTGTTGACGTCTTTTGGTCCCAAGAAAGGAAATTGATGTCCATGCTTCATTGTCTTGGCTATTACTATCAATGTAAGTTTGCAAGTGAGAATGGCAGGTGGAATTTATTCTGATTGCCGTTTTCAGCTAATGTACCAAGTCAATCTAGGACTGATCAAAGAATGGTCCCCTATAGATTTCGCACTATTTCTGGAAATCCTTACGTGGGTGTTCGTGGGGATTTTTAGTGGTCCTGGATACCATTTCTTAAGAAAGAAATTCAGGGCAAAACTTGAAATTTGAGAGGATGAATTCCTCAAATTTCAACTGATTTTTCAATCCTTTTTTGAACAAAAACATGCAATACTTAGCTAGTGATCACTAACTGATACAGAGAATGGCATGGAGTGGCTTGATTTTGTAAGTTGTATTTTCACTATATGAATATAGATTGTCAGTATTCATACATGCAAAATCTTCCCACAAGCATAAATGCTATTGTACTTAAAAAATGATTTTTCTGGTAACTATATATTACGCTTTTAAATTTTACAGAGCAATTGGTGAATTATGGGATTTTGATTCGTATAGGCGTTATGGAGTATAAATTTTTTAGCAGAGGAAATTTTAAGAAAAAAAATTGTCAAAATTGATGTTTGTTGGAGATTGATTTAGCGGTTATTGTGCTGTGAAAAGGTTAACGGATTCCTTAAAGAAGGCATGGAGTTTTGAAACTTAAAAAAAAAAAGGGAAAATCGTTCAAAACGTCCCTCACATTCTGTAAAATGACTTTTTTCGTCCCTCACTTTTAAAAGTGTATTTTTACGTCCCTTACAAATTCATATTGGTCAAATTTGGTCCCTATCTAGGTTTCCGAATAATTTTTGGTTGGAATTCATCATGTGCCTTGCATGTGAGTATTTTTTAGGGATAAAATTGTCAAATCAAAATTTACATAATCCATTTATAGTCCCTTACATTTTACAAAATGAATTGTTTCGTCCCTCACATTCACAAAATAAATTTTTTCATCCCTCACGTTTCACAAAATGAATTTTTTCATCTCTCATTGACCATGTACACAAATAATTTTTTTTAATTCATGCATATATCTATTTGATTTCACATGAACTGTACGAATAGTATGTAATATATCTCTATTTGATTTCACCTAAACAGACTAATTGTAGTTGTACATATACTATTCAATATATATATGGGTTTAAATCTAATAATTTTGTTTTAAACCCATATATATTTATATTTGATTTCACCATGTAAATTTATTGAATATTTGTAACATTTTCTATTTTGGTAATAATTCATGGGAAAATCGTTCAAAACATCCCTCACATTTTATAAAATGACTTTTTGCATCCCTCACTTTTAAAAGTGTACTTTTACGTCCCTTACAAATTCACATTGGTTAAATTTGGTACCTATCTAGGTTTCTGACTAGTTTTTGGTCGGAATCCACCACGTGCCTTGCTTGTAATCATTTTTGAAGGGTAAAATTGTCAAATCAAAGTTTACATAATCAGATCCATAGTCTCTCATATTTTACAAAATGAATTATTTCGTCCCTCACATTTCACAAAATAATTTTTTTTCATTCCTCATATTTTACAAAATAAAATTTTCATCCCTCATTGATCATGTCTACGAATAAATTTTTTTTAAAAAATTAATATATATTTATTTGATTTCACCTGAACAATATGAATAGCATGTCATATATCTCTATTTGATTTCACATGAACGTACTGTTCAAGTGAAATTAAAATAGATATATATAGGGGTTTAAAAAAAATTGTTAGTTTTTTACTCATATTCATTCCTTTTACTCGAAAATTGAAAACAAAGAAGATACTTAATTCTAAACATTATTAAGCATTTATATTGAATTAAATTTGGACAGAACAAATAAACAAATGAAAAGTATGACAAAATGAAGTAAGTGATTGAAACTTTTAAATTTTAAAATAATCATAAGGTAAAAAATTCAACTGTTGATCTTAAAGATAGCGAATAAAAATTTCAGATTTAAATTGTAATTTGTTAGCATGACTATAAAATTCGAATTAACACTCATTAATTAGATGGTCTTATTACATAACTTAATAAATGAATTATTACCAAAATAGAAAATGTTACAAATATTAAATAAATTTACATGGTGAAATCAAATATAAATATATATGGGTTTAAAACAAAATTATTAGATTTAAACCCATATATATATTGAATAGTATATGTACAGCTACAATTAGTCTGTTTAGGTGAAATCAAATAGATATATATTACATACTATTCGTACTGTTCATGTGAAATCAAATAGATATATGCATGAATTAAAAAAATTATTTGTGTACATGGTCAATGAGAGATGAAAAAATTCATTTTGTGAAACGTGAGGGATGAAAAAATTTATTTTGTGAATGTGAGGGACGAAACAATTCATTTTGTAAAATGTAAGGGACTATAGATGGATTATGTAAATTTTGATTTGACAATTTTACCCCTAAAAAATACTCACATGCAAGGCACGTGATGAATTCCAACCAAAAATTAGTCGGAAACCTAGATAGGGACCAAATTTGACCAATATGAATTTGTAAGGGACGTAAAAATACACTTTTAAAAGTGAGGGACGAAAAAAGTCATTTTACAGAATGTGAGGGATGTTTTGAATGATTTTTTCAAAAAAAAAAAATACTTTTTCTTGTATTTTGTGTTGAAATGAGAATGAGAATTATTTGATAGTTTTCATTTAAATATATCTGATGCAAAAAATTTTGATAATTGAATTAAATAAAAGGAAATTATTTGATTGTTTGCTAAGATTGTCATTGCTTATGATGTGGCTAACAAAAAAAAAAAATTACTTTGTCCTATTATGAATAAGAAAATTTGATAGTTAACTTTTTTATTACTATTACATTCCTAAATTGGTGGCATCATTACTGATAGACTCTTCATGTCACCTATTATCATGGGGGAAATGCCTATTATATTGATGTAGGATGGCCCTTGCTTCAACAAATCTATTTATCCTGATCGAATAATAATCTTTGGAATATTTGCATGGTATTATCCGCTGAATTCTTCCAATATATAGTGATTTTCTAATATCCCGTTATTGCGCAAGATGTTATTTAAACCTTCTATTTGACAGACAATTATTTTTTTTTTTTTTTTTGTTCTTTGGGATGAAAATGGCATTGCTTTTCATCTTCTAACGAATCTTAACTCTTTTGTGACCTTCACCATTTACTGAAAGGAAAAAAGGAAAAAAGGGTCCAGAACCATTTAAAGGATTCACCAGTTTTGGCTAGGACCACTTCACCATTATACTCCACTGCAATTATTTTCTGCACTATGTGCAAAATGAAGAGGACAATTTCTTGATATCAATTTTTTTTTTCTTTTGGTGGGTAAGGTTGATTTCAATTTCCACTTGAAAGAATACGACATGAATATGGCTGGAGGATAAGGGCGAAATCCATCTGTAGAAATTCTTGGGACTAAGCAATTAAACCCCACAACTCACATCACAGAGTACTACATGATTATTGAGCCAAAATTTGTTGCAGTGGGAAGACCAAATTATGGTTTGATCTTTTTATGTTTATGTTTTAATATTATCATGCTTTTAAGAAAATATTTTTGTTATTTAATTTAATTTTATTACTTTTTATTTTTCATTTTTATTTTTTTTTGTATCTGCACTTAGCTTTCGTAAAAGTCGTGCATTGCACATCCATAGTACATGGGAATTTCGTAGTAGGAAATCAACTTGAATGCATGTTGTGAAAGTATAGGACATTTGAATTATTTATTCAAAACAAATTAAAAAAGAATAGGAGCGTGAATTATACTAAAACCAAGAGGATGGTGACGGTTTATAGGATTATGTACACAATCTATTGAATACTAGTATAGGGATATTTGTTTTCTTTTTTCCTTTCAAGTATGAGGAAGGTTTTTTTTTTTTTTTTTTTTTTGCAGAGATTTCTGAGTTTTTGTTTTGTGAAAATGCCATTCTTTATCATCTGATCTAATGAATTATAACAATTTTATAGTCCAACTTCTTCTAATTTTGGTTGGAAGGAAGAGGAATTATACTATATCTACATGGATTTGTTAATCAGGTCTTTTTTGGTTGAACTTTTAATAAATCTACAAAAATAAAGGGGCCTAACGGAACAGATGGTTGAATACACTCAAGTTTCTGTATTCAATCTAAATCTTTTGTGAACTTCGAAGGAAAGAAACACGAAAACCATTTAAATGATTTGACAGTTTTCCTTGGGACCACATTCTTGATTAAATTGCAAGCAATTATTTTCTAGACCAAATGTAGGGCCTGTTTGGAAGCCCTGTTTTTTACCAAGTTTTTATTATACTAGTTTTTTAACAACTTGTGCTACAGGAACCCCCAAAAACTTATCAAAGTTTTTAACCTACACACTTAAAATATCCAAAACACCCCAAAAAAAATTCCCTTCTCCTTTTCTTCTTCTTCCTCCCCCACCACCACCTCCATTGCCGGCTCCGTCGCCGGTTCTCGCGCCAATTTCCGGTGCCGGTTCTCACGCCAATTTCCGGTGCCGGTGCCGGTCCTTTTTTTTTCCCCCTTTTTTTCCTCTCCCCCTCTTCCTCCCCTGCCATCATCCTCTCTTGTCTTTTTTTTTTCTCTCTACGTCTGGCGCCATTCCTCTCCCCAGCTCTCTGTGGAAAAAAAAAAAGAAAGAAAAGAAAGATGGTGAGAAGCGGGAGGGGACAGGGGAGGCGAGGGTGGCGGGGTAGAGGGGGTGGGCAGGGGAGGGGAAAGGCGGGGCAGAGGGGCAATGCTGCTGGGGGTGGCGGAGGGGAGGGGGAAGGCGGGGGGGAGGGGGAAGGGGCAGAGGTGGGGGGGAAGGGGAGAGAGGGACGGCGGGGGGAGGGGGGGTGGGGCAAAGGGGGAAGGGGCAGAGGGTGGCGGAGGGGAGGGGGAAGGCGGGGGAGGGGAAGACGGGGCAAAGTGGCGGAGGGGAGGGGGAAGGGGGAGCAGAGGGGGGTGGCGGGAGGAGGGGGAAGGCGGGCAGAGGGAGGAGAAGGGGAAAGGGAGAGAGGGGTGGCGGTTGCTGGCAGGCTGCTGGGGTGGCGGAGGTAACGGAGAAGAAGAAGAAGAAGAAGAAGAAGAAAAAGAGAGGAAAGAAAAGAAAAAGGAAAGAAAGAAAAAGAAAAAGAAAGGGAAAGAGAAAAAAAAAACAAGAAAAAAAAGAAAAGGAAAAAAAAAGAAAAATTTTTTTTTCATCTTACAAAAACTTCTACAAAAATTTTCACCTTACAAAAACTTCTACAAAATTTTTTCAAAAACTTCTACAGTGCACTACAGTAAAGTTTTAGACAAACTCCCAAAAAACTCAGGTTCCAAACAGGCCCGTAATTTAGAGGAAATTTCTTGGTCAGCCCTGATCTAAATTTTTTCATCTGGTCAACTGTATATGGTTGGAAGACCATGTTATGGTCAAATTATTTTCTGTCTTTTTGGAGATGCTAGTTTTAAAGAGATATCTTAAATATTTTTTATACATATTTTATGGATTAAAATTTTTTACATTGATAATGTATATAGTAACAGGTTTAGATGTATAATAATAAATTAAAATTAAATTAAAATTATAACTTTTGCAAGATTAGCATGCATCTTTTCTGACTAGTGTACACCATAAGTGAAAGAAGGATTAATTCAGCGAGGGGGAGGATTGGGTTGGATGGTACGAGGGAAGGGAGTGTAAGCAAGAGATATCGGGTTCGAGTCCTCCCGCTTACACTTAAAAAAAAAAAAGGATTAATTCTATATTATTAGTTACGTGATGGGTTGAACTTTCACTTACCTCTAGTAAAAATATCGCATTTGCAATAATGTGTATTGGACAGAAGGTATCATGTCCTTTGTCATTTTGTTTCCACAATTGTCTGGCACTTTCTAACAGGTTTATCCATGCCTCCTTGGCACTTTCTATTGAAAATCACTAATTGGATAGATCAAATGCACCTGGACCAAATAATAGTCGAGTTGGACCACTGAAAATGGCAGCCAAAAAAAAATGTTGGGGAGTGGGAGCATCCTATGGCAAGCTGGAAAGTGATGTATAACTCATGACCAACCCATGGAGAAATTGCATATTAAAATCTTGATTCTTGCCAATAATTAATAAAAGGGAAAATGGCCATTTTGATCCCTTATAATTGGAGTTTTGACTACTTTAGTCTCTTATCTATCACCACAATCATTTTAATCCCTTCTTTACCATAATGAGTCAATCTAGTTCTTCTAATGGAAAATTGAAAATTTCTAACGAAGTTACTCTCATGCAGAGTATACGCACGAATAAAAATGACCATTTTACTCCATTATTATCAGAGTTATGCCCAATTTTTTTCCTTATATGTCATCACAAACCTATTAGTGCATGTGTGTGTGTGTGTGTGTGTTTTTTTTTTTTTCTTTTCAAGTGTGCTCTTTATTTTTTAATTTCAAAGCTAGACTTACAGTACACAGTATCGGCTCCATTAGGGTTTTCTAAGTTCCTTTTAAAAGTCCTATATTGATTTTGTTTTATGAGAATTTGTTGAAAGGATTAAATTAGACACAACTTTGAAGATAATGGGCCAAAACAATTATTTTTAATAGTGCACGTGCATTGCATATGACTAGCTCTATTAGAAATTTTTAGTTTTCTGTTAGGGGTCGTAGATTGGCTTTTTTGTGTAAAGATAAGAAACTAAAATAGTCACAGTAATAGATAAGGGACTAAATTAGCTAAGAATCCAAAGATGAGGGACTAAAATGTCCATTTTTCTTAGCAAAAGTCAAAATCTGTCTAGAAAATGACATCCAATTTTGATAATGTGAAGTAAAAATATGTTGATATAGATCGTAGGTCGATTTAGTTGACCCATTAAGAATTTGGTAGGAGGTCACCGTCTTAGCTTTAATAAGTATCTCCCTCAAAAAAAAAAAAACTTTAATAAGTATCATAACTCCCATCTTCCATGAGATCATAGCTGTAGATGCATTATGCGGATGACTTGAGGTTTATTCTGGATTACTTGTTTATCCTAAGGTATCAAAATCAATCTAAGACAAAACATTGAATGCTCTCTCTAAGTTCTCAAACTTTAGGTGACTTGAGTTAGTATTCACAGCCAATTACTGCTGAAGAGGTTCATAAATATACTTGCGAAAAATTAAAATTTCATTAAAAGAGTCATTCTTTATTGTCACACCTAGATCAAAGAAAATAATTCAAATTAAATTTTAATTAATGTCATTGGATCCTTCTAGCTAGTGGTCAAGAATTTTAAAATTAAAGAATGTGTTGGAATTAGAGAAATCCATGAATAAGTAAAGGGGGCATGGTTGGATGGTAAGTAGAGATAGCAAAATGGGCGGGATGGACGGGATCTACTTGGATTTTAAATAGGACCGAGTAATATGAGTTTAGACCCAATTTTATCCATATCTATTTTGGGACTAATTTGGGTGAGATCACTTCGAAATGGGTTTAAATTGATCCCGTCTAATACTCAAATCTATTTTCTGTATTCTTTTTTTTCTTTAATTCTTTTTTATATTTTATATAATTTTAATATTTTTGATTTATTAAACAACAATTTATATTGACAACAATATTTTTCTTTGATTCAACAACAATATTTTTCCATTTCCTTCTAGCATGGAGGTTTATTGACAATTTATATTTTCTAGTACGCTAATCTTACCATCAACGGGACTCAACCACAATGAAACAGATCAAGAATTCTAGGAAGGGTCTCATAGTTTAGACTTTTAGGCTGAATAGTGAACCTCAATATTGATTGGATAACCACGTGAAAAATCCTAGATTTTGGTGAGATGTTTGAACCCCAATGGATATCCAGGTATCTCTAGAGAATTCCCATCAATTGATGGGTATAAATAGAATTAGTCCCATTTCAAGTGTAACCTCAAAATTAGAATACCCATCCCTCCTAAAATTCTTTTAGACATGGGTAACCATGTACACTTAGGACAAATTGCCATCTCTAGTGGTAGGGGGGAGAGAGTGTAAGTGAGAAGTTATGGGTTCAAGACTTTCCATTTACACTGAAAAAAGAAAGAGAAATCAGTGAATAAGTCACTCAATTATCCTGCTCAAAAAAAAAAAAAAGTCACTCAATCTGTCAAATAAATAAAACAAATAGTTGAATATCAAGAAAACTTGCTGGCCCATTGTGAAGTTTGCTCAAAAGACTTGCACTCAATTGTCAAATAAATAAAACAAATAGTTTAATATCAAGAAAACTTGCTGGCCCATTGTGAAGTTTGCACAAAAGTCACGCACTGACTTCCAAGCTATTAAGTGGCGTCTTGTCCAATAGATAAAAATTTTGCATGACCCTATAATTCCCTGTGGTGTCTTGTCCAATTAAGTAGCTTTGTGTTCTGCATGCAAAGTTGGGAATGATAAATTCTTTGACTAGGAGGAAAAACTCTATTTTGCTTTTGGTCAGCTTAGTGAGCTATGAAATTATGCATCAAAATTATATCTAACAAATTCAATATATATAATTTTCTAGAGTAAATTTTAAAGGAATGGAAGCAAATGTGGAAGGCTGCTTTGGATACATGATTAAGAATCTTCATTTGTTGTTGAATGGTTAGGCTTAGAATTTCTCTTGAACCTCAAAATGTATCTTTATGTGTAGAAACAATTACTCTTTATCTCTTATAAAATTTTCCAGTCTGCATTTGTTTTTTTCTGGTAAGACCCATTTTCGACTAATTTTCTATCAAAATTGACAACTGAATCTTAGATATTTTAATTAACTATGGGAAAGGATTTGTCCATTATTTCCCCTCCAATCCTAAAAGGGTTGGAGGTAGGCATGTCAATGAATAGAATTTGGGTTGAATCCCCTTGATCCAGATTTAGATCTATTAAATTTAATTAGATTCAGACCGAGACCCAAACCTTTATGGGTCTGAAAAAGCAAATTCAGATCCAAACCCTCATGGATCTGAGTATGCAATATGCATTCATTGTATTTTTCTAAATATACTAAAGTAAAAATATATTAAAAATATATAAAGCTCAAAAATGATATAAGTGCCATCTAATTTTTACTTTCGAATAATAAAATTAATATTCAAGAAGTTGAATGCAATATTGTGAACTTAAAAAAATTGTAATTGACTATTTCTATTTATTTTCAAAATTTTGTATTTATATCCAATCATTCATTTGTTTGCCCTTATTTTTTCTCTTTTACTTTTCTTCTTTTCCTAAAAAGTTTGTACTAATTACAAAGACAACTAGAATTAGTTTGGAAAATAAAACAATAATGAAGTCTTACTGTATTCAATTTAATGGCCATAGAATATTAAATTATTTTGTAAATTTAGTAATATGTATGTATGTATGTATGTATGTATGTACACACACACATATATAGATATAATTTAATTATACATATATGGATTTGGATTTGGATATGGATCATGAGAAACCAGATCCTACCCAAACCCACGACTCTCTTATAAGATTTGAGTTAAATTAAATCCAAATCTTATCCAAGTGTATTGGATTTAGATTGAATCTACGTAAGATTCAATCCATTGACATGTCTAGTTGAAGGCTACATATCTCTCTTCGATATTTGGTTCTTTCGGTTTAGAATATCTAGGTATGATTTAGCTGTTTCCTTTTTATCCCCGCGGCAAACAGGACATAATTTATCTGATTTTTCTTTTTCCTACAACAAAAGAAATTAAAGGCACTATATTTTTGGTACAATAAATTGTTCTTGTCATTTTATAAGTTCAATTCATATTAATTTGTTCAAGTAGCATTTTTTCGTGTAGTGCCCTACATGCAACTTTTCGCCCCTAAACTATACCATTGCCACAAACTGCACTAAAAAATTTTATTTTAAAATTCACATTATTATTTTTTTTTTCTACCATCCAACTCAGCAACAACTCAATTTTTGTGATTTTTTGATAGAAAAAAAATGCACGTGAGCGTCAAATGCTACCTATAGCAATCATATATTTTTGTAGGAAGAAATTAAAGCTGACTGGTTATGCAATGGAATCTAGTCATTCCATTTGAAAATTCCCCATAAAATATTGCAATGCAGCAAAAAGAATTTCTTCAGGGAATAGCTGTTACCAATAGAAAGAACATTGAACAAATTTATCAAAAATTATATAGAAAGATTTTTCATATGACACTCCCCATGGTTTGTTGCATATGGAGCTTAGATGCATCTGTTTTGTCCAAAATCTACAAAGACACTGGGTTTTGGTCTAAATTAGAGAGCTAAAAAAAAAATTCAAGGTGCAAATTGTACCCAAAATGTTAGTTTCTTGTGCAATATATGACTCGAGTAGTTCGTTATAGGTAAAAATGACATTGAGGGCATGATACTTCTCATTATGCTGTGTGATTTTCTCATTAATACCATAAGCCAAGAATTAGTTTTATACCAGAAAATTCCAAATTCTTGAAATAAGAAAAAAAGGAAAAATCCAAATTCTCATGATTAGTATATGATGCAGAAAAATAGATGCGAATGTGAATTTACCATTCCTACCCTTTTATGTTGAATGCTTTCCTTTGGTTTTTAGCATTTCCAAACTGTCATAATTTTTTTTTTCCAACAAAAGATACCAATTTTATATATATTAACACTTGAAATTACAAGAGTTAATTACAAAACGGGGTAACTACCCCCATATCTTTCCTAGCTAGTTCTGATAACCAAGATGGGAATGATCCCTCCCATTCAATTATTCAAACTGTCATAATTAGTCTGTCAAAATTTAGAAAAAAGGAAGCCAACTTGGTGGTATTATATGTATTTATTTTCATTTAAAAAAGGATACCCACTCAGATCTAATTCCATCCGTGAAACATTTTTGTTTTCATTTAACGTGTCAAACTTGAAATCTAATTAAGCTAATAAAAACAAGGAGACAATGACATATAACTTTAAAATTACTTTTTCGATTTGTTTTTTGGTGCAATAATTAGTTCTTTGTGTTCAAATTTGTTGCATAGTTGCGATATTTCATGGTCGAAAGAGTAAAAAATGGACTATTCCAGGATTCGAATCTCCATAAAAGCCAAGACAGTGGAAAATTGGCTTTCATTTCCAACTATGTTGCTAATGTTCTAACTTTGTGATTGGTCCATTATGTTCCTAAGCATCCTTGGATTTGCTTTCCCAATGAATTTGTTGTTATCCTATCCTGAGCATTATTCTCCAATCACATGGCAGGAAAAAAAAAAAGAGAAAAATATTAGTTCTCAGAGAATTATTGGTTAACAATTGTTCATAGCATTCAAAATTACGTGAGAGGGGTCAGTGCTGTTGGGGTCTAGTACGGTTTGGTCCGCTCATTATACTTTACCATTATTTAGTGTATAATTACGTTACACTATTATATTCGGGTTAGTGGTATATATAAATAAAATATTTGACATATATCTAGTACAAAATTATAATGTATTTGTATATAAAAAATTTAAACATATACAATAACTGGATAAATCACACGAAATACAATTATATTGAGTCCTTGTCACAAAATTACAATATTTGTCACCTATTTTCTTAATATTTCTTATTAGATGCCTTTGCAAATGTATGACATGGACCAAAATATATCCATGGGAATTCATATTGACATGCAAAATGTCCGAACAAGATACAAATTAATTAAGATGATCACACCAATTATTTTATTTTTAAACTCCTCTACCTTGCTCTGCCAATGTTAAATACAAGCATGCAACTCCCTTCTCAATTGTGACAAGCCAAAAAGCCTAGTAAACTATCTACCTTACAAGAAATGGGAGAGATTCAACCCAAACCACATGCCCTCCTGTTACCTTATCCTCTCCAAGGCCATGTCATACCTTTCATTCACCTAGCCACAAAACTTGCATCAAATGGCTTCATCATCACCTTTGTTATTACAGAATCGATACACCACCAAATAACGAGATCCAAAAACCAAACCAACCACTGCAAAGAAGGCGGCATCAACATCTTCGCCGAAGCACGAAAATCAGGGCTGGACATAAGATATGCAACTGTGAGTGATGGATTTCCACTTGGATTTGATAGATCACTCAACCATGATCAGTTCTTTGAAGGAATTGTTCATGTTTTCTCAGCTCATGTCGATGAAATTGTGGGGAAGTTGGTTCAGTCTGACCCTCCAGTTAATTGTCTGGTTATTGATACTTTTTACGTATTTGCATCACCAATTGCCAGGAAGTATAACCTTGTGAACATTTCTTTCTGGACTGAACCAGCTCTAGTTTTCACTCTCTATTATCACATGGACCTATTGAGGATAAATGGTCACTACGATAACTATGGTATTTCCTCTATCTCTCTCTGGTTGCATGCATCTTAAATAATTCTTACCTAGTAGAACTGTATATTATATATTCTGCTAGTATTGTAAGGGATAAGCATATGCATAGGACAACAAGACTATATCAACCACAGAATGAAGTATATATACCACTCATTCATATGGACATATTAATTCAGGTTTCTTATAGCAAAAAGAATCTTTTTCTGCAGTTTCTGCGTTAGCCTTGCCTCCCTGTTATCAACTTTTTGGACTAGACTGCTGTACACCCTTTAAAATTTGGTGTTTATTTCATAGATAAATGTGAGGAAACTTATTCTTTTTTTCTTTTTGAAAGTTATTTCGAAAGAACTTGGTCCATACAACAGGTCATGAAGAAAAAGAGTGGAGGTGGGTAGCTTCAAAAACTACTGGGAATATCTATTTTTGGAATAGTAAGAGGTGATGTGAGAAAGTGACACAAAGGAATCCTCCCTTGCTTGATAACGTAGCAAACGAATATGGTATACTCAAGTCAATAGATATATAATGAACTTTTAAGTTAAAAAATTCCAATTACATAGAAGTTAATTTTTTCGAGATATAAGTTCATTGTAGATTAATATCAAGAAATATGTAAAAACCGACAAAACTTTTACTATAAAAAGAGTATTTCTAATTATAGGAAAAACCTCAAAGTAGTTAAACTTATCTAAAGCCTGATATATATATGGAATTCTAAGTGCTCATGGTCTATTCTCTTGTTCCTTAACTAGATAAACGAGAGGACATCATCACATACATACCAGGGGTGGAGTCAATAAAGCCAACCGATCTGACATCTTATCTTCAAACTGATCCAACCACAGTGGTGCACCGGTTAATCACCAAAGCATTTGTGGACATTAGAAATTCGGACTTCGTAATATCCAACACTATAGATGAACTCGAACCACAAATAATCTCGGTTCTACAAGAAAATCAACCTTTCTATTCAATCGGACCAATTTTACCCACCGGTTTGACCAAAAGTTCGGTTCCGGTGAGCATGTGGTCCGAGTCGGACTGTGGCCCGTGGCTCGATACAAAACCTAAGGGCTCGGTTTTGTATATTTCCTTTGGCAGCTATGCTCATACTAGTAAACATAACATTGTGGAGATAGCTCATGGTTTGCTTTTAAGTGAGGTAAATTTTGTTTGGGTTCTTCGGCCTGATATTATAAGCTCAGAGGAAGCCGATTATCTTCCAACCGGATATGACCGATTGATAGAATATAGTGGCATGATCGTGCCATGGTGCTCGCAAGTTGATGTGCTTTCTCATCCAGCAGTCGGAGGGTTTTTAACGCATTGTGGATGGAACTCTATATTGGAGAGTATATGGTCTGGTGTTCCAATGATTTGTTATCCATTATTGACCGATCAATTCACAAATCGCAAATTAGTGGTGGATGACTGGAAAATTGGGGTTAATTTACACGATAAAAGGTCGGTTACACGCGAAGAGATTGCTGAGAATATTAGATGTGTGATGAGTGGGAAATCTTCAGATCGATTTAAGCAAGAGATCAAGAAAGTTAAGAAGACATTGGAAAATGCATTAGCAAGGGGGGGTTCGTCACAGAAAAATCTGAACCAGTTTACTATGGATGTGAAAAAGAAAATTCGAAAGAATCAATAGTGGTTTGCTATCAAGTTTGAAGATCAATCTTGATTTGTTTAGCATAGGAATAAGGAGTCAAAATTTGCCACTCCGACTTCCCATTTAGTTTCTTGAACGGGTATCCTTTGTATTGAGTTTGTCAGGTCACTATTTCAAATTAGTAGTTTATTTGGCGCAAACATTTTTTGTTACTTTATGTTCTTCCAACTTTACCTTCATAAAATTCACTTATTACTTTACTATCTAAACACAAATTATTAAAATAACTACCTGTAACTATTTTTAATCATAACTCATATAAATACATCTTGACAAAATGACTAACTCTAGGCATTGTAACTATTAAAGTAACCATTATTTGATGAGAAAAAAGGTTAAAATACCACTATTTACTTTAGTAATTAAAGTTTTATATAAAATTAATTCATAAAAAATTATTTCTGAATTGCACACATATACCAACTTAATAATCCTGATACCAAATTAGTAAGATATTATTAACTAATTCTTAATAATCCTCGTACCAAATTAGTTGTCGCAGTGTGACAAACAAGCTCCGAATACTCCAGGATTCAAATGTTTCGGTTAGTTTCGTGACATTTGGAATTCAAAATTAGTCTCATACGTGTTTTGGTTACTTGAAATGTAAAGGGATCCAAAGTTTTGCCTCAAATTACTAGGGGACATGTTTGTGAAAGACTTATGCAAGTTAATTAAAATCATAAATCACATCGACTGGACATTTTATGGTATGATGATGATTTGCTAATGTGATTCATTATTCTTCTGATCAGTTTTGTCCTTTTCCAAAGATTAAAAGAGGAGGTCCTTGTCAATTTGTCATGTCCTGTACTCCAGTTCGTGGATGCTGATTGATTTATGTGTATTCGTCGGGGTTCATGCAGGAGTTAATAATTGTGTTAGGATGATTATAGGTGTTCGTATAGAAAGCTGTCTAAGCATAATTTGCTTAGCAGCATAATTATAGGAGATTTGTTTAGTATAATTATAGTCTTATTATAGGAGATTTGTTTAGCATAATTGTAGCATAATTATAGAAAAGTTGCTTGGTATAATAGCACATATTTTGGTGTATAAATGGATGCTGTATCCTGTACTAAAAATTTAATATACACAATTCTTCTAAAAAAAAAAGCACATATTTTCATGTATAAATAGATGTTATATCCCTGTACATAAAATATAATATACACAATTCTTCTCTAAAATATAATATCCCTGTATCCCTGTACATAAAAAAAATTAAAAAAAGTTATATCCCTGTAAAATAATATCCCTGTATCCCTATACATAAAAAAATGTTATACCCCTATAGATTTTTTTTGAGAAGAATTGTGTGTATTATATTTTATGTACAGGGATATAACATCCATTTATGCATGAAAATATGTGCTATTATGCTAAACAAATTTCCGATAATTATGTTACAATTATGCTAAAAAAATCTCCTATTATTATGCTATAATTATACTAAGCAAATCATCTTAGACAGCTTTCGATGCTAACACCTATAATCATGCTAACAAATTGAAAGGCTTCACCACTCTTAGACCCCATTGCCAGCCGGGGTATACAGCTTTTTGCCCCACATGAGGACTTTTCTACCTGCATTTTGCCCACACTGAGTAATAATCAGGCATAGAAGGACTCATTATTTATTTCTCTAGCAACCAAACAACTTAGGAGAATAAATGTAGGACAGAAAGTTGTGCGGTCATTTTCAACTTCTTGTTTGTTTGTGCATCTTATTGCACCCATCATCAAAGCTAACTAATTCAAGGACAAGTTATCTTATCATCTAATCTGTCATTTTATTGAGTAAATGCCACATCCATCGCATGTTGATGTTGATTCGAGCAAGTTGGCGAGATTGGAGAGTTGCAAAAGACAGTGGCATTTTTGGATTTGAAGGGCAGGCTGATTTCGTCTGGCTATAATAGAATTACTTCATGGAGCTTGGTAGGTGGAATATGTGACTTGGACATTGACACTTCTCCTGTCTTGTGCATGGTGGTTGGTGGAGATCAGAATATACTCCAAGCTAAGAATCAGCAACGCATATCGAAGCTTCATTCTTGCACTTTGGTTGCAGAGTATTCCCAACGAAAATGGTTTAGTTTCTGTTTTCTTTTGCCATGGTTTTAATTTGCAGGACAAGAGATGAGGAAAGGGTAGGAAAAATGCAAGAAAACGTTTCAACATTTGCATTAATCAAATACATGCACATAGAGCAAAGCATAATTGATCTTTCTTTAGTTTCACACACTTTGGCTAGCGATGGATCGAACATTACCTGTTATTGCTCCCTTAAATTCTGCAAAATTTATTCTGCGAGTATTAATTTTGGATGGCAATTAGTTACAGCTCTTAATTTTCACTACTTTTAACCAGCTATACTAAGAGGCAAGAATTATGGCCGTTAGGCATACGGAAGTTTGAGAATGAAGTGAGTACAAAATCATAAGAATTAGTTTAAAACTAATTACATATAATGGGACATAAACACCAGACAGAAAAAGATAGGATATTGTTTATTTCCTTCCAAAACTTCCAGTTTATGTAGACTTGTGGTTAACATATTTATTTATTTTTATCAATTTTTTCAAAGAAATAATTTTCAAAAAATTGGTAAATAACACTTATTAGGATATTCAGATCCCTTCAAGTTTGAAAAGTTACAAATATCTTACTTAGTATTCTGAAAAAAGAAATTGTATATGCTGGATTTGTTGTGTTCTAAAAGATATTACATTTTTTCTCAATTTTTTTGGTATTATCTGTATCTTCCCTTTAGAATAAGAATTTCACATTGTCTTTTTCTTTAGAAATTAACCTGAGATTCACAATAGCTCCCTGATGCAATACAACGCCAATCTTTACTCTTGTAAGGTAGGTGACTTACTCTCACTCTACAAATTCTGTAGGAGAGAGACGCCACTCCTAAATTTTAATCTCACGATGAAATATCAAATCCCAATACTTCTCTAAATTAATAGAATTTGTGTAATCTCAAAGTTATTAATTGAGCAAATTATTCGGATGACCACTGAACTTTTGGAATCGTTGAGTTTAACCATTGAACTATTAAAAGTTTGGTTTTGATCACTGAACTATCTAAAATTTAAATTTTAGGTCATTCCGTCAACTTTAATCGTTAACCATGCCTCTTTTTTTGTCTCGTGAATCGTGCGAACACTCAAATTTGTTATGTTTAACGATTAAATCTAACGGAATGGCTCGATATCTAAATTTTATATAGTTTAGTGGTTAAAACCAGACTTTTAATAATTTAATGATCAAAACTCAACGATTCTAAAAGTTTGGTGGTCATCCAGATAATTTGCTCTTATTAATTTATAGAGGTTTTACTATATAATAATAATATTTTCAGCGTCATGTGGTTATCCAATTAGAGAATGAAAACCTTATAATTCCAGTCCAAAATGAAGCCGCCGGCGCAACTATAAAATACTCTGTCTCCATGAACTAAAACGAGCAAAATCTTTTTTTTTTTTTTTAATTTTAAAACTTGGTTTCAATTGCCGTGGGTGTTTTAAAAAAAAAAAAATCATTCCAAATCCGGTTTTGAATTCTCATACCCCATCCCCACCGCTAAATAGAATATATCACAGCCTTGCACTTTATTTTGGATAGCTACTCCTGAGTTGGGCACTCCTACCCTGCAGAAGCGATGCCGTCGATGGTGGAGGATGAAGTGGCCAATAATGGTGGTTGGGAGGAGTTGCTGAGATCGAAAGAATTCGATTGAGAACAATGCTGGTGGTTGCTACTGGATAGGGAATAAACTCTTAAAGATTAGAATTCTACATGGTTATTAAAAATTATAGAAGCAATAAATTTTGGAGTTGAATTGCTTTTGGAATAGTTTTTGAAGAAATGGTTATTTTGGCCGAAGTTGCAGTTGCCTGGATCTCTGACCAGTCCATTCTTTGAATAATCGTATGATTTAGTTATTGTAACTTTCTTTTGTAGTTTCTCTAGGATGGAGTCCAGAGCTGGTCTTTCGACATTGCTTTAAATTGTAAATCTTTCTTGCTATATATTTCAATATATTGCGAACTTGCCACCCAAAAATGGCAAAAAAAAAAAAAAAAGGTCTAGGCAGCTTATAAGTTTAGAAGAAATGCACAGTACAGGTAACATGGTTCCAAGATCTTTGTCAACAGTTTCTAATCTGACGAAGATAAATTTATTAGTATCTGCCAATTTTAAGTCAGTTTGAAAGTTTTCTGCTAATTTGGTTCTTTAAACACATATTCCTTATGTTTTTTCCCATTACTTTAATTTCTCTTTTGGTCATTAGTTAATTAACTTTTTTATTAGGAGTTCTATAATTCCTCTAATTTTTCCATTTCTCTACTCTGATAAGTAATTTGTTTAGTTATAATTATCACTTCTAAAACTTTGGCGATTTCATTTTTTATCATGAAATTCTTGCTTGAATATAAAATGTTACTCCTACTGTTCCACTTTGATAGTCCAATTAATCTTTTGTTTACGGAAATTTCTCTAGTTATTAATATTTCCACTAGATATTCTAAGAGTTCAGGTAAGTCATGAATTTTAAAATCATTTTTTTTGGTGCGTTTGATAAAACTGAAGTATGAAATCTGAATCTATTAAATTATTGAATTGTTAAATATTAAATCTAATACATTTGAGTGCATATCACATTCAGTGATAAGTAAATAGCTTATCACTTAATTTTGAGAAGAAGTGTTGCCTAGAAAATTCAGTGCCAATTCAGATATTCAATATTTGGTTATCAAATGATAAGATTTGAATCCATTAAGTTTAAGTATTGAATTGAGTTATCAAACAAGTCTTTCTAAGATTATATATTCCTTCCTTAAATTTGCCACTTAGCTTCTTACCTTTTTAAGCATTGCATCTTAAAGAACCACTGAACGCAAGGATATGGTAAATTTTATCCCAAAATATTGCAATTTCTATTGTTCTATTGCTGCTTTACTCAATGGAAAAGTAGAAGCGAAAGAAAAAAAAATAGAAGGAAAAGAGAGATCGAAGAGAGGAGCCACTAAAGCAATTATGCTGTTATATCACTAATCAGAACAAATATATGAACGAGAGTAATTCATTCACTACTTCATTTAAGAAACCCTTTTCGGCTAATTAGTAAGACAAAAGTTAAGGGGAAACGATAATGATTAATGCTTGCGGCTTGCCAATCGACCAATTTTTTAGCACTTGTAAAACAGAATAATGTATTAACTGGAATACACTGAAAGAGAATATAGTCTTATAAAAGATCATATGAGATAAAAAAAGAATGGAAGATAGTTTCCACTCATGAGTCATTGGAACTTTTCTATAGAGGATTCTTCCCCAATCATTCCAGTGCAATGAACGGATACAAAACTGGTTGATTTTTACATATTGCAACACAAATTGCCAATGACCTGGCCACCATCAAGCCATTCAGGCTTGGTGGGGTGGGAGGCAAACCCATCAATTGTTACAGTATGTGGCTCTCCAACAAATGCAGACGGGTGTGTAGTATATCCGTCTGATCCGATCAGTCCCCGTCGGCTCTCCCCATAGGTCCAGTTGGGTTCCCCCTTAAAATAGGTTAGAGTAGAAATAGGAGTAGGTGTAGAATAGACTATTACCGACTGTCGAAAAAAAAAATACAAATTGCCAGCACAAAAAACAATTTAAGGTGACCACACCAACTATTAATCTTTTATTTTGGCTCTTCCAATGTTATATACGAGCTAATCTTCTCAATTGTAACAGGCCTGATAGGGTATAATTTGTTAGTATTTTTATTATTAATTTTCCCTTCTATCCCTGACAAATATTGTGTTAATTGCTGATATTTACTCATATTTGGTATTTGGAATCAATTTCAGGAATGAAGCAGAAAACTACCAAAAAGGATGGACTTTGTGAAAAATATGGAGACTTCTAAGGGTTTCAATCCTTGGGCCCTTGAATTGGTGGGGGACCACAAGCTAGTGAAAGGCATTTGGTCATTTGGGCTTCAAAGAAAGCAACGAGACTTGGAACAAGAAGTACTTGGGAGGCTTTGTCCACATGTGTGGGGACCACCTAGATAGCTTTTAGTCATCTTTCTTTTGTTGCTTTAAAAGGGGACAACATACAGAAGCAAAAGATATCTAGGGCTTTAGTTTTAGTTTTTTAGTTTAGTTCTAGTTTTCTTTCTTTGGACTGGCCTCTGACACACGCCAGGTATTCGACAATATTCCCCAACGGGGAGATTTTCTCATGAGGCGTGGTTAAGCTTTTCTAGTCAAGGGGACAACTAAAGATTTGGTTCAACAATTACTGTGAGATCTAATTTATTTTAATTGCTTCCTTAATTTATTGGTATTTATATGTTTCCTGCTTTTAATTGCTATAGCTCGTGTGAGTGATTGAATAGATGCGCAATATTTAATTATTCATATAGGCTATTTTTGCTAAATAGGGGTAATTGAATCCGTAATTGTTCGTTATCCCTATCTCAGTAGCAACTGGCGTAATTGGGTTTATGACAGGGGAACATACGATCTAATTTAAACAAACCCTCGTAGCGTGTTTGTTAGTTAGGATTGGGCCTTTCTAATTATTAATGCAAATCTAGAAAATTAAATCCTACGGTCGTACCTAGGGTTGTTTCCTGATTAGAGAAATAGTCAACGGTCGTACCTTGGCTATCGACAAATTAAGGAAGGGTTGGTTGTTTATCGCGTGCATGACAACTATAACTAATCTATTAATAAATGTGGAATTATCTGTGAATCAATGATCAGTGCCTGAACCATTTCTGAAGTGTACCCTTGGCTAGAGTTTCTCCAATAATTATTCCTTTTATTTATTTTCTGCATTTAATTTATTTAGTTAGCATTTAATCCAAAACCCCCCATACCTTGGACTCTAGAAGAAACGAATTATCCCCAATCCCTGTGGATTCGACCCTACTCACCGCTATATACAAAATCGGTATTTTTCTCGAGTAGGTACTTATTATTGCACAGGTTCGGCACCTGTCAATTTTTGGCGCCGTTGCCGGGGACTGGTGTCAGATTAATTTGTTTCTTTTCGAGTTCACCTTGTTTTCATTTTTAATTTATTTTTCTCTTATTTTTTTATTTTTTATTTTTTTTTTATATATAGCTTATGGCTTCTAACACTCCGTATTTTGGTGATATAATGGATTTTGTTTCCGGGGAAGGCGATGAGACTAGTTTCTTTTCTAAGTTTGCATATTCAGAGGCACTGAACTCTATTAGAGAAAGAATGGCTGCTGCAACCTGTAAAATTTATTATGTCAGGGATCATTCAACCGGTATGTGCCCCGAATATCAAGATAATCTGAGTGTCCCCCTCAATAATTATGGAGATTTTTCACCCTGGTCTCAAACGTGGTATGACCCTAATCCAAACGGGTATGATCAAGGATGGTGGGATAACTCCAGTTATGATTATACAACAGGGCCAATGAATTTTCAGCAGTATGAGTCTCAAGAATCATCATCTATGTCAGGTATATCTCTTGAAGAAATAGGTGAATCAATAGCTATTAATACATATCAATTCCAACAGGAGACACAAAGGAGAAATGAGATGATGAATGAGGCAATGAGTAATCTGGAAGATCAAATATGTCTATTGACATCCAGAATAAATCGATTGGTGGCTTCTCAAATTGAAGAATTGCCCTCGAAAACCATTGTTGATTTTGAAGAAAATAAGAGTGCAATTTGCTTGACTAGTGATGAGGAGATGCAAGAGTGTCAAAATGAGAGATCTACAGATGCAGTTGAAAAAGAAGCCGAAAATGAAGAAATGGAACCCCAACCGCAACCCATCCAAGTGAATGAATCCAGTGGACAATCTCCAAATGCGGTGACATCTTCTCCACTCCTTAATCAATATTTTCCTGACTCCTATTCTTCAACTCCTGTTACTGAAATTGATTTTATTATACCAGAAAATTTAAAATTTCATGACAGGAATAAGTTAAGAGTGGAGATGGCAAAATATCTTGAACCAATGAATGCGTGTGATGGAGGAGTGAGTGGAGAATGCAGATCATTGTTGACTTATTTGGCGCCCTCAACTACTCCATGGAAGACCGTAACTCGTGTGCTCAAAGATTACTCCATCTATGAGGGTTACCAGGATCATATTGAAGATGAAGCATTGAAGCGAGCTACGCGATTTTATCCTCCATGAATAAACAGGCTATGTCTAGCCAAAGACATTAAAGAAAGGCGCTCGTTTGGGAGGCAACCCGAATATTGATTTTATTGGTTTTAGTTGATTTTATTGGAGGCAACCCTAATATCCCCTCCACTGTGACCAGAAAGTGAAATCTTGGCGTGCCCGCGCGGTGTTTGCGTTTTCTGAGACCAGAGGACGAAAACCAATCTTGGCGTGCCCGCGCGGTATTGGACGACCCAAACCATGTTTTTTATCCAAAAAAAAAAAAGTTATTATTATTATTATTATTGTTTATTATTATTACTTTCAAAAAAAAAATAATTTCAGATTTCAGATCTACGTTCGGATAGTTTTTGAAAAAAAAAAAAATTTTCATTTTTTTTCATTTTTTTTCTTCTTTTTTCTTTCTTTCCTTCTTTTCTTCTTTTTTTTTTCTTCTCCTTTCTTTCTTCTTTCTTCCCCGCTGCTTTCTCTTTTCCCCTTTTCTTTTCTTCTTCACCCATTCACCCAACATACCCACCTGTCCGCCGCCATCTCTCTCTCTCTCTGCGCGCTTCCGCCACCAAATCTCTACCCCTCCCACGCAGTTCCAGCGACCAGGCCACCATCGCACGACGCCTGCTTCAGCCGCCGCTTCTTTCACCGCAACCATCGACCCCACCCCACCACCAGCTCGCGGCGAACTTCGGCCGCAACCTCCTCAGTCGCGCGACTGCTGCTAGCGCGCGCAACCCCAGCGCGCAGCCGCCTGCCGATCTGCCCCACCTTGCGCGCGCGGCTTCTCTCTGCCCAGCTCCACCTCGACCTCACTTCATTGCACGCTGCCCTAAGCCCAACGCTGCAGCCTCCCCTGCGCAACCCCCTCCAGCCCGCCGCACTTCGCCAGCCGCGCCACTAACTCTCCACCGGCCCGCGCCGTCTTAGCTTTCCTCTGTCCCTCGCGCGACCCCCTCGACACTTCGCCAGTCCACGCGAGTCAGCCAGCAACAGGCAGCTATTTCCAGTCCACCAGCAGCTTCCCTTTGTGCGCGCAGCTCTGCGCAGGTCAGGCGGCAGCAGGCTAGCGGCCATGCACCCGTGGAGCTCAGCGGGCCCTGTCCAAGCACGTGCGACGTACGCGCGGTGCCTTTTTCCGGAGGAGTCTCTCCAAGACTTCTGGTGATTTCTTTTTCAACTTCATGTTACTTAGCTAGGCCAGAATTTTTAATTTTTGTTTAGAGATGACGGATTTTTACTTTTTAGCTGAGGCCAGATTGTCAATTTTACGCTGATTGTTCCCATAAATTAAGTTGGTTGCTAAGTTGATTGTTTGGGATTTCTCAGTGAATTGAGTTTGCCGTTTGATTTAATTCTTCTCTGTGCGTACACCAGTGGTACTGGTTGTGGTAGTTTGCCTAACATTCATTCATTCTCTTTGGTTGGCTGCTTGATTGAAAGCTCAGAGCTTGTGACTAAGTTGTTATGGCCTATATTCTGACCTGCTCTTACTGGACTTGCTGAATTCTTGGGGGCATTTGTTGGGATTTTGGGTGGCTATGAGTCCATTTGCTGAAATTCGTTGCTTTGTTTAATCAGTCGCATTGCTCCTAGTTTGCTTGAGTGAAATTGGTTGGACGTCCTTTGCCTGTGGAGTTTAACTGTTACATTGTTTGGAGTGGTTTTCCGGTACTGATTGACTTGTTGGGTTTAAATTGCTCAGGGCTTTAAATTGCTAATTTGGTGAGCCATTTATTATGCATTACCCTTTTGAATTGGGAGATACCTGTGCTTATTGGGTTGATTGTTGACTTCATTAGAGGATATGGATTTCTACTGATCTGCATTTACTTGTTCCTCTATATGTTGGCAATTTTGTTTCTATTGATTGGGTTACTTGTTAGCGGCAATAGTGAGATCAAGGTTCTTTTCTGGGTCCAGAACCTCTTGACCTTAGCCTACTCCAACCCAACTCAACCATTCCCCGCCTCACTCACTGCTGTGGCCCCGCCATGGTCCCCGTGATTTCAGGGAAGTACTGTTGCTCTTTTGCTTACTATTATTGTTTATTTATCACATTGAGGGCAATGTGTGAATTAGGTGTGGGGGGATCAGTTGGGGTGCTAGTATTTTTGTTTTTAGTTCCTAAAGGCTTTTCCTTTATTTTTAGTTTGATATTTATCTCCCTTTTCATTTATTTTCTTTTCTTTTCTTTTCCTAGTGGTCAGTTCTTATTTGAATACCAAGTTTGATGTTGGATTGTTGTCTCTAATTCTGCTATTGCCAAGTGTTATTAACAAAAGGATATTAAATTAATGTGGTTGAGTTCATGAATATCTCTCTGGTGAATATCGGTAATTGCTTGACTTTTCCAATTTTTGGTTAACTTTTCTAGGCATAGGGAATGATAGTTGGCATTTTTTATGTGAATTGGTCCAGTTATTAATTTTAGTTCTCCGTATTTGGAAATTTGAGGCTGGCTGCTGTTATTTTTGTGTTATTTTTAGTTATTGTGGTATGTTATCGTAAATAAGAGGTGACTGTACTCCACTAGTTGTTACTACTGAGTAACCGGGGATCTTCACCTAAAGTGTCGATTCTCGCATCAAAAGGTAGTAGTTACTATGAGTGCGTGGTCCCGTAGCAATTAGAGCTGAGTAACCGGGCTCCTCCATCTATCAAATGTTGGGGTTCGCGTCAAAAGGTTCTAAGGGCTATAGACTAAGTCTTTTGTTACTCAAAAAAAAAATGAAAAAAGAAACCAAAAAAAAAAAAAATAAATAAAATAAAGATTGTGTTAGTATGTGAATAAGTCAGCTCGCCGGTTTGTGATCTTAATGTCGAGATTTTGGTTAATAGTTGGACCATTTGCTGATAAATGTGAGCAACCATTCCTTTTTCTTAGATTAGTTTGCTTTAAATTGGAGGAGTTGGTAGTTGAGAAGCTAACCGGAGTGGTTTTTCTTGGATCTTAACTGTGATGCTTGATATATGTTTTTCTGGGTATCTTGGCAATATGATAGTTAGAGCAATAGCCATTGTCAAATTTTGGTGTTCAATTGCGGTTCTTATGCTTGAGGGCAAGCATGATTTAGGTGTGGGGGGAATTGATAGGGTGTTAATTGTTAGTTATTTTATTGTTAATTTTCCCCTTTATCCTTGCCAAATATTGTTTTAATTATTAATATTTACTTATATTTGGTATTGGACTCAATTTCAGGAAGTGAAACAGAAAACTACAAAAATGAGGGACTTTTTGGAGATAATTGGGATTTCAAACAACCGGGCCCACATGGTGCTACAAAGAGATTGCATTTCCTTTGCTGATTAGGAGATTGGAGTCCTACGGGCAATAGGAAACTAAAAGCAAGGAATTCGGTAGAGCCCCACTTTTGGTTTGATTCTCAATTTCAGCAGGGGACCACAGGGATAAGAAGCTTTAGTCATTGTTGGCTTTAAAAAGGAGACAAACGTACAGAGAACTCTTATCAATCAATAGTTTTAGTTTAGGCTTTTAGCATAGTTTTAGTTTTTCTTCTCTTAGCTCTTTCGCATGGTTGTTCTCCATTAATGGAGGACTAACCTCTTAATTCTAGTCAAGGGGACAACTGAAGACTTGGTTCAACAATTACTGTGAGATCGAAATTATTTTAATCGCTTCCTCATTTATTGGTATTTATGTGTTTCCTGTTTTTAATTGTTATAGTCCTTATGTATGATTGATTAGTGCGCAATAATTAATTATTCATATAGGCTATTTTGCTAAATATAGGTAATTGAATCCGTAATTGTTCGTTATCTCTATCTTAGTAGCAACTGGCGTAATTGAGTTTATGTCAGGGGAGCATATGATCTAGTTTAAACAAACCCTCGTAGCGTGTTTGTTGGTTAGGATTGGGTCTTTCTAATTATTAATGCAATCTAGAAATTAAATCCTACGGTCGTACCTAGGGTTATTTTTGGGTTAGAAAAATAGCTAACGGTCGTACCTTAGCTATCGAGAAATTAAGGAAGGGTTGGTTGTTTATCGGGTGCATGACAACTATAACTAATCTATTACTAAATGTTGGAATTATTTCTGCATCAATGATCAGTGCATGAACCATTTATGAAGTGTACCCTTGGCTAGAGTTTTCTCTTAATTATTTCTCTTAATCAATTATTTCCTGCAGTTAATTTATTTAGTTAGTATTTAATCCAAAAACCCCCCATACTTTGGACTCTAGAAGAAACGAATTATCCCCAGTCCCTGTGGATTCGACCCTGCTGACCACTATATACAAAATCTGTATTTTTCTCGAGTAGGTATTTATTATTGTACAGGTTCGGCACCTGTCAATTTACAATACTTAGAGAAGTTAACCAAAAAGTGCAAAAGTCACAAAATCTCAAATATTCACCAAAAAGATACCCTTAAACTCAACCATGTCATACTTAACACCTTAGGGTATAAAATCTTGGCAATAAAAAAACTTGAAACATCTAACCATCATTTATCAGGAACAATCACAAATATGCACAAAGATAGGCAGAAATTGGATAAAATTCAATAAAATCAAACAAAAAAATTCCAACAAAAATGCCTACACTTGCACTTTTTCAATAAAATACCAATATACTACTCCCCCCACACCTAAATCTTACATTGTCCCCAATGTAAGCAATAAAGAATAAAATTCAAAGCAAAAAGGAACAACGAAACTTCCCTGATCATCAAAAGGGGGTTGTGGCACAGCTGTAGGTGAGAGGCAAAAAACATGTAGAGCTCGATTGCAAAATTGATGACAATGAAGGTTATGATCGGCAGCTAAGGATGTCAGGTGGCTCACGATAGATGAGGAAGAATTACGCGCGATGAGCAGTGATAATCAGGAACTGACGACCCACGTTGAACAGTGCAACGGTGGCAGTGGAATTTGAAATCCTTTGGTTGCGGTCTTGCAGCTGGAAAAGAAAAGAAAGGAATAAAAAGGAAAGGGAGAGAAAAAGAAAAGAAAGGAATTTTTTTTTGAAACCACTGCGTTAGACATGGGCACGCCCAACCGGCCTTGAATCTTCTGACCAATCCACGGAAATTAAGATTCTTAAGCGTGACCACTTGGCTTGGGCACGCCTAACTACTAGAGAGTCTTCCGACCAATTTTCGAAAATTGAGTTCCTTAAGCGTGACCACCAGGCATGGGCACGCCTAACTACTAGAGAGTCTTCTGACCAATTTTTAGAAATTGAGTTCCTTAAGCGTGACCACCAGGCGTGGGCACGCTTAACTAATGGAGAGTCTTCTGCCCGCAGATGTGAATTGCCTTCCTTAGGCGTGACCACCTGGCGTGGGCACGTCTAACTGCCATATTCCTGCCACAAAAATAACAAATCACTAAATGCAACTAACACTTAATAAAAACTCCAAAAACATAAGAAAACTAAAACAAAGGCCTTGGGTTGCCTCCCAAGTAGCGCCTTTCTTTAATATCTTTGGCTAGACATTGCCATGTTTATTCACGGAGGATAAAATCGTGTAACTTGTTTTAGTGCTTTATCTTCTATGTAATCCTGATAGCTCTCGTAAATAGAGTAATTATTGAGCACACGAGCTACGGTCTTCCATGGACTAGTAGATGGCGTCAAACAAGTCAACAAGGATTTTAATTCTTCACTCACTCCTCCATCACGAACACTTATTGGTTCGAGATATTTTGCCATCACAGCTCTTAACTTATTCCTGTTATGAAACTTACAATCTTTAGGTATAATAAAATCAATTTCACTAATAGGAATTGAAGAATAAGAGTCAGGAGAATATTGATTAAGGAATAGAGAAGATGTCACCGCATTTGGAGATTGTTCACTGGATTCATTCACTTGAACCATTTGATGTTGGGGTCTTATGTCTTGCATTTCAACTTTCTTTTCAACTGCATCTTTAGATCTTTCTTCTTGAGATTCTCGCAGCACCATGTCATTCGTCAGGATAATTACACTCTCATCTTCCTCATGGTCGATAATAGTCTGTGAGGGCAATTCTTCACTCATTCGAGAAGTCAATTGCATTATCTTAGATGTCAATTGATCCATTTGATTTGCCAGGTCACGCATGCTTGCTTGTGTCTCCTGATGAAAATCTATTGTCTCTTGTTGAAATTGATGTACCTCCTGTTGAAGTAGATATGTGTTAGTAGCTAGTGATTCAACTATTTTTTCAAGAGACATACCTGACATGGATGATGGTTCTTGAGACTCTAGCTGTTGAAAATCTATTGGCCTTTGTTCATAATTAAAATTGGAATCATCCCACCATCCTTGATCATACCCGTTTGAATAAGGGTTATACCACGTTTGATATTGAGCCGAAAAGTTTCCAAAAGTATTTATTGGAGCACTTAGACCATCTTGAAATGCAGGGCATATGTCGGTTGAATGATCTGAGGCAAAATAAGTTCCATAATTTGCAACAGCCTATTGATTATTAGAAGAAACACGAGTCTCACAACCCCTTCTAGAAATAAAAATCCAATCTATTATCAAAATAAGGAATGTTAGCAGCCATAAACTATATATAAAAAAAATAAGAGAAAAATAAAAAAAAAGATGAACTCAAAAAAATAAATTAATCAGGCACCAGTCCCCGGCAACGGCGCCAAAAATTAACAGGTGCCGAACCTGTGCAATAATAATAAATAAAACCTAACTACCACTTGAAGCAGTCAATAATCAATTCTAATACTGGAGCAGGGACTCTAGGTGTGTAATGGGTTACTTGATTCACCCTGTTTTCGAAGAGTTTGCTTAATCCGATATACTTGAATTAATTATTTAACTGAATTCACTAACTAGTAGACAGTGGTAAGCAGGGACGTCTCCTCAAGGACTAGCGAGAAATTTGTTTCCTTTCGAGTCAAAATTAATGGGGGGTTTTGGGATTAAATGCCAACTAAATAAATTAAATGCAGAAAATAATTAATTAAAAGAAATAATTAGAGAAACTCTAGTCAAGGATACACTTCAGAAATGGTTCATACAACTGATCATCGATACAAATATAATTCCAATATTTATTAATAGATTAGTTATAGTTGTCATGCACGCAATAAACAACCAACCTTTCCTTAATTTCTCGATAGTTAAGGTACGACCGTTAACTATTTCTCTAACCCGGAAACAACCCTAGGTACGACCGTAGGATTTAATTTCTAGATTGCATTAAGATTTAGAAAAGCCCAATCCTAACTAACAAACACGCTACGAGGGTTTGTTTAAATTAGATCATATGTTTTCCTGACAAAAACTCAATTACACCAGTTGCTACCGGGACCAAAGTAATCGAACAATTACGGATTCAACTACCCCCAATAAGCAAAATAGCCTACGTGAATAATTAAATATTGCGCATCTATTCAATCATACACGATAGCTATAACAACAATTAAAAGCAGAAAACATACAAATACCAATAAATGGAGGAAGTTAAAATAATTTAGATCTCACAGTAATTGTTGAACCAAATCTTCAGTTGTCCCCTTGACTAGAAAACAGAGATTTAGCTACACATTTTCAAGGGGAATCCGCAGGACTCCCTTGATAACCATTGGTTCCTTCTCCACAAACTAACTAAGAGCAAGCCGAAATCAGCCGCAGCAAGTGACGGCCGTGTCTTCTACTTCAAAGAGTTCCTCCCGAATTTGTTGCTGCCCCAACTCTTAATCAAGCGAGATCCGGCCTTCTTTTTTTCCCAAAGAATCACGACTCTTTCCTTGTTTTTTGGCTCAAGTCCTAATCAAACGGGAATCTGGCTTCCCTTATTCTTTTTATTTCCTAATTGAAGTCTATTACCAAATAAAACTAGTCTCCTAAATAGGAAAAGAAACCATAAAAGAAAATATTCCAAGTTTTCTAATCCAATATTAAAACTACTAATGAAGATTAAAATCTTCAAAATCTTACTTCAAAAATTGCCTTGAATTCGACTCGGACTTGGAAACCAATCCCAAACGTGCCACTATCCAATGAATTGGAAAATTGTCACTTTTAATCACGTTTTGCTCCTTTTCCTACAATTGGCACCATTAACCAAATATAAGTAGAATCCGACAATTAAAATAATATTTGGCTAAAATCAAGGAAAGAATAATTATAAATTTAGTAACAAATTATGACTTATCACCAGCCTATATCCTGACTTAACCGTATACATTCCAGTGTTCGAAAAAACCCAGAATATTCTATCATTGCTAGGCTCCTCACTAAGTGGAATACTTAGTATCTTCCTTCCTACTTCCTTATCAAACACCTGTGCAATCACCTCCTTGTCCCACACTCCCCCCTTAATAAGATCACTCACTTTCTGTAACTCAATACCCTTCCCCCTCCTTGTTTGTACTTTTCTATTTTCAGTATCTGGAATCCATCTATCCTCCTATATATTTATAGATTTACCATCTCCCACATGCTTCCTCAATCCCTCCTTTAGTATATCCTTTGCCTGCAGCAGACTCTTCCAGCACCATGAGTCTGCATCATGACTCTTTGTCCTTCAGATTGATGTCCCCTTAAAATACCCGGCCTTTAGAATTTTACTCATCAGTATGTTGGGATTCATCAAAATTCTCCATAGCTGCTTTGCAAGCAAAGCCAAGTTGAATTCATGTAGCTCTCTAAACCCCAAGCCCCCTTCTGCCTTTACCTCAGTCATCTTACTCCAGCTCAACCAGTGCACCTTATTCTCCTTTTCGTTTTGCCCCCACCAATACTTTGCCATTTCAGAGCAAATCTCCTTGCACAGCACTTTTGGAAGGAGACAGGAGGACATGACATAAGTAGGCAGAGCCATGATGATAGCTTTCAATAATACCTCCTTCCCAGCAGGACCCAGTAGTTTTTCCTTCCATCCTTTCAGCCTGGTTATTGTTTTTTGCCTTATAAAATAAAAAACCTGTCTCTGTGATCTACTAATAACCAATGGTAATGCCAAGTATTTGCTTTGTGAAACCTGCTGCATTCCCCTCAACACACTCAGTACCTCCACCTGCTGTCTTCGACCCACATTTCTGCTGAAAAACAGAGAGGACTTCTCCATGTTAATCAACTGGCCTGAAGCCTTCCTGTACACATCTAGTATCCTCCTTTGCTGGCCTGCCTTCCCCCCACTTGCTTTGCAAAAAATCAGGGAGTCATCTGGAAAAAATAAGTGAGATAGACAAGGAGCCCCTCTAGCAATTCTCAAACCTGTCAAATTGCCTTGGCTGTTAGCTTGTTTGATCAGGGATGAGAAACCTTCAGCACAGATCAGAAAAAGGTAAGGAGACAAAGGATCCTCCTGTTGAAGACCCCTAGCAGGTCTAATGAAACCAGTTTTTCCCCATTAATGTTTACAGAATATGTTACACTTGTAATACATTCCATAATCCATTGAATCCATCTAAGACAGAAACCCATTTTTTCCATAAGTTTTGCTAGGAACCCCAATTCCACTCTATCATAAGCCTTGGACATATCTAACTTGACAGCTATATAACCATCCTTTCCAGTCCTTTTGTTTTTTAAAAAATGAACACTTTCATGAGCAATCAAAACATTGTCCAGAATCTGTTTGCCTGGAACAAAGGCAGACTGAGAATCACTAATGCAATGATTCAGGACACTTTTAAATCTGTTAGTAAGCACTTTGGCAATGATTTTATATGAAACATTACACAAGCTAATAGGTCTGTATTCTGTGACTGAAGTAGGGGAATCAAGTTTGGGAATCAGACCGATCAGGGTCTCATTAATAGATTTCAAAAGGAAACCAGAATGAAAGAAACTTTGGACAGCGTGAACAATATCAAATTTAACAATTTGCCAAAACTTTTGAAAGAAACAAGGAGACATACCGTCTGGTCCACGAGATTTGTTTAGTTGCATTGAAAACACTGCCTGATATGTCTCCTGTTCTGAGACTTCCCTAGTGAGCTTCCTGTTCATCTCAGCTGAGATAGTCTGTGGGATTCCTTGCAACACTTCTGCAAATTCCACAGGATTATTTGAAGTGAAAATTTGCTCAAAGTAGTCTAAAATCTCTTCTTAGTTTCCTCCTCACTTCCACACCAATCCTCATTCCTTCTCTTCAACACTCTAATCCTATTTGCTTTCCTCCTACCAGCCACAGTAGCATGAAAATAACCAGTGTTTTTGTCCCATTTCTTTAACCATTTTAATCTTGCCTTCTGGCTCCAAAATAATTCCTCCTTTTTATAGGCAGTAGCCAATTTCCTCTTCAACCCCAATAGTTTAATCCTAAAGCCACTTGGCCTGTTCAACTTAACCTTTCTTATTTCCATTTTAACCTGCTCTATCAACTTCTCACATTACTGAAGCTTCTTCTACTCCAACTCAGGAGATCCATTCTTACTTTTTTGATTTTACACCGGACCTTATATAGTCTGGATCCCTGTTGGTGCTCCCCCCAATCTTTCCCCACCACCTTCTTTATATCCTTGTTCAGTAGCCATCTTCTATCAAACATAAATCTTTTCTTCCACTTCTTCCCCCTGGATTTGTATCCAACACCAACATATAATGATCTGAAGCCTCAGTTTCCACATGCAAACACTTTGCCTTATCCATCTTTCTTATCCATTCCTTGGTTCCCATAATCCTATCAACCTCTTTTTTACCTCTCCTTCATTCCTCCAGTTATTACACCATGTCCAGGGAACTCCTTCAAAACCAATGTCCACCAATTCATTATTGTTGATGAAGGAGTTGAAATCTTGGAACCTCACCTCAGCTCTTAGATTACCTCCCCACTTTTCCCCATTAGAAGTAATATCGTTTAGGTCTCCCATGATTGCCCAATGCTCCCCCCACAAAACACTTCTTCTGTGAATTACATTCCACTGTTCTTTCCTGATCCCTACATCTGAACTAGCATATGCACATATGCACCACCAATCAAATCCAAATTTTGAGTCCTCTATCAATAGTTCTATAGTGAAACTGGTAATCAACACTCTTTTCACCTTCAATTCCTGCTTTCAAATCACAGCCAAACCCCCTGTCCTGCCAACTGGATCCACCACAAAAACCTTGTCAAACCTAATCCATTGCATCACAGTATTCAAATAACTTTTTTTTCTTTTTTGTTTCTGATAAGAATACTAAAGAAGGAGAGTGGAGTCTCACGACCTCCTTCAGTTGGGGAACTGTCAAGGGGCTCTTCACACCTCGACAGTTCCACACCACAGCCTTCATTTGGGTGTTGGAGTCCTATTAAGGGAGGACTCCAATCCCTTAGCTACTTCCATCCAATCACAGGTTCCACTCTCAGTTCTAGCTCTTTTCCAGTTTTCCTTCTCTACTTGGTCCATTTCTCCCTCCCCTCCCAAAACTCCTACCTTCCTTTTCCCCTTCTCATTATCATTAACCTCATTGTTTGCCTTAGTCAGTGGCTTCCTTTTACTCACCTCCAATACCAACATTCTCCAGCTCTTGCTTACTGCATTGTTCCCTTTTGGTCTTCCCTTCTGCTTACTCCCTTTCCCTCTCGCCTCCTCACCCTTTGTTACCATCTCTCCTTCCTTCCCTCCTGTTCCCTTCATCACAACACTGTCCTCACCTCCATTCCCCCTCACTCCATCAATCCACATCAGATCAACTAAGTCCCTCACCACTACTTCTGAGCATTCCTTCCCCTGCTGTACTCCTTGCCTCCCTTTCCTCCCATCACCCTCTCCCTCCTCAATAATTCTTATCCCCTCCTTGTCTAATCCATCCTTTCCCTGTTTACCTTTCCCTTTCCTCTCCCCAATCTCAGTAGATCCCCTTTTCTTCCCCTCGTCACCCTCCTTCAATACTTCACTGTCACCAATCGACTCCACCTAGACAGTGTGCTTAAGATCCTCCTTCTTATGGAAATCATCAGTGTATGTTAGTAATAATTGTTCCCCCTTACTCCTTACTTCTCTACTATCCCGATTCAAGCTCCCCTCCTCTCCCCTATCCTCACTCCCATTTCCAGACCTAGTCTTCCTGTTAGGACTTCTAGGGTAACTAGCTCTCAGCCAGTTCCCATATTGTGATGCCTTTTCAGTATTCAACCCTCTTTTGCTACAATTCTTTTCGCCATGACCAATTAAACCACATCCAAAGCAAAAATTTGGACATTTCTCATATTTGAATTTAATCCATCTCTTAATACCATTACTGTTTACCATAATACCTCTAGGTAAAGGGATGGACAGATCAATTTCAGCAAGAATCTTCGGATGTTTACCTTCCTTACCTCCATTCTGTGGAATAATCACCTCCTTCACTTGTTGGAATATACTCCCAATCTTTCTACCAGCTTCCTTTGTTGCACAATGCACTAGAATGTTCCAGATCTACACCCATATTAAGGTTTAACGTAGCATTTCGTCATTCTCCTCCAGTCCAGGTTCCCATCGTAGCAACACTAACGGCTGTCCATCAAAGATCCATGGCCTCGTGTTCAACACCATCTCTATATTCTGTTTCTTATTGAACATAAATTGAAACATATTACGTCCAATCTCCACTATTTGTAAGTGCTTCACTTAAGACCACATACTGTGCACAAAGCTCCGAATTCCACCTATGTGAGCCTGTTCATCTCCCCAAACTTTACCTATTAAACATTGCTTACATTCTAATACGCCTGTTGCCACTTTCTCCTCCTCTAACTGGACTCCCACTCTTTCCTCCTCTGATAGCCTGAATCTACGTAAAACCTCCTCAATCCCGTCCATTGTCCTCCCCACAGACCTCTCACTGAAATCACAGGAATCTCCCAGAGCAGGTCCAGCCAGAAGCTATTCAGCGTCCTTTAATGCTGCCAACAAATTCCATAACTAAATAGTCCTGAAACAACAAACAAAACTGACAGGTGTCGGGCCTGTGCAATAATAAAAATCTGCTCAACTAAAGTTAATTTTTGTAAATAGTGGTAAGTAGAATCGAATCCACAGGGACTGGATGTAACTGTTTCTTTTCAAATTCACAGTAACAAAGGGGGTGTATTTGTGCATAAGGTGACAATCAAAGAAATTCAAATAAAATCTAAGAAGCTACTAAAAATTAAATAATAAATTACTAAAATCAAAAGGGTGATAATTAAGGATCTAGTCAAAAAATAATTTCAGCAATGGTTCACCTAATTGATCATCGATGCAAAGTCAATTTCAATTATTTACTAATAAATAGGTTATAACTGCCAAACAAGCGATGCCAGTCAACCCCTCCTTACTGTGTCGGTGATTAAGGTACGCCCGTTAACCACTACTCTAATTGAGATATAATGCTAGGTACGTCCGTAAGATTTAATTCCCCAATTGCCTTACATATTAGAGGAGCCTTATTCTAACCAAATAACGCACTATCAGGGTTATTTTAAGTTAGCCCGCGTATTCCCCTGACACAAACCCAATCATGCCAGTTGTCACTATTTCGGGGCAATTAAACAATTACGGATTTAACGCCCCAATTGACAATAGATTACCAAATTAACTAATTATCCGGGTTCAAAACAATCAATTAATTGAATAACCATAATCACTGTAATCAAAGAATATGCGAATACTAATGAATAAAAGAAAAGGATAAAATTAAATCGATCTCACAACTTTAGGCGACCCAAAGCATCTGTTGTTTCTTGACTAGAGAAAGGGATTTAGTTCATTCCTGACAAGAGAGACCCACATAAAATGGACGGAACAGTCGCGGCCATCAATTGGGTGAATTCAATTCGTTGGAATACTCGCGAAAAAGCAAAGCTATGGGAAGTGATTAAATGTCTTCACTTCGCCTGGACATACGAAGGAGGAAAAAGCTACTAAAGGACAAAACGGAAAAGTCAAAGGCTAAGCTTTCATAGTGCTTGTTCTCTGCAGTCTAATATCTATCTAGGCCGTACTCTAATGCGTATATCCTATGCGGCGTCTCCCCAGGGATAGAAGGCTCTCGCCTGCTCGCTTCCTCGGCAATTACTGAAATGAGCTCCAGTTTTTTATGTTTCCAACAATGCCCCTGAGATAAGCTCTGTGACTTGGACTCCTTTCCTGTTAAATTGGCACTTGTTATCATATTTTCGTTCTATTCCCTGAAATAAATGTAAAATACTAAAAGTGAGTAAAATCTAATAATTAATCCACATCGGGTCAGGTAATAGGAGAAATTAATTATAAAATAAATGATAAAATTGCAACCTATCAATTCCCCCCACACCTAAACCATGCTTGCCCTCAAGCATGATAACAGCAAACAAACACCACTATTTGACAATGGCTATTACTCTATCTACCATATTGCCAAGATACCAAGGAAAAAATATATATCAAGCATCAGTGATAAAAATCCGAGAAACATCACCCACGTTAACTTCTAAATCACAAACTCATTCAATTCCAAGTTAACTAATCTAAGAAAAAGGAATGGCGCACAACATTTATCAGCAAATGGTCCAAATATTAACCAAAATCTCCACATTAAATCCATAAATCGGCAAGCTGACTTCTATCACACACTAACACAACCTACACTTTTTTTTTCACGTTTTCTATTAAGTATTTCCCCCATTTTTTTTCTAAGATAGCACAAAAGACTTAATCTCTAGCCATTGGAGTCTTTTGACGCGAACTCCGACATTTTTCAGATGAAGGAGTCCGGTTACTCAGTTCCTATCGCTATACGACCACGTACTCATAGAAATTACTACTTTTTGACGCGGGAATCGACACTTTTGGTGAAGATCCCCGGTTACTCAGGAGTAACAACTAGCGGAGTACAGTCAATCTTATTCACAGCCAATAGCTCAAAATAACACCGCAAAAACAAGAAGAATAGCAGCAGCTAGCCTCATCTCGTCAAGTATGGAGAACTAAAGTTAATAATTGGACCAATTCACATGAAAATGCCAACAATCATTCCCTATGCCTAGAAAAGTTAACAAAAAATTATAAGAGTCAAACAATCACCGATATTCACCAAAGAGATGTTCTCGGACTCAATCACATCCACTTGATACACTTTCGTTATTAAAACTTGACAATAGCAGAAACAGAGGCAATAATCCAACATCAAACTTGGCAGTCATAGGAGAGCTAGACATATAAATGACAAAAAGTAAACGAAAACTAGACAAATAACAAACTAAAAATAAAAGAAAAATATCTGAAAACTAAAAACTAGAAAAACTAACACCATAACTACTCCCCCCCCCACACCTAAATCCTACATTGTCCTCAATGGAGGTAATAAAGTAATTAAAGCGAAAAGAACAATGAAACTTGCCTGTCGAATGGTTAAGGGATAGAAGGGAACAGTGGAGTGAAACCGATGTGATGGAAATACGCAGCCAAGTTCTGAGATATCTCAACTCAATTCAACCAGCACATGCAAAACTCTGTCCACCCAAAATCTCAACAAATTCTCCAATTGGACAAGAACAACTCGGTCACAGATGCACAGTGGTCAATTAGGTAGCCAATCACAGAGGAGTAATAAATTATATGCAAACTACCACAACTAGTACCACTAGAGCACGCACAGGTAATCAACAAATCAACCAGTCAATCCAAACTACTGAGAAATCCCAACCAACACCAAACAATACCAGCATTTAGAGGAAACCAAAATGGCAATCAATTTGCATATAACTCCCAAATAATTCCCAAATAACACATGGGAAATCAAACAAATCAACCCCATCAGTGCAGTACAGGGCAACCAAGTAAAAAAAGGGCAACAACAATTAACAAACGATATTTTAGAAATTGATATCCCAGAAGATTAATTAACGGCAGGAAAAATATAATACCTCCACCTGTCAAAATTAGACTGATGGTGAGAGCTGGTGGAGCGTGGTTGATGCCACGCATGAGGGAGATGGAGGGCTGGCGGCGCATGGTGGTGGCCGTCCGTGGGCTACGAGCAGCAGTCGCGGCGTGGTGAGAGAGCAAGGGAACGAGGAAGGGTGGCGGCGCGCGCTTGCGAGCTGGCTACGACGGGGAACTCGACTGCGTGCGAGGGAAAAGAGAGGCGGATGCGTGGAGCAGCGTACAGTGGCGGCGGCCTGGAGTGCAACGAGCGGCGCGCGAGAGAGTGGGGCTGCGGTTGTGCGCGTCGTCGATGGTGCGGTGGAGAGCGAGAGCGAGAGAGGAAGAGAAAGACGCGCGAGGCTAGAGATGAGAGGAGAGCGGCGACAGTTGCTTGTGGGTTTTGGGTGACACAGAGGAGAACAGGGGAGAAGAAAGAAAGAAGAAAGAAAGAAAAAGAGAGAAAAGAAAGAAAGAGAAGGAAAGAAAGAAAAACAAAGAGAAAAAAAGAAAAACAAAATAGTTTGTTTTTTCAACTTTTTTGTGCATTCGGTTTTTTTTTTTTAAATAAAAATTTGTACTTTGGAAATCTAAGCTACAGTGAATCAAAAATTTAAATTTTTTTTTAAATTTTTTTTTGAATTTTTTTTTTGCAAATTTTATTTTCGAAATTCAAATTTAGAGATTAACAGAGAATCAATGACCGTTCTTGAGTTTTTTGAATACTTACCTTTCCCGTGAACGTGACGTGGGCACTTGACGAAGGCACGGAATGAGGAGCTCTCCAGCTGACTTGACGCGGGCGCGTCAAGTCAAAAAGACACCTATAAATCATCGAAAATAAACATTGAAGCCAGAAATCAGTCAAATTCAAGGAAAACATATTTAAATTAACAAACAAACCCGAACAAACAACTAAAAGAAATTGGGTTGCCTCCCAATGAGCGCCTTTCTTTAATGTCTTTGGCTAGACATTGTCATGTTTGTTCAGGGAGGATAAAATCTTGTGACTCGTTTCAATGCTTCATTCTCTATATAGTCCTGATAACTCTCGTAAATAGAGTAATCCTTGAGTACACGAGTTACGGTTCTCCATGGACTAGTAAATGGCGCTAAATAAGTCAGCGATAATTCGAATTCTCTATTCACTCCTTCATCACATGCATTTATTGGTCCAAGATATCTTGTCATCGCTACTCTTAATTTATTCCTGTCATAAAATTCAAAATTTTCTGGTATAATAAAGTTAATCTCACTAACAGGAATTGACGAATAAGAGTCAGGAGAATATTGATTAAAGACTGGAGGAGATGTCACCGCATTTGGAGATTGTTCACTGGATTCATTCACTTGAACGAGTTGATACTGTGGTCTCATTTCTTGCACTTCAGCTTCCTTTTCAACTGCATCTTTAGATTCATTTTTTTGAAACTCTTGCAGTTCCATGTCATTTGGTCGGATAATTGCACTCTCATCATCTTCAAGGTTGATGTTGGTCTGTGAGGGCAATTCTTCACACATGTGAGAATCTAATTGCGTTATCCTGGATGTCAATAGATGCATTTGATCCGCCATCCCGGATGTCAATAATTGCACTTGATCCGCCATCGCTTGTGTCCAACCAAACAGACCCTAAGGTCTGTTTGATTGGGTGTAAGATATTTTCCCTGGAAAATGTTTTCCAAAGAAAATTTTTTGAAGAAAATAAATGCTTTCCTATCGTTTTCCCGTGTTTGGTTGACTAGTTTGGCCTCCTAGAAATTTAAGTCCATTAGATCTCGAATATCCAACCCACAGCAGCATCTTGCATCCTAACATACGTTTTGCTTCGTCATGCCTACCATCCATTTTCTTTTTCCCCTTGTCACCATAGCTGCTATAAACTCCTCCCAGTACCACCATCACCACCACTTCCTCCTTGCCAGTCCCAGCACCATCCCTACCGCATCCCCATGGCAAAAGAAAATTATCATCAATTGCTGGCAAATGGTATTGCAGAAATTAAGATTCATCAGATTAGTTCATCAATAAAGGCGTATCTTTTGTCAAAGATCTATACTCCAATATCAAAATCATGATCAGATAGGTAATCACACTCAGAATTTGCTTGTAAGATGTAAAAGTCGCCCTTGATTGACAAAGCAAGAATTTGGGTGTTTAGAGAGAGAGTGCTATGGAAAAATACCGATGCGGTCACCAAGGAATCATATAGGTAAAGATTGTGTGACATATTTGAGTTCTTAACTATGGCCTTTGAAGGGTAGTGGACACGTCATTATCCTTTCTTTAAATGAAGTGGCGGAACGTGAGTAAAATAACTTCATTAGGGCGAGAAAGGAAGTTGTTTTACACCCGTTGGTGTAAAATGTTTTCTGGCAGAAAAGGTTTTCCCACATACTTATGCAACCAAACATTGGAAATTCCAAAAAATATCTTTTGGAAAATATTTTCAGTCCAATCAGACAAACCCTAACACAATTCTCAATTACTTTTTTATATGTCACATACATCAAATCACTATTGAAAGAAACAAGAGATTTTGGAGAGAATTCTTGTATAAAAATCTGATTTGTAACGGTACAAGAGAGACTTATTTACAGGTAACTATATATGAATCTAAACACTGTACATAATGTACCTAGCTCAACTATTGTACATATGAATCTAGACTTATGGTAAAATGTACAATAAATCTAGACTATAATACAATGAATTTGGACTATAGTAATTATGGTAACAACTATAATATTTTTTTTTTTTTAACAAAATTTTCAAAAAATAGCTATTGAAATGAGACTAGTATGCCACTTCTTTTGGCAAGGACTTGGGATTTCAGCAGTGCTATGTGCCATTTATATAGCTATAGCAACATTTTGTCAAATGATTGTGCTGCCCTTAAGCAGTCAACGTCTGTAACAACCATGCATGGCTGTTCCATGAATATAGTTTAGTGTTTTGATAGTTTACTTTTGCATCCTGAAGTTTAACGTCAGTGAAGAAGGAACATTTGTAATCCGATGTTTGTAAGAGTTGGTACGGTCCAAACTCTGAAGAACTAGCTGTAAACTTTTTCCACCCTCATTGCATAACAAAGCTTGACCAAACTCAGTCCACCCACCCAAAGTTGTGAAACAAAGCTCTTATCTTTCTTCATTCATTTTGTTTTTGTTTTTGTTTTTGGTTTTGGTTTTTCCAAAGAAAGACTTCAAGACAAAAGGGAAGGGAAAAAGAAAACTTGAGGAATTTGAGATCCAAACCAGGAAGGCCATGTCTCGCTCTCACCGACCCAATTGTTGCGCTCAATCCAAAACCTCACAGCAATTTTTTTGCGGCCATTCTCCGTCTACCGGCAGCTTTGTATAAAGCTGGACCAACTTCGACTATGAGTGACGGGACATTAAGAAGAAGCATTGCATTATAATAATCCAACGTCATCTTCAATTGGGTCGAAGACAATCTAAAGGTGAGTCTGTAATGGGGGCCCGAAAGTTCGCTGAAGTTCAGATAAGTTGCAAACGTGTGATAGAATTCAGTTTCTCTCTTTTTTTCTTTTCTTTTTTTCTTTTTTTTTGTCGATACCATGGGAAATTTGGGTGATAGAATCCAGCAATTGACTTGCTGGAATCTAAACAGTTTGGAGAAAGGAAATTTGTAAGTAATACAGGCATCTTACAACTGAAAAAAAAAAAATACACGCACACACAATTGATGTGTTAATTTAATAAAGTGTACATTTGCTATTACTTTTATGATAAAGTGGGTAGCAATCTTTTGCATATATTTTTGCACAACATATGATCACTTGATCGTACATAGCCCATAGCGGGCAATATCTATTTATGACTTTCACAACGAACTTAAAGATTTTGAAGTCAAATATGATGTGCTTAATTGGCCCCAGATGCTTTAAGAAAATTATGAGTTTGAATAGTCTGAATTTGTATATTTAAAATTTCGATCCAAATCCAAATTTGCCCAAATTATATAAATGTAGATGTATGCAATGTTATTTAAACTCACTACTAGTTTATGCAAATTCACTCAAGGTGCTTAAAAAAAAGGGGGGGAAATTCACTTGTTGGACACGTTGTCTCTTAACACCCATTTGCAACTAATTGATGTAACTCGACATTGGTGAGATTTGGAAACTGAATTGCGGACTTGATTGAAGTTTCTGCAGTTGAAGTAGGTGAACGACGGCTAAGATCCTCGAACTCGATAGAGAAAGGAGAAAATCCTCCAAGTTTGTGCTGTTGGGTTTGAAAAAGCTAGTTTATAATGAACCTGGCTTCCATTTTAAAATCAATTGACATGAATATCTTGACTCAAAATCTTATTTAAATGGTGGGAGTTGCTTGAAAATCAATGTAGATTATTCCACCAGAAGGAGGAAGGCATTGGGAAACAACAAAATGCTTCTCCACAGACCTAATTTTGATGGGAAAGACCCCCACCAGAGGGAAACTTAGCACAAATTAAATTAATGGGAGGAGCTGAATACGACCCTTCAAATAGACCCTTGACGATTAATCTATTGGCTGCTTCTGTCAGATGCAAACCATCCCAGCAGACATACGCGGAAGGGTCAGGACAACCAGTTGTCGGCGGGTCTCCACAACCCACAGATGAATCAAAATTATATGGGCCACCAGCTCCGCAGCAGGCTGACAGAGTTCCTCCTGTGAATCCTGCAATAAACATTTTATTGAGGGTAAACATAAAAAATTTAACTCCCCCACCAACTCTTGACAAGCGACGGAATGTTTTTCTACGAAAATTCCAAAACCTCCAATCCAAACGGGAAAACTTTAGAGTGGAAAATTGAGTAGTGATAAAGTCGGATAATACAAATTGTACCGAGTAAAGAGATAGAGACGTACCGAATTCTTTTGGCGAGCGATAGAATCGAATTGCAGAATTGTAGTAATCAGCATAGATAATTGTTACATGAGGATGAAGCTCCCTAATGCGATTAAGTTCAATTTGGAGCAACTCATTATGGTGCTTTGCAAAGTCGTTTAACCAATTAATGCAGCCAGTAGCCTCGTCGTAGTCGTAATCCCTATTGGAGTTCTGGAAGTATGTTAGATAGGCGGCCGAGCATCCCAATGGTAGGTTGCCGGGAACTATGAAATTCGCCGCCCCAAGTTGAATCATGTCCTGCCGCCGGAAGCCCAAAAGAATTGATATATTCAGATAGCTGAAGTGACGAAGATATATAGCAACTGATGGCAGAGTTTGATGAGAAGAAATTGCAGTTGGAATTTCTTACTGTTATGGCCGAACTGATGGCTCCAACAACTGCGGGAACGAATGTTTTGACCTCCTCGATGCTTCTTCCTTGAAGAAGAGCATGGTTGTAATCGTTGCCTCCAATTTCTCCCATCACAGTTAGCGAGCTCTGAAGATATTGCATGCAATCTGTTGATCATGATCAGCATAAGATTTCAATACTTTGATATGTACATGCAAGCGCTAGAAAATATTATGGGAAAACAATTTTGATGAATTTTTTGAAGTAACCTATCTAGCTTGCATGTTATCTAATACTAGGAAAATAGAAATGTGACATGCGCTGTTATTTTGAAAGTTACTCACTAATTTTTCTTTTTCAAGCCTATTGTTATACTACTCCTTATTCCAATATTTTAGATAATTTCACTTCTACATTTTAGACACTTAATTACATGAAGATTCAAAATTTCAAATGATATAAACAACTAGAATTCTATCTAATATATCTTACAAAACATGATTTTATTCCTTGAAAATTTCAAAGCATTTAAGTTGCCCTTTAATTCAAAGCATCACATGTGTCTGGCTATGTCTTGCCTCGCCAATTTCACACGCCTAACGCTTGTACATAAACTTATTCTCTTGTCCACTTCGAAATAGTGGATAATCAAAACCTATGTTTTGAATAAAAAATGAGCATTGAATGATTTTTGTCAAGGATTATCGATATTAAAAAGTGATACATGATTGTGTAATTTTAGTTCTAAAATTTGCTCAAAAATAAAAGATAAACCAAATTTTGAGAGGAAAATATGTTTAGTACTATTTTTTAGAAAAGGAGGTTAAATATAACAAACTTATCACATGCAAAAAACAAAAATTATCACACGCCAAAACTTCAAAGGTGCACCATGGCCCACTTGATAACCAGATTAAGAAATGTATTCAAGCAAACCTAAGAAGTGCCTAAGCATAAATGGGATATGATACTAAATTCTAGTACTTTTTTTCTTCAAATATGATAATTTCTATTCTAAATCTACTCCTATTTTACATTAAGGAGAAGAGAGACTTAGAGGGTACTGACACTAAAAGGAAGGGATGGACCCAAAGGGGTCAAAGGAAGACTTGGACGAAACTGAACGGTTGGTAAATGGTAAAATTTTTAGAAAATTTTGAACAAAAATACAAATTGTGGGATTTAATTCCTTAACATATTCTCTATAGAGTTTCGACCATTCATACTCTCTGTAATAGAGTAGTTAGCCATCATTTACTCAACCCAACTTAACGACGTCACCTAACATATTCCAAAATATTTGTTGTATTGAATAGATTGGATTGAGTACACGTGACATTGGTACATTGTTCCCTACAAATTGAATATTGTGGGACGAGACTTGCATATTGTGGTCGAAACTCTATTATAAAGAGTATGAACGGATCGAAGACCTTAGGAGGATAATAGAGTAGTTGGGTGATGTTCTCTTAATGGAATGCGTTTTCGTTTTTCTGTGGGCCATCCATTGACCACGACGCTCCAAACCGAGCCACACATGGAAGTTTTTTTTTTCTTTTTCTGGCCAAACACATGGAATCTTCTTGAGCTTGGTCCACAACACTCCAAATAATTATTTCTATCCTGACAATGATGTCACTACCGAAATGATGGTTTGAAAAAAATAAAAAATTTCAGAAACATAAAAAAAAAAATGATGGTTTGGACGCCAAAATGTTGATTTATCGTAGAGGTTGTACAAAAGGGTAGAAAGCTTCTAAAAAAAAATAGATCCGGGGCAGTGTAAAGATAGTACGTGTATACGTTTTTTCACTAAAATAATGAGCAGGTTCCTTAAATTCCTTCTTTTTTCATGGTCCTACTAATTTTTCTGAAGGCAGGAAAGGGCAAAGTATTGCTTATGAGAAACAAAAGGCAAATTCTTAAATCCTGATGAGAGTAATTTTTTTTTTTTTGGCATGTTGAGGGTATTTTTCAGCACGTGTCAGATTAGTATCACAAGCCAAAAAATGAGTGTCTAAAAGTGTAAAACTGATATTCTTAAAAGGTAATATTGATATTTTTAAATGGTAAATCCTTACGTGACAAATAGTGATTGATTTTTTTTTTTTGGTAATAGAACTCAGAAATAAATCGCAACGGATCTTCTGTCCCACACCCTGTGCTATTATCTATCCCATTTTCTATTGTATTGCTATTTCTCCTACATAAACACCATGTTTTAGTTCTCTTTCTGTTTCGTTAAGATCCAATAACTATTAATTGAATAAAAAATAAATACAACAATTTCAAAAAATTAATATATAATAAAAATTAAAAAATACAACAAAAAATTCATAAAAAATCTTATTTTTTATGTTTTTTGATTTTTTGATTTTGTTAAATTTTGTATATTACTTAGTTAATAGTTATTGGATCTTAACGAAATAAAAAGAGAACTAAAACATAGTGTTTATGTAGGAGAAATATCACAGAATATGGGACAGAAGATCCATTGCGTAAATAAACCCTTAACTAGTGGCTTGTATGTATGTGTACACGCGCACGTGTGTGTGTGTAAGATTTACATGTATTTAACTAATTATATGCATGGTCTACGACACGGTTACACATATTTACTGCATCAACAATTTGAAGCAAAAGTTACTGACTAGCTTTTGTGCCACATAAAGATGGCAACAAGTCTTTGAAGCAATCCAGCTGAACTCGCAAAGTGAAGTTGGTGACACTTTCAGAAATTCCCCTCTCGTCAAAAAATGAAGGGTCCAGAGCTTTAGCTCCTGCTACTGCAAAATTGACGCCAGCATAAAAATCCCTGCTGCTCTTTGCATTCCTAATACTAACATATGGCGGAGGAATTGGAAGTCCAAAATTCTGAGCTGCAAGGTTGCAGAAAAACCAGGTAAGAAACCATGAGATTTCAACAGAGCTTAGTGATGCATGATTTATAAGAAAAAAAAAAAAAAAGAAGTACGATCAACCTATCATATCCACGATGAGACGACCATCACAACATCTGCCAGTAGGTTGGCCAAAGTAGGTTTCTCCATTGGGCGGGCGACCCTGGTGTATCGTCTTTGGGGATGAGAAGCCGAGTAGATTTCCATTATCCGAAAGTGAATCGCCAAAAGAAAATATGGATGTATAGCATTCGGAGGCAGACTGAGAAACAATCATCAATATAAAAATGATGCACAAATATGATTTAGTCATGGTGGCAGCAAAAGAATGAAAGGAAGAAGTGAAATGCTAGAAGATGAGAACTACAATACTTTAATTTTGTTTTTCTGATTTATATAGAAACTAGTGGTTGAAATTCTCAGTTGATTTCCTTGGGTGCTTTTATTTCACACTGACCCGTTCAGTAACATAATTGCAGTGGAGCCAAACATATATTTTCCCGTGACAGCGAAAGTCTGCCTAGAGGCTAGATCACTCACGTTTCTAATTTTAGATTGTGATGAATGAAACGTGTGCAAAAGTCCAACTCGACTACTTAGACCGTCTACAATTATTGCGGTGCGAGGAAAACGTTGCTTGTCTGTAAGTTAATAGAGTACATTGTTCACACTCCCTCCCTTCCTTTTTGTTAGGGTTAATTTCACTTTGTACCCCCAAACTTTGGACGATTATCCACTTAAGTCCCTAAGCTTCAAAATGAGACACTTAAGTCCCTAAATTTATAAATACCTCCCACTTAAGTCCCTGAACTTATAAAATAGGACACTTGAATCCCTAAACCCTTATAAAATGGGAAACTTCGACCACCAACGACATTCATGATTTGTTAATAATTTTCCTTAAGTGGGAGGTATTTATAAGTTTAGGGACTTAAGTGTCCCATTTTGAAGTTTAGGGACTTAAGTGGGTAATCATCCAAAGTTTGGTGGGACAAAGTGGAATTAACCCTTTTTTTATAATTGAAGTGATAGAGTGCAGTTTAGTCGGTCTTCTCACGTGCTTTTCCTATTTATTTGGACTAAATACTGCACTAATCGGTGGATTTTACTGAGATTTTGTGTTTTATGCGAATTGCAGCATTTAGGGGCAAAAGGCGCTGGAAAATTAACTTTTGAAGCCTTCCTGTCAGTTAGACGTGGGCACGCCTAAGTATGAAGTCCAAAGCCGGATTTGCGGGATTGTTGGCCACGTGCAAACTTCCAAATATTTGGAGATTCCTTCGCGGGTGACAATTCTGGAACAATGCTGACTTAGCCAATTTGCACGTGAAGAGTCATTTGGCAACAAGACTTCAATTGGATTTCAATTGATTGGGTTCCTTATTTGACTAAACGTGCTGACCCACAAAAGCAGGAAGACTACTGGGTCTCTTTTGGAGACAGCCGCACGAGGACTCTATAAATACAATCCCTTCGCTGGCTTCAGGGGATCTCTCGCTCTCTCTCTCTCGGAGAGCCTTTTGGTCTTTTGGCCAATCTTTTGTTCCCTTCAGTTTTTCTCTTATCAAACACTAAGGCGGCTATTATTTTTATTCTTGGACAGCTGGTTCTCCATTAAGCTTCTCAATTCTAGTCGAAGGGACAACTGATGATTTGGTTCTGCAATTACTGTGAGATCTAAACCGTTTTTAATTATTTTCTTCATTTATTGATATTCATATGTTCCCTGATTTTCATTGTTATAGCCTTGTGTATGATTGATTAGTGCGCAATAATTAATTATTCACATAGGCTATTTTGCTATATAGGGGTAATTGAATCCGTAATTGTTCGTTATCTCTATCCCAGTAGCAACTGGCATAATTGGATTTGTGTCAGGGGAATATTTGACCTAGCTTAAACAAACCCTCTTAGCGTGTTTGTTAGTTAGGATTGGGCATTTCTAATTCTTAATGCAATCTAGAAATTAAATCCTACGGTCGTACCTAGGGTTGTTTTTGGGTTAGAGAAATAGTTAATGGTCGTACCTTAGCTATCGATAAATTAAGGAAGGGTTGGTTGTTTATCGCGTGCATGACAACTATAACTAATCTATTAATAAATGTTGGAATTACCTTGAATCGATGATCAGTTGCATGAATCATTTCTGAAGTATACCCTTGGCTAGAGTTTCTCTTAGTTATTTCTTTTAATTAATTATTTTCTGCATTTAATTTGTTTAGTTGGCATTCGATACCAAAACCCCCCCATTAATCTTGATTTGAAAAGAAACAAAATATCTTGCGAGTCCCTGAGGAGACGACCCTGCTTACCACTGTCTACTAGTTAGGGAATTCAGTTAAATAATTAATTCAGGTATATCGGATTAAGCAAACTCTTCGGGAACAGGGTGAATCAAGTAACCCATTGCACACCTAGAGTCCCTGCTCCAGTACTCGAATTGATTATTGACTGTTTTAAGTGGTAGTTAGGTTTTATTTATTATTATTGCACAGGTTCGACACCTGTCATGAAGTTTAAGAAATTTGTTCTAGAATACTTTTATCTATCATTTTATTATCCCCATACAATATTAATTATTTTTTCACAATTTTACCCTTTTATCTCTCTTTTCCAATACAGGGTTCTTAATTACTACTCCTAGTAATTATTGCATTGCTTTTGGCCTAATAAAACAACACCATTTAGTACTCTAGTGAGAGAAAATATGAGTGAATTGGATAATTAATGAGAATACAAAAGGAAAATAGTATATAGAGTTAAGCAATGAAAAATTTTTCTTAATTAATGTGCAAAACCTTAAACGTCAGTTATAAAAAAAGGGAGGGAGTATTAAAAATGACCACATGGCATGGCCATCGTGCCAAGTGCCAACTGTAATTATAGATTTACGAGCTTTTGGTCACGGTGTGGCCTGCATGTAGGATGTGTACGGTACTATGATTGAATTTTGAATTTTGTGTGTAATAGTTTTTATGAGTTGGAGTTGTTGAGTTAAATTTATAATTTTTTGTTACATTATTGCATGATTAAAAATGTTAATTGACTTGTTTAAAGACAAAGTGATAGTTTGTATTGTCCGCATATTAAATCAAGGTTCAAAATTAGAAATTTTCATATTATTATTTGGTAGTGTTTTAGTCAAATTAGAGTTTTAGTAATTCTATTGGAGTTAAATTATGATAGTTTTATTGTTTAGAAATTAATATCTTATTAGAAAATTGCTTATGGTTGTAAGACTTGTGTATCAAGTCATTTGTAGAGAGACATATTATTGTGTTTAGTTGAGAAGAGTGAAAAATTGAGTTCTTATGATGTGATTAATAAATTATTGTTTGTATTATTCCTCTTCTTCCATACATATTTTTATGTATATAAATTGCGTTCCCATATATATTGATTTTATGAAATATATATCTTATATATTTTTGGTGAATTTTTTGGTTTCTATGTGTATATTGATTGTGAATAATTTGTGGGTAAAACGTGGATTTGATTTGTGAGAAAAATAATAATTTTATCGTAGATATAGTTAAATGTCTAATCAAACATGTCTACAATTAGTTTGTGCTGATGATAGGAATTTGGAAAGGATATAAAAGAAAGAAAAGCAGAGAAAAAAATAGAGCTTGTGATGATGTGCAGTAAATGCTAATAATCTTCGTCTGCCATTAACACAAAATCCTAAATCTGCTTATCCAAATTATTGGACACATGGACAGAAGAAGGTAAACGATTAAAAGTGACCTAAATCACTGCACAAGGTACAACAGAAAGGTGCAATTGAAAGCGTGAAAAGACCGAAAAACTTACTGAACCAACCAAATTTGCCAAAACAGAAAGAGGTCCAGCACAAAAGTTACCGTCATTCCTTCCAAAATAGCGTGGAACAGTCCCCGCTTTTGTATAGTTAACGATAAGGGTTTACAGGCTTACGGCTTACTTGTGGGGCTGGAAGTGACAACTTAGATTCACGGATCCTAGCCCTAGGCAAAGGCTTGTACTGTATATATAGACCTCCCCTCCCTTCAATTTTCATTTTCCATTTTGTTTCTTGGGCAACATCCATGGATCCATCTCACCCAATCCGCAAACTAAGCCCCCACGTCCCAGGCCCCACACTCACCCACCTGCCCCAACCACCAAAAAGTTTTCATTTTTCTTTTCCTTTTTCTCAAACTAATTAAATTTAGATCATGTTTGATAACTTAGTTCAGCATTTAAATTTAATGAATTCAAATCTTAATATATTCAGACCTTTTGATAATAAAAAATTGAACATCTAAATTAATTAAGTGAAATTAATTTTTTTAAATAAAATTTACTCTCAAAATTAAGTGATAAACTATTCACTTACTGAATGTGATATGCACTCAAATATATTAGATCTAATATTTAATAATTTAATAACTTAATGGATTTAAATTTCAAATTTTAAATTTTAGACTTCGGTTTCAAATTTCAATTTTATCAAACGCATCCTTAATCTGTGATTTTGGCAGAACATCTGGGTATTGCAGAATAACTTATGAGCTCACAACATTTAAACCCAAATCTTAGATTTTGAGAGAAAGAGGGAAAGATGACCCGAGAAGGAAAGCGAAAAGGAAGGCAGCAATTGGTTCACAACTCTAGGTGCTGGTGATGACAAAAAGGGAGGGGCAAAGAGCAAACATGGTGCAGAGGATACGGCAGAGGTAGGAGGTAAGGAAGTGTTGATAACGATGGTGGCGAGAAGCGGGCTGTGGTGGTGGATGGTAGGAAGTGCATCTACTGGAATTGATCGCGGATTGGAGTTGAAGAGAGCCTCACGGATGGAATGATTTGCAGGGTAAGTGAGTGCTGAGTCTGAGCTTTGGACTAAAGAGAAAAAATTCACTTTTATTGATGTGGCAGATCTTACACCTGTCGCTTTAGGAGTGGCCCTATAGATGGATTCCACCCATATTTTTGCCATAATGCCATTGTATTGTCTACACCAAGTCCGTTTTAGGTACAATAATTGCGCACCAAAATTCATGAATGAAAAGGGAAAAATCTTTAATGGATTATGATTTTTATTGGTTTCTTTCTGGTTGATATAACTTTCAGAAGTGTACCTCTAATTCTAATATGAAAAGGCACTGTGAAAGCAATATGCGGATACTAGCCAGAAAAAGAAAAAGCTGCTTTGATTTTTTGTCAATACGAGTTTAACGTAATAAGGACCGTGTGTTAGGTAATTACTTCATTTTGAATCCGAAAAGCTTCTTGTGCTGTCAGCGGTTTCTCGTGGGGATTCATTTTTTTTTTTCTGGCATTTTCTTACAGAAGTAAGAAGTTAGTAAATAAACCTAATCTCCACAATAACTTCAAAAGTCGGCAACTTTTGAAGTCCTGTGAGGGACTTATCTACCCAACATTTCCCCCCCCCAATACCGATGTGGAATAGAAAACCCCACAGGCCCCAAGCCCCTGTGTGACAGCCCCACCTTCCCCTAAGGCGAACCAGAGGGGCCGCCTGCCCAGCTCTCGCCGGGACTCAGTCGTTCACTACAATCCTCCAATGAATTACAAGAATAAACCTCAAATATTACAGTATAAATCTCCAATATACATCAAATTCTCCAAGAATTACATGTCATAAGCGAAGCGGAAATAATTCCCAATTATATATAAAATGATTCCAAATCCAAACTGTACAAGATATAGGCCATCCAGACATGTGAATAAGCACAACAAGCCTTCCTTCGCCACGAGCCCTGTGGAGGGGAATAAAATAGTTTTGGGGTGAGTTAGAAGCTCAGCGAGTAACCAGTAAAATCAGTAATCAATCGGTTTAACAATAGTTCATTTCAATGAGGTCATAAATCAAATGATAAGTCCAGAAACAATTACAACATTTACAAAACATTAAATATGGAGTATCAATAATTCAGGAAACATGTACAATGGAAAGCGATAGTAACATTCATGAAAAGGATACATTCGTTCTCCTGTCATTTCCCCTTATTCCTCCAATCATTTGAAAATTTCATTTTTTGTAAGTAGAATCCCTCGTTCATCCCCTTTCCGGACGTTGACCGGACTCCACCCATTCGGACGTAGCCGGACTCCACCCATCTGGACGTAGCCGGACTACAAAGGTAATACTCGAGTATACCAATGATGTCCGAGGGTCACCATATCGCCCGACCGAGTCCGCTTCTGGCTCGAGTCGATCGGTAACGAAGGGCAGTGGCCAGTTCAGCCAAAAGGCTTACATTCATGCACAAGTAACATTTAATCCTTAATCATTGAAAATTTCACATTTATTTAGGTCGAGTGCGATAAAGTACACACTCGCCCAGAAAACTCGTTTTAACAATCATTGAAAGCACTTAACACATTATCAATCCATAATAACAAGCCAATAAGTCAAGGAAATATATCAAACAAGGAACACTCTCATATAAGCACGCATGATATGCAAGAAAACAGTTCAAAAGTAACTTTGGAAACAGTTCAAAAGTAAATATTGCAAGAAACGTTTCACAAGTACTTTGGAAATAGTTTAGGGTCACTCACCTCCATGGCTCAGAAATCATCCATCATATAACATTGCCTTGCTCAAATCCAAGTCTTAGATCACAAACTCAATGCAAACAAATCCCTTCAAAGTTCGGACAGCACTTCCCCTGAATTTGCTAACTTTTCCAGCCATCATGGCTTCATTATATTTCTCATTCAAACCCAAAGGTACACACACAACAACAAGTTCATCCAATAGCCATTCAGCAAGCTCCAAGTAGTACTAGTACAAGTCAAGCTAGGGAAAAGTCCGGAAATGAAAGTTAAACTCAAAACCAGAAAAACAGTTTTGACGTCATTTTGCGGTAATGGTACCAAAGGCACTACGATTGTCGGATGAAGGTTCAAGACCCACCGTTTCGAAGCTAAAAGACAGGGCTACAACATTGCAGAAGGTCACTAAACCCAGTTTTGAGTGGAACCATGTCAAAAATGCAAGATACCATACCAGAATCACAAAAACAGATTCACAGAACGCATTCTAGCAGAAACATCATAATTCAGGCTCTCCAAGTCCAAATTCAGAAATTTCAAAACCAACTGAAAGCTAAGAAACAGGGCTCAATTTCATCAGAAGACCTCAACAACCAATTCGGAAGCAATTCCAGCCAAAACAACCAATTACAGGCGCAATTCTTACATTCGGGTAAAACCAGAACAGCAATAGTAATTTCGACTTTTCTCACTCTACGCTACTCCGATTGATCTGAAATTTTGTAGGCACCTCTAAAATGTCATTCCCTACAACTTTCATGTTTTAAGCCAAGGCCAATTCGGCTCTACTAGGAGCTTAAAAATTCGGGCAGAATGTTCCTCACAAACCTAATTTTTCTGAAATTTCTTCCCAAAACAGAAATTGTTTGCAATTATCCACTTTTTCCACCTTCTAGAGTCTTATATACCATTTCCAATCATCATAGATAGCCACACAATCATGTTCATATTAAAACAGAAAAATTTCCCAAAAATAATAAAACTTCACCAATTCCACAAAACCAAGATATAATCCATAAAAGTGCATCTTATACCACCACCAATCATGAATTGAACATCATTAGAGGAAGGAGAGGGGTCCTTCACAACTCACCTTAGCAATACAAGAGATAGAGCAACTAGTCACCTTAGCTTTCCAACAACTTACAACCAAGCTCAACTCCACCAAACTAAGAGGTTTATGGAATAATTGGAAATTAATCGGTTTAATTGAAAGATTGAGTGAGATGAGAAGCTAGAAAGTTGAAGAGTTTTCTTCTTTTCCTTGAGAGAGAGCCGGCCATGAAGCATAGAAATAGGATGATTTTGGGTCAAAATTGAAGTATTAGTAAAGGTAGAAATAATGGTCAAAGTCCAAGATTAAATCACAAGGTGACACTTGTCACCTTTTTGGTTTAAAACTTATCTTTTTGTCTCTCCAAATACAAATATCTTAACACCTTGTAAAATAATATCACTTAATACAAAATTCCAACAAGTTGTCAAAAATATAATGCATTTACCGCACTAGCGGGTCCCACGTCCAAAATACGCTCTTAATTTCTCAAAAACTAACCGATACTAGAAAAATCATTTTAACACTATCTTTGCTCATAAACTTTATCTGGGGAATTTTTCTAATGAAGAAAATGTAGAAAAGGCGGGCGATTAAATAAAATAAACCCTAGAAAATTAGAAAATTTCCGGGTTCTCACACTCATACTTTTCGGGGCGTCACACCCTGAGAATGAGTTTTCTTTCTGATATTTTCTTACAGAAGTAAGAAGTTAGTAAATAAACCTAATCCCCACAGTAACTTCAAAAGCCGGCAACTTTTGAAGTCCTGTGAGGGACTTATCTACCCAATACCAATGTGGGATAGAAAGCCTCTCGTGGGGATTCGTTGCCATTCAATTATTTAGTACAGCTGATACTTTAGCTTTCACACGACAACTACCTGGCAAATAAAAAGGGAAAATTTCAGAAACCTCCCTTAAGGTTTCTGATAGTTTTACTGGCCTCCTTTGAGGTTTTTAAAATATTAGCTATCTCCCCTAAAACTAATTAGGCAGTAACAAATCCATCCCATTTCAAAAACACAAACAATATAAAAGGCCTATCAGGAGAGAGAAAAAAACTTCATTCAATAGCTACCCTCATTAATGGGTTAATTTGTAATGACTAATGAATAGTACTTAGGCATGTAACAAGAATAAAACTCAAGAGGTGTATTTGAAACTCTCATCAAAGGCTAGGTTGCTATTACATTTTGGAAACTAGCAACCAACGGCTCTTTCTGAACAGCGTCTGATGTCTCTTTGCAACCACACTCTTGCAGGAAACTCTATATAACAGCAAAATGAAGTAGCAACACATGAAAATGCATCTTGTTGGATGTATGATGAGTTTTACATATGTTGCCAGAATCATATTACCTTAGAAGAATGGCATACTTCGGCATCTTACCGTATGAAGCAACGTGTGTGCCTTCAATTTCATGTCTGAATCAAGACTTAGGTCATGTACATCAATCACAATAACTAAATAGCTCAAAAGAGGCACCTCAATTTGGCGCCCTTGCAAATGGTCATTATTTCAGTTAAACACGCTTAGTGATGATTTTAATTAATTCAGTTAACACAATCACGAAATATCACATAAGTTTTGGGGATAATTAAGTCATTTCACCATATATTTTGATAATTTGTAATAATCATGCCAGTAAGACTGTCAGAAACCTCAGTGAGTTTATTGAAATTATCCCAATAAAAAATTAAACTCTTATCTCATAAACCAATTTGCCACGAATTGGCAGTGAGTGGATAGGAATGGCAACAAGAATGGATGGCGGTGAGTGTTATTAATATAAATAAATATAATATAATCCATAATCTTATAATAACGAATTTAGAATATTTGTCAACTGAACCAACCATCTACACCAATTCTATTCATGTACCTACTTGTCTTGTTCTAAAGCTTCAATACTCGGACGACTGGACAGGACGACGGTAAAGTCACCTATTATCAGGCTTCACTCTTGCTCTTTGCATATCATCTTCCAAATAATTCATTATACCTAACAGAGTTTAGTATATCCAGTGCTCCACGCTTTCCAAGAAACAACATCATTCGCTGACATTTCATCAAAACGCCTAGTTAGCCCATCAAGAAGTCAATTCACATATCCTGAAAGCATAAAATTCCAATTTTGACCCAAAAAAAAAAAGAAAAAAAAGAAAGCATAAGATTCCAAGACTCCAAATTCTTCACAAGCATCTCATTGATCAAATTGTGAAACAAAGGTGTTAGAACATAAATTTGGAAACACCAAACTCGTAACTGATATTTGGCACAAGCATGTTATACACTGCATGGGCATTCTCAGGTGTTATTTGTATAGTCTCATTGAATTTCTAATTTTCTTAGTACTTTCTTTCAATGCTTTTCTTGTTTCATTTTTTTATTTTTTTTTCAGCTCCTTTTTTTAAAAAAAAAAAAAATTTGTTCCTTGAATTTAGTCTTGATTTATTGGATAGAAGCTTCTATAAAAGGATCAAATTGTCACCTGGAGTGCACTAGCGAGGGGAGAGGGGCACCGCGTTGCCATCCCTATGAGGGGATAGACATTTTAAAATTATGTTGAAAAAGCTGAACAAAATTAATTGGCGGTGAGTGGAGAGATTATAATATCTTTATTAACTAATTTAATAGGTCTTAAGTTAACTAAATGATGTGAGATTATTTTGTTTAACATCAATTATGACATGGACAAACATTTAAAAACCATTCAACGGGAGAGCATTTGTTTTAAAAGCCATTCAGTGAAGAGAATTTGTCATTCTCCCTTTAAAATCAATAAATCATTGAATGAAGGGAAGTACGCTAGGAAACCATATGCGTCGATTCATTGGTCTTAAAACTTGATTTCCATGCACTTCCGTGTGTGAAATTCGGTAAAGATTCAGCTCTGCTATACATATTTACTTTTTGTTGGTCTATAGCTTCCTGCGTTACTAACCAAAAAAAAAAAAAAAATCTTAAATTGGTCGCACCATCGTATTACGCCTCTAGGGTATCAATGTACTAAAATTAGTTCTTGCTTCTCAAAAACCGTGTGGAATTTCTTCAGAGCTTTACGAGTCTAACAACAGAAAATTGGAGGTAACGAGCCAACCATCACAGAAGAATGGACAAGTTCAGGATGGTGCTGTTTACCTATCAGGGTGGCTGTATAAATGATTAAAGTGATTGACTACCAACTTTTCCATTGGCTGCCAGCCAATCGCCATCAGTAATTATTGTGGTCCCGTAAAACGAAGAAATTGCAAATCGTCTTTCCTAAAGCAATCACTTTCGTAATCCCGAGGATACGGCCGACATTTTGGCATTCACTAGACAACTGCCTAACAACTAAAAAATAAAAAAGCGCTTTTCTCACATTTGAGAAGTAAATTTTTTAATCGTTCATTTTAGAATATTAATTTTACATTTCTTACAAATTTAAGTTAATAAAATTTGATCTCAACTTAAATTTTTAATTACTTTTTAGTGTAAAATAATTACATGACCTACATGTAATCATTTTTTTTATATATAAAAAGATTAAATTCCAATTTTTTAGCGATAAAAATGAACATTGATCGGGTGTCAGATCCCACCTTTTAAGAAATATAAATGTGATTCGGATCAAATCCTAATTTTTTAAGGACAAAAATAATATAAATTAGATTATTTATTTAACTACAAATGGGATTTAACTTTTGTTTTCAAAAAAATGAATATGCGTGGTTCACGTGATGGATACAGAGTTAAAAGTAGTTAAAAACCTATATTGAAACCAAATTTTATTGATTTAATTTTATAAGAAATGTAAAATAACTATTTAAAAAGTAAAAAATAAAAAAATTTCATTTGACAGAACTCATAAACCAATTTGCCATGAGGTGGCGGTGAGTGGAGAGACATTTTAAATAGTGCCATTAAAAATCTCCTGGCAGAGGCTTAGAGCAAAGTAATTAAGCAACTTCTATGTAACTTGAGTGCAACTTGGTTTTGGGCCTTTTGGCTCATTTCATCGGACTCGAGGAGAGTTCGAGAACCATTAACAACAACTTCAAGCTCGACATTAAGGATCTTCAATCAAATACTTGCAGAACCTTTTTTTTTCTTTTATTTTTTTTGGGCAAAGCTACTTGCAAGTCTTACTGAGCAGATATATGTATAATCATGAAACATGAATGAAATAATACGTGCTATTTTATCGCGTAACGTTACCATCTATCCCTTTTCAAACTGGTAATTAAAACCCTACCTACCCTTTGCAATCAAGTTTTCCATCCGTGACGGAGCGACTATTTGTCATCCAAACCAACCCACCAATCAAATTACGCACATGGCTACTTGGAGTAAAGTACAACTAAGTCGGATTAAAAAAAACAATACAACTAAGTCATTATCGAAATGCTAGCAACCGAACCCCATATGCATCAACCACCACAGCCCAAAGGCGGGTGACCACCGCCTAAGTATAAAACGTGATGGGTGGGAATCAAGGGTTCAAATTTTACATTTTATCAATTATCACATTAAAAGTGGGTTTGTTTAAAAAAATCCAGGCGAGTGTATAGTGCACCCGTTTGGTCCGATGGTGGTTCGGTCCCCTCCAAGTTATCCATGGGCCTCCTTAAGTCCGCCACTTCCCCCTAGTGTAGAATAAATTAGATAATACAACAATTATCGTTTCTGGAAAAGAAAAAAAAAAAAACCCATATGCATCATGCATATTTAGCTGGTCACATTCGGGCTTGGGGCTTCATGAAAATTCCTAAACAATGTAACAACTAAGGGAGTTTTATATGTGTATAAAAAAGTTATGCCTTCCGATTCTACTAGAATCCTATTAATTAATGGCGATTTTATCTTCTTTTCCATGCCCTATAATAATCTCTGTGGGGAACGAGTGTTTCTGGTAGGTCATTAGAAGCTAGTCAGCATCCACATTAAGAAAGATACCTACATTTCAACTTTATCACTCAAACACACTTACTATAATCAATTATATAATTCAGTACCGAGTTGGTTTGCCTAGCCACTTAGGGAAGATTTAGTTCTCGCGATCATGTATAGAGAGAGAGATGGTACTGATTTGAGGAAACTTGTACACTTCTTGTAGTAAACACTCGGATATCCATCGATATGCGGCCCGGTTAAGTGATTGGCATCCCAGTTAATATGTGACAAGTATATATTTTGCCTAATATTTTGTATATATTTTGGATGGATTGTGATGGAATTAGGCTTAAAATGATGATGAAAATGCTTATTTTGATGATTAGGTGATAACTAGTTGATATAGTAAATAAAGTGTGAAAAATTGTGCGAAAGTGGACAGATTTATTTGTTAAATTTGTTGTGACAGGAAGGCAAAATATACAATGCCGGACATTTGATATCGGAGAAAATACACGGTGCTGAGGGTATTTTGATCATTTATCAGTTTATAAAGTTTCAAATTGGATAATTCTTGAAGTAATGCAAAGGGCTACAACTTTCATGTTTTGCACAAAAGTTAGTTCGACCTCCATCATCAAGAAAATAGCAATTAAAGTGGTACCCAATTCATAGAAGTGAAAAAGCGACCTCATGAATACGCGAGCTGAAGTCGTGTATTCCAAGTTCGCGTATTGTAGCTATATTCTGTAACTTGCTTAGTCACTTACTCTATTTTCACACTACTTTCTAGCTCTACTCCAGACAAGAATTTCGGTTGTACACACTCAAGGGACTTTTTGGAAGAGAAAGGGAGCTTTATGTCTTGTCTAAAAACCACTTTTTGACTCTCTTAAGACTAGAGATGTAAGAATCATTAGAAAAGGGGAGAGTAGGACACTAGAAGGAGTTCTAATTAGATTTTAGCATTAGAGCTTAGTTTTAGTATTGTTTTGTTCTCTCTAGCTAGGACTTTATGAGAACTATTGGAGACTTTATTGTACAACTCATTTTGTTGAAGAAATAGAATATCATTGGGAGCTTCTTCACTTTTTGGCTAAATTTTCTTTATTTATCTTTTTACTTGTGATTCAATATGTGTTTATGCAATGAAACTATACTCTTTCTTGTCATTTATCATATGAGTAGTTAAGTTCCTAGATTTAGGGAGTAGATGAAACTCATGGCTACTTGATATGAAGTGAATATGATTTATACTTGTTACATCTTATATTAACTTGTTTAGTTATGTATGCTTAACACTTGTTGTTGCTTGATCACCAATAGCAAGTTATTAGTTGTTATTATTCAATGAAAGTTGGTAATAATGATGGAACAATATAAATAGAGCTTAAGTAGTATGCTAATGAGAATAGAGATACACTTAAGTGGATTAAACTTGCATTTTATGAAGAAAAGAAGAGTAGATCTAGTTATTCACCATGAGAATAGGGAAAACTAGTCTAGTTTAGGCCATTTTCATCATGAGAATGAGATTTGGTAATATTAGAATTGAATCCCTAATTAAACAAGAGTTGTAACAAGAGGTAAATCTATTTATTTGTATTTTTGATGCCATAAGTGGAATCTATATCCATAGACTCAAGTATTTAGTGAATTTTATCCATTATTATCTTGCAAGTTATCTAGTTAAGACTAGTTAGATAGGAGTAATTACAATTTTTCTTGTTATAATTGATTATTAGTCTAAATAATAGAGTAAGTAAGGCCTTAATACTTGTAAAGTTGCTCCCTGTGGGATCGACCTGATATTTGCCCTAAACTACTAATTTGACCTCTATACTTGCAGTCAAAATGGGTATATTTCGGAATTGAACTTGTACTCATATCTAAAACCTGTTAGATGCATGACTTATGATCTGAATTTAAATTTAAAATCCAAATTTTGCATATGTATTATGCATCAAACTGCAATAGTATATACATGGTGTGTTCAGATAGCCTTTATTTGCACAAAAATTATTTGCCACAAGTACATTTTTCAATATACATTTTTTATCTTTTCAATTATTTTTTTATTTTACATACATCACATCACAAAAAATGTTATAATAATTATTCTAACTAATATCTCAAATTCCATTCAAACTCACTTATACTATCACTGTATATAAGATTAACTTCATAAATAAACATATTTAAAAATGACGAAAATTATCGATTGGGAAAATTTACTTGAGCCTTGAACTTGAATTCCAAAGAAGTTGGCGACAGTGGAAACTTGAAGTTTGAAAATTACCAGAGGGGCGGTGGCAGCCCCGTTGGGGAGCGGCGGCAGAAGTTAGGAATATAGGAATATGTATGCACATACTGTTTGGAATACTAGTTAGGAATACAGGAATATGACACACGTCGTGAAAGTTGTAGATCACTCTAAATCATTTTCAATTTCTTGTTTGTGATAACCATATCGTGCATCAATAATCTATTATCTGTAATGGCTCTACCTTTGAGGCATGCATTCTGCCTACTACTAATTAATTGAGGCAGCACCTTCTCCGTTCTCGAGTCTCCTGTGAGACCCTCAAAAGTTGCCGGCTTTTGTGGGTTCTCACGGGTTCAGGTTAGTAAAAAAGCGTCCAAAAGTTTGCTGACTTTGACAAAAAAAAGACATCAGCCTCGTCCCGGGGGAGTATGGGTCCTCTTTAGGTCTAGCAGGCTCCCTTGTGTAAATATATAGTAATTAGTGATCCTCCTAATATTAATGTAAAGGTATTTTAGAAAAATATTAGATTAGATTTACTTTTTTAACAAAATTAACTAATTTTTTAAAGTTGTGTGAGAAAAAAAATTAAAACTATTAAAATGGAATAGAGGTTGTAATTGGCAAGTGGATTCAATCATTGTACATGTACAAAATTCTCGTGCACTAAGCACTCAACTCTACCATGTTAAACCTATGCAAGGCTACAAAAAAATACCCAGACCTCAAATCATTTTCAATTCCAGCACAAGTCAATGATTGGTCAAACTAGAATAGCATCTTTAAATTTACCAGCTAATTGATTAAACTCAATAATTTCACTTGGTATTAAAATTCACACCTTGAAAAATGAATATATGATGGACAAAGCAATTCAACAAAAATTGATTGAAAAAAAAGTACTATTATGACAGGTTGTCAGCCTGTGCAATAATAAAAACCTGCTCAGCTAAAGTTTATTTTTGAAAATAGTGGTAAGCAGGGTCGAATCCACAGGGATTGGCTGTAACTGTTTCTTTTCAAATTCACAGTGACAAGGGGGGTGTTTTTATCTCAGGGGTGACAATTTAAGCAATTCAACTAAAAGTAAAATAATAAAAATAAAATAGCCAACTAGAAATTAAATAACAATTTACTAAAATCAAAGGATCTAGCCAAGGAATAACTTCAGCAATGGTTCACCTAATTGATCATCGAAACAAAGGCAATTCCAATTATTTACTAATAAATAGGTTATAACAGCCAAACAAGCGATGACAGTCAACCCCTCCTTACTGTGTCAGTGATTAAGGTACGCCCGTTAATCATTACTCTAATTGTGAAATAATTTTAGGTACGCCCGTAAGATTTAATTTCCCAATTGTCTTACGTATTAGAGGAGCCCTATTCTAACCAAATAACACACTACCAGGGTTATTTTAGATTAGCCCGCGTATTCCCCTGATACAAATCCAATCATGCCAGTTATCACTATTTTAAGACAATTAAACAATTACGGATTTAACGTCCCAATTGACAATAGATTATCAAATTAACTAATTATCCGGATCCAAGACAATCAATTAATTAAACAATCATAAGCACTGTAACTAGGGAATATGCGAATACCAACAAATAAAAGAAAAAGATAAAATTAAATCGATCTCACAATTTTTAGGTGAACCAAAGCCTCCATTGTTCCTTGACTAGAGTGAAGAAACTAGTTCATATTTGATGCGAAAAAACCATACAAAATTGGAGAGAGAGAGCCGTGGCCATCATCTGCGTTTGGGAAAACCCAATTCGGCCGAGCGAATGAAAGATTAACGAAAGTTACAAATAATGATGGAATCTTCCCAATTGCTCAAAATAATGATGGAATCTTCCCAATTGCTCCTGTGACATCCGAGAAGAAAAGCTACCAAGAACCCAAGGAAAAGTCAAAGCTAAGGACTAAAGTAGTGCTCATCCTCTGCAATTCTTATCAACCATATATAGACTAAGTGCTTAGGAAGTTGTCCGATGGTGTGTTTTGTTTGCTGACATGTCATTTGATGATTTGCTGAAAAGTGGTCGTTCTCCATGATTGTTGGCCTGTGGATTGCGTTTGTGAGCCACCGAGCCCTGGCTGAAAAAAATTAACTCCTTCAGTGGAACCCAAGACCGGACTCATAGTGGTCATAATAATAATAATAATAATAATAGAGTTAGGCTGGTAGTGCTGATAATAATGCTACTCTGCTTCCCATTTTACCTAATGTCAGGTTTGTGGTAAGTTAGAGTGTGTATTTGGGTCAATGTGACAACTCCTGTTTTACCTATTTACCCTTGCCTTACATGTTTATTTACTTTTTTTTGTGGGTTGACTTAGTTTAGCTGTTGTTGGGTTATAGATGTCAAAACAATGCTTTGTCACTGTGTAACTTTTCAGCCATGCGTCCTTTCTTTGCCTCTTATACTTTCGAACGTTGTCCTCCGTACGTCTTTGGAAGCTACTCCATACTTTCTGTCCTGGATTTTGCAGATGCTATCATGCTTTGTGGTTGGTTTATGCATCCGGTGATCATTTTCCCTCTTTCGTTCTGTTGTTTCAGCTATAAGGTTGGTTTGCTCTTTTTCCCTCTGCTTCGTTCTCTGTTCTTTTGGAGCTTTCATTTCTATTGGCCAGCTTCAGGGTAATTATCTCCGCCAGTTTTTCGCTTTTCGTTTTATATGCTGTTTACTGCTTCTCCTTATCACCTGTGGCAGCATTTGCTATTTTATTCGCTGACTTTGTTCCTTTTTCCCCTGTTTCCATGCTAATGAATTAATGCTGATTCATGTATGCCGTTGCTATTGTGGTGACCTCATTTTAAAACAAAAAAAAAAGGTTTTTCCCGCCTCTTTGTTTTCTTTCCAATATCTCATCTTTCTGTGCTTGTCATTTCCTCTTCTACAGCTTTATTTGATGTCTTTGTACTTGGGATTTTCTGGCATTCTCGTTCTTCCGAGGACGCTGCTATGGAGCTGATCTTCTGTTATGTGTTATGGCAGGAATTTGGTTGCAGGTCAGATGCTTGTTTCTTTGTTTTGCTTGGCTTTTCCCTCCTTCTGGCTGCATTAGTTGCTGGCTATTTCTTGCCTCCTTCCTGGTCATTTCATATTTTACGTATTTTCCCCAACATGCATGGCTTCTTCAGAATCTTCGTGCTTTCTTTAGTATTTTTGCTTCGTACATTGTTTAAGCTTGCTTTACCGTTTTCGCTCGCTACATTTTTGTACTGTAGATGGTGTTCATGCATGTCTTCATCCTTTGATTGTTTAATTTCTTACATCAATTCACGTGTGTCGTGGTCTTCAGACTCTTCACTGGAAATCAGGAACTGCTCCACCAACTCTTACCCACTCCAATCTCCAGAGTCCAGACGTCCTCCTCACCCCTTTCTTTCTCCTTTTCCTTTTCTCAATCAATCAATCTTCTTCCTCTGCTCTTTTGCCCCTCTCTTCCTCTCTTCAACACAAGTCAAATCTCTTCTCTCCATCTCTCTGTTTTTTGTTTGTCTCTCAAGTCCACTGCTTTCTTCATTTTAATTTTGTTTATGCTGTTCCTGCCCCTTGATTAAATTTTCTTTTATTCTCTATTAAATTTTATTTGCTGTTCCAGACTTCCAGTTCATCTCAATCAGACTCTCAGGCAGACAGACACCCAAATAGACTCCAAGTTTCACTAATGGCGACTATCCGGATGATTAGCAATTAACCCTTTTTTGTATTTGTCTTGAATAAGACACCGAATCATTTTAATCATGTTTAATGATATAGTGTTTGTGGGGGTTTTAACTTGAACAGATATAGCAGTCAATCTCACTGGTATGCAAAATCTTAAATCTTTCTAAAACACTTTTTGTGGAACATAGTTTTTGAGTAAATCTACTTTTAATGCATAAATGAATCTCAATTACAGATGGTCTGTTCAGATGAATATACAACGGCAAGAAATACCATGTGGCAGATATTGCTGCATTACTCAGTAGGACTTGGAGCGCCGGTGTTGATCGAATTATTGTAAGTATATATCCCTGAACAAAACTTTGGTCTTTTTCATACGGATATGTCTCGTGCGACTATTTTTCTGGTTGCTGTTATTATTAGCTCATTGCAAAGGATAAGTTTGCAGCCCATTGGCTCGTTGCAAAGGATATGTCTCTTACATGGACTATATTAGTTGTTGTATGATGGCTTCATTGTGAGTCATATTATACTGGATGTGGTAAATATGCTAAAATGAGTGGTTGTGAGGCTATAAAAGTTATTTCTTGAGCAATGTGAAATCTTTGCTATGGACCAAGTCCAAATGATATAGTTCATGTATGATGGCTTCATTGTGAGTCATATTGCACTGGATGTGGTAAATATGCTAAAATGAGTGGTTGTGAGGCTATTAAAGTTATTTCTTGATCAATGTGAAATCTTTGCTGTGGACCAAGTCCAAATGAACCAGATAATATTAACCAACAATTTCTCTCATTAAAGCTTGCATGTCATTTTTCTCTTATTTTCCGTGCATTAAAAAGTTTCGAGTTGTTTCACCTATTTGTTTCATTGTTCTCCCCTTGTGACCTTGAATCAATTTGGTGAAGGTTCAACCTTGCAGTGAGCTTGACATGGAAATGAAGTGCAAACTGATTTCAGAGTATATGACAAAGGTTACTTATTTGTGTTGTATGATAACTTGCCTAAGCTTCTTTGGGTGATCTAAGGTTAGAGTAAATGGAATGCAAGAACTCTACTTATGCTTGTGATTATCCTTTTGACAGATTTCAACTTTATTTTTGGACGAAGCACTGCAATGTATTGGGGAAGAAAGTAAAGTTTTCCAGTTCTACTCTCAACATTTTTTGTTTGTTGACTATCTTCTTATGGATTGTGCCCTCAGCTTCATTACATAGTGGAGCAGAGTTTAGGCCATATATGACTTAATGAATCTGAAAAAATGAGGTCACTTGCTCGTTTGTATTAATTGTCTGAAACTTCTGCAAAATGTCACTTTAAAATAAAAAATTATCTTCTGCAAAATGTCACTTGAGCTAAACTACTTCTTGGAAGGGATATAGGGTATATCTTTTAGGTTTATTAATTCTTTCTGCAAATTATTTAGCTGACTGCTCTATTTTAATTTGTAGGTAATGAACATATTGAAAATGTTGTGCCAGTACATTGTGATGATGAGCAAAAGGTTGATTGATCATGAGACAACTTCCAAGGAGCTGCTACAATTGGGCTGGACTCCATGCTTTGAACAAATTCTACATTGGAAGATTTTCTGAGCAATATTGTTCTTTGTTATAACCAAACCATGCAATCTTTAGCAAAAGTCCTTTTTTTTATAGTATTATGGGAGTCTTTTCTTTAGCCTACAGAACTGGGTTTAAAATTTATTCAGGCTGGTTTTACTTTATATTATAGGAGGATATTCTTGTTCTTGCAATGGCAAGACTTTTCCTTTGGGATTGTCCTCAACATTGTTGGACTTACGGTACTGATGAACGGTGCAGGTCATATTTTATGTTTCATAAGATGGATGTTCACCAGCCGCAGTTAATATTCAAATACTTACCAATACTTTCATTTACAGAGAGTTACGTTTATCAGGTAAACAAAATGCAACTCTCTCTCTCTCTCTCTCTTCCCTTACTATATGTGGCTTATATTCTGCATTTTGGTGTGTACATTAACTTGCAAATCCATACATTGTTGGTCCATTTACCTGTACAATAGATGCTCAGTGACTTCCTTATGTGTCCTAAATAAAATGTTAAGCTTCCTTACATAGTCCACTACCCCTTTTCACAATGGAATACGGTAATACCAACAAATCTTTATGACATGAAAAAAATTCCGTTACTTTTTCCAGTACATGTGAATGTGCTTATTGCTTGGTACCTATAAATGTGAAAAGTTGTGACAGTAATTGTTCCAATTTTTTGCTACTATAAGTAATGTGTCAATTATGTACCTGAATAGCATAGTGAGAGCTGGCATTAACTTTAAAGTATGGGGAAGAAATCTTCTTTAGCGATGATAATAAGCACATAGGTATAATCATGTGTTGTGTAAATCAGCAAGTCAAGCTTGACTGAGAAGTTTCTACCTTCAAACATCATGCCAACTCTGATTACAAGGTTTTGGAGGATGCTTGATTTTCTTTTCTCAGATTTTCGGCTAGACAGGGTGGAAGGGCATGATAGCAGTTCTTTGGCTCGGTTCAGTTAATGTCAAGTGTCAACATGCTGCAAGATAACAATTAGTTTTCTCGATAAATAACTGATGCTGTTAAAAAGGATTTTAATTCCATAATATGTTTCATTCATGCTTCCTATTATCTTGATTTTGAATTTATAGTTGGATACTTTGAATGAGAAGCTACGTCAGTCACCAACTTATGGAGTTCAGCTTGGAGAAATAGAATCCTATGCAGTAAAACTGCAATTTAGAAGATCTTTATATCAAGCTATTTTCAGGATTTAGGTTTCATTGTCCTTTTGGCACAGGTGTGCCAAACAGAGGAAAGAAGGGCAATAAGATCCTTGAAGATGTTAGAAGCTGACCCATTTAAACCACTTCTTATCCTACTTGAGCATCAAGGCCTTCTCACGGAGCAGTCTATATCTATTTCTGTTATGATTTTTGTAGTTTCCTTTATGTTCCCTCCATGTGGGTTCTTAAACAGTATTCTGGAGGTTTTTAGAATCATAAAGGTTATATTGCCCCCTCCATTTTTTCAGGATAAGAGAAGAGCTTTGGTTTGGTGTAGAGTCCTGGAGTCTTGAAAGAAAACTATATGTTGTCATCCCTTGAGTGGAAGTGAGGTAAAATTAACAAGTGCATTCCATATTTTGACAAATAAAGTTGTGAGACATTTTCCTTTCCTTGTTTGACTAAACCATTGGCATCAGATTCTACATAGTGCAGATATCTGTTTAACACATGCATAAATTGGTAATCTATTGTATTTGATTTCTTTAATTTGAGTAATAAAGCTCTGCACTTACGGAGATTTATTGCTACTTTTAGCATCACAAAGAGAAACTGGCCCCATGTGTTGCAGCATTTGTGGGAAAAGATTGATGGAATGAAAAGAGTATTTCAGGGAGAATGTAAGAAAATATATTTATTAAAAAAGCAAAGAAAAATGTAAGAAGTTTATGATGGGAAACTTCAATTTAGTTGTTAAAACGCTAACGCTGCAACACAACTACACATCTAAACTTCTTTATATTTACTAATTACTATTTTCTATCTTCTTCTTCTATTGCTTTTATTTTATAGAAACCATAGACTACATGGATTAGAGGTGTTATCAAGCTTGACTATAAACCTCAGAAACTAACCTATAGAGCATGTCCCAATTGTAATCACCCAAATAGCTGTATGGATGAGTGAAAAATTATATGCAAGTACTGCCAAGCTAATGTTGACCTCCAACATAGGTACTTATAAATAGTGTACAGTGTTTATGTTAACCAGTCTAAGCCTCCAATCACTTGTATATTTGTTTATTAATTCCAAGGATTGTATTTCGAGTTGGATCACGGATTTAACTGGAACCCTTTGTCCTATTGCCATGTCCTCTGAAGTCGAAAGGCTAACTCAGTTTTCAACTACTGCGCTCTAATGTTTGCAAATAGAAGTAATTATCAATTTTTTTTTTTACAAAACAATTGTTTCCCTCTATTTTTTCAAAAGCTTATATTGCTTTCTCGCTTTATCCGCACTAGAACATGGATATAGCTCAGCATCTCCAGACTATTCTACATTGAAAGATGCTTATATGCTACATCAAGCCTTCTACTTCAAAGTCCAGGATGATGAAATGCGTAACTTATGAAATATACCACTTACTACACTACAAATGAAGCTCTCAACATTGACAACCTCAACATTAACAATCTCAACATTAATGATTGACAATCTACCTATTCTGTATTTTTACTCGAGCCTTCATGTATCAACAGTCTGCACTTATTACTTGTAATGTTTTTTACTTATGCCTTTGATATGTTATTCATTATAATTTCCAATTTTGTCAATTCCTTGTTTCCAGTTTTTTATTAGCTTACTCAGCAACACCGGGTATGCCAGTCTCTGAAATCTACACCGCGCTTACAACACCGGGTATGCCAGTCTTTGAAATCTACACCGCGCTTACGCGCGGTGAGCACCTCCTAGTTCTATCTAATTACTAACTAAGATCCCTGTGCGGCGGCTCCTACCAGCAAGAAGAACCCCTTCAGCCGTCCTTCCTTCGCAGAATTTACCAAAATGGACATAACGTCTTCTTTTCCAAAAATGCCCCTGGGTTAAACTCTATCATCTGGATTCTTTTTCTGCCAAATTGGTACTTGTTATGATATTTTCGTTGTACTCCATGAAATAAATGCAAAATATCAAAAGTGAGTAGAATCTAGCAATTAATCCAAATCAGGTCAGATAATAGGGGAAATTAATAATAAAATAAATGATAAAATTGCAATCTATCATATTACAAGAGCTTCTATAGTAACATATATACATAAATCTACTTCACTTGCAACTGAGCAAATGATAAAACACTTGTCGCGCCCCACTTTTTGAATGAATGAATGTGTGTTGTGGTGTGTGTAGTGTGGTGTGAACGTGTGCAAAATGAAAATAAAGGCCATGGGACTTGATAAAGCGACGGTTTGGCCATATAAAGTTCAAAAAGGGTTTTTTGTATAAAAAATGGAGTCGCCACTTGGTATAGAGTTAGGGTGTACCAAGTCACCCAAAAATGATTTTTGTTTTTGAATAAAAAAGTAAATAAACCCTTTTAGAGAACTTTCGGGTCTACGTAACCAAAAGAGGGATCGGGGGTCACATTTGACGAAGGGGAAGGCAAGGATAAAAATCCAAGGCACCCCTTCGACCTAGCCAAGGCTAGTTGCGTGACTTAAACCAATTTTCCCTAATTTTTCTACCCAAGGTATGTATCGCGTGTTGGATATGTCTATATGAATGCAAAAACCTAGACCTAGGGGGACATGGGGGAAATTTCTCTTCAAAGGTTGAGTGGTGCCAATCACATTAATTGTGAAGCCCAACAATGATCCTTTTGGAGAGGTCACACCTAAACCTAAATGATGTGAAAAATGAGTGAATGAATGCATGCCATGAAAAATGTGAGTTTGTGTGAAAAAGTAATAAAAACAATAGTGGTAGTGGAAGTGTGCAAAGAAAATGTCCTTGAATGTAGAAATATACTCTAGGTGCCAGTGGGCAAAATGCATATATGCAATCAAAAGAGTGTGAAAGTGTTGGGGTGCAAATGAAAAAAGTGCTCGTGTGCAAGTGAATATAAATATGGCATAGATAGTAGTGTGCAAATGGGTGCAATTTGTGAGGTAGAAAAATAAATAAGTGATAGGAGAGGTGTGTGAACATAGCATGTGAAGTGAGAAAATCATAAGTAGTGAAAAATGTAGATGAAAGAGTGAAATGATAAGATGAGATGCATGAACCTATAGGAGTGCATCAAGTCGGGTACGGGAGACCTAAGTCGTGACTCAATTTACCCTTTTATAGAGAGGATACAAGCGTGCTAAGGCTTAGAAAAAGCCACACTCGTCTATATCCCATATTTAAGGGGACTCTCCAGGCAAATGAACCCTATAACTAGTATGAGATGCAAAAATCCTAAAATGAGGGGAAAAGGGGTTCGAGGAGCATGCCAAATGATAAAACTAAGGAAAATGCGTGATATGTAGTGAACAGGCAAATAATGCATTAATGAAAAACAAAGGAAAAATCCTATTGGGTCTAGCGTTGGACTAGCCCTTTCTATGAATTTCTAATGAAATAATGAGCCACAACTAGCGTTGGACTAGTGTGGTGACGTACATTCATCCATTCCATTCATTCATGGTTATGAAAGCAAGTAGACATGCCAAAACGCTCGTAAACACGTAGCACGTAGCACTTAGCATGCTCGACTAGATGCAAGAGCCTACTAAAGCAATTTAACATGTAACAACAAAAGCAAGCAACCAAGGGGAAGGGGAAATGGACCAGATGCTCTACGAGCCCTATCTATTACAAGCCAAGAGGTGTACACATACCCCATAAAACATAAAGGGGAAGGGGAAATGGACCAGAGGCTCTCCGAGCCCTATCTATTACAAGCCAAGAGGTGTACACATACCCCATAAAAACATAAAGGGAAAGGGGAAATGGACCAGAGCTCTCCGAGCCCTATCTATTACAAGCCAAGAGGTGTACACATACCCCATAAAACTTAAATAAAAGTAAAAGCAAGTAAATGCATGCAAGGAGGTAAGGAAAGCGGAGTAGGCATGCATATTCACATAACACGTAGGAGCACGTAGGGTCAAATGAAGTGCAAATGAAGGATAGAGTGTACCTCCCTTGAAGCGACGCCCTAACGTAGTGAAATTACTAACTTACCCTCCAAAATAATAAAAAGGTCAAGGCACCACTTAAATTATCAAATAATCACATGAAACAAAAATTAAATATGAAAAATGAAAGTTAAACACTAAATTGAGTCAACTAAAGTGTTTACATAGACAAATCAACCATGTACAAAGCAATTAATGCAAGAGGGACTTAATTAGAAGGACTGAAAACTTCTGAAAGAGAGTAAAATAAAATACCAAAATTGATGGCTTAAGATGAGACCCATAAAAGTCAAATGCAAAAATGTGATTAGAACACAAATCCAAGCTAAAAAAATTCTATTAAAACTTATTGAACCCCAAAGTGCATCCTAAAACTCACTAAACGTCTTACCCAAAATCATGTCAAAGCAAACCAAAAGCAATTAAGATTCTAGAACGGCAAGGTTAATCAAATAATTCAAGTAATTGAGCCATGGTAGAACTAAGGTAGTCATGGAAGCTACGTTGCCGTTGTTTTAGGACCTAATTGCAAGCACATGAAGTCATTCAAGTCCAAATGAAACGCTCAAGAGTCTCAAAGATTTCCAAACGATAGAATGCCAAACAACTGTTCAAATTGTAATAAACTTAAGACTCAATTGCGAACCAAGGACCCAAATGCAACCACTAATCTAATCAAATAAAGTCAATTGAGACATTTTAGGAATTTTGAAAGTCCAAGAGCCAAGGAAGGTCAAGCAAGAGTTAAAATGCAACTATTTCATGACCCAATTACAAGAATTTAGAGTATTGGTGGGCTTTTGTAGCATTACTGCAAAAATCACAGGGATCCAATTGAAGAAATTATTCTATTTGTTGGGTCATAGTGAGTCAAGGGGAAACTTGGGGGATCAAGATGCAAATTTTCTTTGGTTTTTCATGCATGCCTACGTAAAGAACCATTTTTCTGCACCATTTCTGCCATGAATTTCCTTCCAGTTTATCATGCAAATATGTTCATCAAATGCCAGGAATTCCACTATCTATCATTGACTAAACATGCAACTTCATTGCAAGATTAAAACGAGAATTGAAGCTGAGCATCAAGGGTATAAATGAAACAGCAAAAGAAGAAAAAGAAAACGATGTAGCAGGGCTCTCTGTAAGTTCAAAGAGCCCAGCCGCAATTTTCATTCTTTAGCCACAAGCTGTAGCCTCAAGTGCCGAAATCAGATTCATCATCCAGCTTTTCAACTTAACATTAAAACAGTGCCAATCCTAACACAACTATCACACAATAATTCCTACTTTGCACCATGAAACTTGTAAATTTAGACATCAAATGGTCGGACAACATGCATGCAAAAACTGAACAGTCCAAGGGATGTTTATCGATGCAGCAAAACGAATAGGAAAGCAAGACCTTCAACTCATGTTATGAACCTTACTCCACCACACACATCTATTCTTAAAAGAACTAATCATAACAACTAGATATAAAGTGTAGCAAAGTGACTCTATAGCTGCAACAAATGGTCTTGACATATTGCAGCCTGGTGTGACACCGCATCTTACTGCCGTAAGATACAGCAAAGCATATGCTCAGCGTCTCCAACATTAGCAAGCAAACCCAAATGAAACTCAAGCCAAAACAGGATCTCAGTCTAACCCAAAAAACAGTTTTGTCCAATCGCTTGCAACAAACCAACAACCTCGAGCCTGTTGTTTGTTGCAGCAGGTTTCCGTGCACTACTCTCCCCAGCCAAAAATAAATGACCAACGCTTTTCTATTTCAAAACTCATGTCTAAGATATATAGAACAGAAGGAGAAGACGACAAAGGTAAGAAAGACAGCAAAGAGCAAACATGGTAATGTATTGGAGCAAACTTAATAAACCAGCAGCAAAAGGTTCGACAACTCATGCATCATTCTAGCAGAAAACTGGTTTCCTGAATTGCAACCACTGGGTTTCATGCCAAAATCCAAACAAATACCGAATTTCCAACCCAAGGCAACAATCAAAATTGAATCTTGAAGTTTGGAATCACAAAAATTCCCAGGCCAAACCTACGTACACAGAGGAGGACCAAAGATGCAACCTTTAGTTCAATGGATTACCTGATAAAGATTTTTGACAGGGCTGAAGTCAAAAGAAATGAGCCGGCATCAAACTTCTATGGAACTTCTGGAAAAACAAGCCTCCTAGTCTCTTCCTCACGTCGGTCTTCCTCCTCCGGATGCAGCTGCAACTCCTGCTCCTCCTTTCAATTCCCTCTCTTCCCCTTTCTGTCTATAATCGTCACTCCCTATAAAATTCCCTCCTGATTTTTAGCTGTGTCCCTCTGTTTTGTTTTTCCTCAAACCCCTCTCTATCTCTCCCCGCTGTCCCTCTCTCCGTCAGCTCTCACTTTTCCCTTTTAGCCGCTAACCCTCTATCCTCTCTTGCTCACCGAAAAAACCCCCTTGCGGCTCCCCTTTCTCTTGCCTTTTATATCCACTTCCCAATCTCCTAAACCCTCCCTTGAATGGTCTGGATGAAGGCCAGCCTCTGCCTTCATCTTGCCCTTCAATGGCACGTACGAAGCTAACCCTTTGCAAGCTGCCAAAAATGCAGCTTGCAGGGCGCGATCTTTTTTTTTTTTTTTTTTTTTTTTTTTTTTTTTAGTTTTCAAGAAAAATAATTGATTAACATTGACAACTAATTAACAAAAAACATAATAATAAAAGAAAACTAATGAAGAAAAGCTAAATTAAAAAGAAATGCTAACGCTAACTATTCTTTTTCCTTTCTTTTCTTTTTCTCTTGTTTTCTTTCCAAATTAATAGATGAAATGGTAAAATAAAGTAAAAAAACAGTAATTTAATTAATCGTCAAGTGAAAATGAATAAACTAAAAATAATAAGCGGCAAAACTGCTATTTTCTACTTTTCGCTTTCATTTTTTTTCATTTTTTTTTTATTTTCCACTTTTTCATTTTTCATCACTTTCTTTTTCTCAAAATAACTTAATAAAAATAACTAAAGTGCCCAAAGATTGAATAAATATATTTTTGTGAACAAATTTTCCTTTTCTCTTTTTTTCAAATATTCATTTTCATTTTTCTTCCAAGAAAGCATTGAATAAAAACAAAATGACTAAAACATATTTTTGATGTTTTCCTTTTCTTTTTTCTAAAAACTCTATGCTTAACTTTAAACTTAAAAGCTAAAACTAAAAACTAAAACTAAAAGTAAACAAGAATAAATAGCAAATGAAATAGGTCAACTAAAAGGGCGAAAATGAATAAAACTAAAATATCATAACAACTAATAGTGCAACACACACAATAACGAACTAAAATGCAAGCAATCTAAAATGAAAATCATGAAATAGATGCTACATAAAATTACTCAAAATTTGGTGTCTACAACACTTGCCAAAAAAAATCATAGAACTAATGATCTGACAATGAACGGTACAGAAGTTGAAAAAAAAAAGAGGAAGCCCTAAAAAATTAAGTGATGTTGGCTCAAAAATACGCAGCAGAAACATAAATAATTCCACACCACTTGTTGAGTAAAATATGAAGCCTTTTGATTGGGAATGAAAAGGAAATATGGAGCCTTTAGGTATCATTTTGCCTCCCAAATTGAAGGCTTTGTGCTCTTGCAAACCACATATTTATAGATAGGCTTATCCAACCAATCAAAAACTAGAAACGCCAACCACAAACCACATCAACTAAATAAATAACAATTTAATTTGGTTTAAAATTTTGCTACCAAGTGATAGGGACATCTCACAAAATCTAAGCTAATCTTAAAGCAGAAGTCCTGAACTCGTGGATGCAAGAGGGCAGATTGTATTGATAGGAGGATTAGAATATGGTCCTTGAAGCATGCCCTGAGCTACCAATTGGTAGGCAGCTTCGGTCAAGTGCAAACCGTCCCAGTTAACATACAAAGACGGATCGTCACAAGGAGTTGTTGGTAGGTCGCCACAATGAATTGAGGAAATATAATTGTACGGGCCTCCAGCTCCGCAGCAAGCCCTTAGAGTTTCTCCTCTAAATCCTGCAACAACGATTGAGATATTAATATATGTTCCAGTTTTGGGGACCATAAAAGCAAAAGAGCAAAGTATTAGCTTTGTTTATGATAATTATATTAAAAATTAAAAGAAAAAGAAATGGCTTATCAGAATTAGAAGAACCAACATTCTATTACCGTTTTTACCGTGATCGACCCGAATTGCTCAACCTAACGTGGCTCAGATATGTACTGTCCATTTTAAAATTTTTAATAATTATTTGTAAAAGTTTAGAATTTTACGGTACAGATTAGATTGAAAAGAAAACAAGAAAAAGGAAAAAAGGCTGTATCAAGGATAAAATATTTGACTAAAATTGCAGCTTTGACAAACTCCATTGACTACATTTAGTTACCATATATTATCACTGAACTTTGTGGTAATTCATCCAAATTGTAGGGCCAAGGATTCTTTTGCCTTCATTCCCCATCTTCATATATTATGATTCGAGACTAGCATTGGATAGGAAGGAGAAAAATAATCCAAGGCAAAAGTAAAATGTAAATCAAGTTGAAAAAATGGAGAAATACCATATGTGATTGGGGAACGATATAATCTCATTGCAGCATTGTAGTAATCGGCATAGATTATGGTGGCATGAGGATGAAGTGTTCTGATGCGATTAAGTTCTTTCTGCAGCAATCTGTTATGATATTTGGCTAAATCATTTAACCAGTTTATGCAACCAGTAGCCGTGTCGTAGTCATGCTGGTTGGAACTTTGAAAATCAGTCAGATAGGCAGCCAAGCATCCAATTGGTAAGTTCCCAGGAACCACCAATGTCACAGCTCCAAGCTTAATCATTTCCTGCATTATTACCATGAAATTGCTCATTCACTAAGCTTTTACAACAAAAATAAAAAAAATTAACGGATGAATTTTAAAATAACATCGCTGGAGTAATTTCTTTTTTTTTGAAATACATGTAATGTAGTTGTCAAGAAGAAGGAGACTATTAGACCAGTGGTCAACGAATTTCAGGTTGTTTTTTACCTCGATAGCTGAAGCGATTTCGCGCACAACAGCGGGAACATATGATTTGACCTCATCTAGTTTTATTCCATTAAGAAGCGCATGGTTGTAATCATCGCCCCCAATCTCTCCCATAAGAACAAACGAGCTTTGAAGAAATTCGCTGCTGCAATCTGTTCATCATGTACATATTTGATTTAGAATCATACATGTTATTACTACTACCTTATACAGATGTCCTCTCACTAAGTAGAGGTGTTTCTCACTCTAAGTAGAAGTGCTCTTTCTTGGGATAAGAGCTCCTCATCTCTTTGGTGGGAAAGTCAGGAAACTCAAACTTTTTCAAACTACCAAACTCCCGTACTTTTATCAACATGAACTTCCAAGCCATATCCTTGCTCAATCCTGTCTGGAATTAAGGCTAACGAAAGCAGAATCACGACGACTTAATTAATGCATGAAGGGTAGTAGATCAAGCGTCACAAGCTCTAAACCTACGGTAAGTTAACGTCAGGTATAACGAGGTTCTGTGTTTTATCTTTCCTTTGTCTTTATTTAGAGGTAATTGCGACCAAAGCACCTTTCTACATCTTCTTTCTTCACTTTACTTCTCAGTCAGTAGTTCCGTATAGTGCATCTTGTGGTCTTCTTTGTCTTTTTGTTTAATATTTCTGTCTCTACCCTGTAATACCTTATGTCTCCTGAGTGTGGAGTGGAAATACCGCCCAGAAGTGTCTAATCCTATCCATGGAGGGAGACCTGTCGGAGCTTCTACAAAAATTTTCACTGGAGAGGAATGAGCTCTCAGGAGCCACGCTAGAGGTGGAAGACCTTCATAATAGAGTTAGAGCATGTGAAGGTAGTCTTATAGGAAGAGTTATAGGAGAGAAAGTTGCTAACTTTACAGGGATTAAAATTTCGTGGCTATGGCATGGGGATATCTAAGGAATATAACAGTGATGGAGCTGGGACCTAATGTGTTTTAGTTCAACATCCCTAGCTCTGATGACAAGGAAAGAATTGTTTATGGTGGACCTTGGGTGATAGATAACCAAGTGTTAGTTCTGAATAGGTGGGCAGAAGGAATAGAAGAAGACTATAGAGATTTTGTGATCGCACCCCTTTGGGTGCAACTCTGGAATTTGCCAGTACACTGGCTTTCTAAAGAGGTTGGAAAAAAGATTGGGGTAGTTTTTAAAGAAGTTAGAGAGGTGTTAGTCCCTCAGTCTGGAGGAAAAGAGGGCAGACATCTGAAAATTTTAGTTCTGGTAGACTTGTCTAAACCTCTTCTTAGAGGTACCGTGGTTAAAATTGCAGGAGCTCTTAAGTGGATAGCATTTAAATACGAAAGGTGTCCTGACTTCTGCTATAGCTGTGGGATAGTAGGGCACAGTGAGAGGTCCTGCAAAGAGAAGAGAGTCTAAGGGGGATGTACTGCAGAAAACCAGTTTGGTCCCTGGAAATAATAGAAGTTCACCTCAGAAAAAATCAGCTAGACCTGAAGAGTCAAGCTAAAAAAGGTATTGGACCTTCCAGAAAGGAGAACTGGTTGAGCAGGAGAGAAATAGGACCCAACTGAATAAGAGTCTGTTGGAATCTCTTAAGTCCAATGGCAAGGGAGGAAACAACACTCAGGACTTGAGGAAGGGAATGGAGGATGCTAGGACAGGGAAGGATGCAAGAGCCTCAATAAGTGTTATAGAAAACAAGGAAGATAACCAAGGCTGTAAGGAGGGCCACATGAACCTTGAAAAAGGGAAACCTGACCTCCCTCTAGTGATCTAGGTTGAGGAAGAAATTCAAACCCTAACTATAGTAGAAGAGATGGAGGAGGATAGAGAGGTAGAGTTGCAAAACTAGAATCAAGGTCTTGTGGTCAATGAGGAAACTGCAGGGGTGCTAGTGATCCACTATGAATCCCAAAGAACTGAGAAGGTTTTGGAGGCTATAGATAAGCAAGCCAAGAGGACGTTTAGAAGATTAAAGTCCCCAACCAGAACCAGAAGACCATTGAGGGATTTAAATGGTAATGGAAATAGCCAGTTGAACGTTGGAAAAAGAAAGGTTCTGATCAGGGATGAAGAGATGGAGAAAGTTAATCATGAGATAGTTCAGTGGAAAAAAACCAAACCTATGGAAAAGTTATATTCTGCTGAGGTGAGGGGAGAGGAGGTGGGGTCCTTCCTTAAAGGGACCCCCAAAGGAAGATGAGAGTTCTGGTGTGGAACTGTCAATGAGTGGGGAGCCCCTTGACAGTTCCCCATTTGAGGGAGGTGAACAACCTCTCCTCTCCAAGTTTGATTTTCTTAAGTGAGACTAAAACTAGGAAACCAGTTATAGATAGATTAGCTATAGGGTTAAGATTTGACAATAATGTGGCAGTTGAAACTATGAATAAAGCATGTGGCATGGCTTTGTTTTGGACTAAGGAAACGCAAATCTTGGAGGTAGACAGAACTGCCTTCACGATAGAAGCTAAAATAGAAGACACTGACTCTCAGGTTGTCTGGTGGTTTATTGGAGTATATGCTAGTTGTGACCATATGATCAGGAACGAACAATGGAGGGTGCTGAGTAATAGGAAAAGACTGTGGGGATCTAGATACATGATAGCTGGGAACTTCAATGATATTCTGTCTAATGAAGAAAAGTGGGGAGGAGTAGTAAGGGAGGAGAGGAGCTTTATGGACTTCCAAGACTTCATAGATCAGAATAGCTTAATTGATGTTGGTTTTGAATGACAACCTTGAACCTGGAGCAATCACTGGGATAATGAAGGAGAGGTCAGACAAAGACTGGACAGATGTCTATGTAGTGTTGAATGGTTCCAAGAATTTGAGAAGGCAAGATGTCAGCACATTGACACCTTTGCTTCTGATCACTATATGCTTTTGTTAGATACAGCCTCGGGGAAAGAAAGGAAAAAGAAGAGGTTTTATTTTGATAAGATATGGCTTCATAGGGAGGGGGTGCAACAGGTGATAGAGAAAGCTTGGAATAAGGAGGAGCAAGGATTAAGAATGTTTAAAATCACAAAGAAGATAAAAAAACTGTAGAATTGAACTCTTGAAGTGGAGGGATACTTTCCAAGCTAACTCTAGGAGTAGAATCACTGATTTGAAGAAGGAACTAGAGAGAATTAAGGACTCAGGTTTTGAAAACAGGAAAGGTAAACTAACTGACAATAAGATCAGTTGAAGACTGCATATAAGGAGGAAGAAAACTTTTGGAGTCAAAAAGCTAGAATCTGTTGGCTAAGGGAGGGTGATAAGAACACTAAGTATTTCCATACCTACGTCAAGGGAAGGAGAGTGAGCAATAGAATCAGAAATTTACAGAGAGAAAATGATTCTTGGACAGAAAATGAGGATGAGGTGGTGACAGAAATTTTAGATTTCTTTAAGGAGTTGTTTAAAAGTGGAGGGAGGAGTGATATGTCAGAAATTCTAGATGGCATTCAACACTCCATATCTCAGGAGATGAATGACAAGCTGACCAAAGCAGTGGAGGAGGACGAAATTCATGATGCATTATTTTCCATGAATCCTAAAAAAACTCCAGGACAAGATGGGATGTCTCCACTGTTTTTTCAGAGGTTCTGGAGCACCATTAAGAGTGACATTATCCCAGCAATCAAAGCATTTTTTAACTCAGGATTCATGCTTAAATCTGTAAACCATACTGTCATCTTTCTTATTCCTAAAATCTTGCACCCAACCAGTTTGAAAAACTATAGTCCTATCAGTCTTTGCAGTGTGCTATACAAAATCATCTCTAAAATTCTAGCAAATCATTTGAAGTATGTCCTGGACAAATACATAAGCAAAACTCAATCAGCTTTTATTCCTGATAGACAGATTTTAGACAATGTGATTGTAGCTCATGAGTGCATGCACTACCTCAAAAACAAAAGACAAGAGAAAGATGGATACATGACAATTAAGTTAGATATGACAAAAGCTTATGATAGGGTAGAGTGGCAATTTTTGCAGGCTATAATGGAAAAAATGGGTTTCTGTTCTACATGGATCAATTGGATCACTAGTTGCTTGAAAACAGTAAACTACTCTTTCAACTGCAATGGAGAGATCAAAGGTTTTGTGTCACCAGGAAGGGGAATATAACAAGGAGATCCCTTGTCTCCTTATCTATTCTTAATATGCTTAGAAGGATTCTCCAATTTACTGAGGAAAGCTGAAGAAAGAAAAAGGATCAAAGGACTGAAAATTAGCAGGCAAGGACCAATTCTGTAGTTTTTTTAGTAGAAACATGAACTGTGAGCAAAGGAAAGAGGTATGCCAAACTCTAGGAGGGATGGCTGAAGCAAAGCAAGGAAAATACTTGGGACTTCCAATGGTGATTTCAAGAACCACGGATCAAATATTTGGCTTCGTAAAAGAAAACATAAAAAGAAGACTTCAGAATTGGAAAAACAAATTTCTGAGCTCAGCAGGGAAAGAGGTAATGTTGAAGGCAGTTGCAATAGCCATGCCAATGTACGTTATGTCATGTTTTAAGCTACCAAGAAAACTTTGCAAAGACATTAGTGCTTTGATGGCCAATTTCTGGTGGGGAGAAACCAATGGTAGGAACAAAATGCACTGGATTGCTTGGGAAAGAATGACACTGCAGAGAAATGTAGGAGGACTAGGCTTCAAGGACCTTGAAGCCTTCAATAAAGCACTGTTAGGGAAGCAGGTATAGAGGCTCCTTACCAAGCCAAACCTTCTTGTCAGCAAGGTGATGAAAACACCTTCTTGTCAGCAAGCGAAATATTTCCCTAAGGAGTCCATCCTACAATGTAATCCCCCCAAGAATGCATCCTGGATTTGACAAGGATTAATGGGAGCAAGAAATTTACTTGATGAAGGTCTAATCAGGAGAATTGGAAATGGTAGAAATACAAGAATTTGGGAACATAAATGGATACCAGAGACAATCACAGGTAAGCCAACTACCTGTAGATCTAGTAACAGTGAGCTGGAAATGGTGGATGAGCTTATATGTCATAACAGATGGAACATGAACATTATTTTCAGAACTTTCAATAGAAATGATGCTGAGAGAATTCTAAATATCCCTTTAAGCCTATCAGGGAGGGAAGACAGCTACTATTGGCAACCACAGGCTGGAGGGATGTATACAGTCAATTCATGCATACAGTCAATTCATGCTACAAATTTCTGATGAAGAAAAACAGAAGTGCAAGGAGGTGCAACTCTGAGGGAGCTGGCTCAAGTTATGCAGAAGGAAGTCAACAAGTGGCACAGATGTGGAACACACTCTGGAAGCTCAACATTAAACACAAAATCAAGTTCTTCATCTGGAAATGCATTAAAGGAGCTTTGCCAGTAAGGGAAGCAGTGAGTAGAAGAACAGGAGTGGGTGATCCTATGTGCACAACATGTAGAGAGGCATAGGAAACAATAGAACACCTATTGCTAAACCGTCCTCACACGGTGGACATATGGAAGGTAGCTCCTATTCAGTGGGATGGAGCTAAGGACCAGCAGAGAGACTTCAAACGATGGTGGCTCAGAATTTCAGAAGCAAGGAAAAGACCAGAAGGGAAGGAACATATTGGTCTGACTGCAAATATTTTGTGGCAGGTGTGAAAAGATAGAAATAAAAAGGAATTTGAGAGCTCAAATAGATCCACACCAATAAGAACATTAGAAAGAGCACATAAAGAATGGTTGGAGCAAATGGAAGTGGAGAAATCGAAGGATAGAAAGAGTACAGAAGAAGCAGCCTTCATGCACGAACAACAAAGCCAAGGCAATGAAGCTGAAGGAACTATAGTTATGGATGTGACAACAACAACGAAGAAAGGACAGAACACTCTTGGCATTGGAGTCACAGTAAAAGAAAATGCAAGCACTAGAATTGCAGATAGGGTGCAGAAAGAGAGAAGCCTGGGGAACAAAGTCCTAGGTAATGCAATGGTATTAAAACTGGTTTTGTGCAAAGCTGTGCAACATCAATGGAGCAAAGTCAGGCTCAACTTATGTAACAAGGAGCTGTGGAAACAAATAACACAGCAACGACCCACGGATAGAAAAATGGCTACATTGCTGGAAAATATCTCTAAGCTGCAGAGACTGTTTTGCATGTGCTCCTTTGGATTGGATAGGGAAGAAAATATGATAGATAGCAGAAAACTTAATGCTAATGCCTTAGGCATTATTGTGGATGAGGAAAGAATTTTTCCTCAGTGTCTTTGAACACTTTTTGTAAAGTTCTCTCGAGCCGTTGCTCGCACATGTAGTTTCTTTATGATAATGAAATTCTCCTATCGTTTCGACAAAAAAAAAATTACTACTACCTTGCTTTTTCTTTTTTTTTTCTTAAGTTGAGATTTCAAGACTTACAGATTATGAGTTCTATTCCCCATTTTCCCTCCAACTTCTTAAATTCCATCCTTTCCCAACTAAAGGAAAAATTGAAGAAAAGAAAAAGATTGGACATTTCATGTTTAACAGTTGCTGATTTACAACTATACTTAGGGTCCGTTTGGGGTTGCGGTAATTTATTGAAAAGTATTTCCCTAATAGAGTTTTTAACAAAAGTACTTATCAATTGTTTAAGTGCTTTTAAATATATTATTTAGTAACATAATTCAATAAGTACTTATTGTATTGGATAATGTGTAATTTGAAAGTTTTTAAAAGTGTTTGATAGGGATATAATTATGCATTTTATTTGTGGTTATTTGGTCTTAATTTTGACAGTTTAGTATACAAAGTATTGGATTTCTGCTCATAATTAGTATTTGTGTTAATTACAGGCAATTAGTGTTGAAAGTGACGAAAGGGAGACAAAATCCAGAAGACTCTTGCCTCTAAGGCGTGGCCACGCCTTAGAAGGTGGACGAAACCGAAAGACGGACCATGGTCCACGTGAACCCGAAGCGCTGGATTGGAACCTTGAAACAAAAGTTGTGGGCCTCCTAACCCTTTGAAGACGACTGGCGGCTACAAAAGGCGAAAAAGACCAAAAGAAAAGGGGATTGACGTTTTGTGATTTGGGGAGATTAGCTCTAGTTTTCTTATTTTTGTTCCCTAGCCGTCAGACGTCGGGAGACCTTTTCGTTTTCGCACTTGGTCTTGGATTTTTCTTCTCTCGGCTTTTGCTTTATCATTGTGAGTGGCTTAGCGGCCGCATTGTTTTTCATTTCGTCTTGGGGTTCAGCAAAAACTTCATGAAAACTATGAATTGCTTCGTCGTTATGTGGCAAGGCTGAATCTTTTATCTAGTTGAGGAATAAATCAAGGATTGGAGCACCATAACTGTGAGATCGTTTTAATTGTTTTATTTTTGATTTATATGTTCATGGGTATTTGATTATTCTCTATTTTTCCCTGAGTTATTACTGTTTAGATTTATTGGATAATTAGGCCTGTTATTCGATTGTCTAAATAATTGATAGCCAATTAGGATGTTGGCGCGTCGCCTTTAAGTATCTTGATTAGTGGCAAACGAGACAATTTCACCGCCTCGCAAGCGGTTTAATTTGGATCGTGGGGATAATTAATCTAGCCTAAATAAACCCGCATGTGTGTTTGTCATCTAGAATTGGGTCTTTCTAATTCCTAATGCTGTGGCTACATTAAATCCTGTGAGCATTCCTGGGGTTGTCTAATCACAAGAGGGTAGTTTATGAGCGTCTCTTGACTACCATAAAATTAAGGAAAGATTGGTGGTTGGGTGCGTCGCTTGACCACTATAACCAGTTTATTCGTGAGTATATGAATTGTCCCTTGTATCTGTGATCAGTTGTGTGCTTCGGTG